>NW_015167528.1:1728627-1778114 GCF_001447785.1 Gekko japonicus | reverse complement strand
CTTTTTCATTTTCTGGTTTCTTCTCTTAAGTTTTAGAGTCATGCGTCTATGTCTTTTCCCCTTGTAGGTGTAGAAGGTGTCTTCCAGTGTTAGCCATCTGTACTCAATTTTTGAGATGATTTGAAATTCCATAAGTTCTTCTCTTTCCTCTCTCTGATGTAGCAATCCCTGTCTTGAAGATTTCATCACTTATGTTTCTTCCAGTAAGAAGAGCTCTGTAAACTCTTGGAGGATTGGCTACATTAGGGGGGGTGTTGCCTAATATGCAAAGGAGCTCCTGCTACCAGTAGAGCCCTGCACAGAATTTTGTATATCTTCTTTCCATTGTTTCTGAAGTTCCTCCCTCTTAGTAGCGATTTGTTGTGATAAAGTTTCTATTTTGTCTTGAATAGAATCCAAAACTTCTTTCATTGCCACTCTAACAGCAGTAACAACTGTATTCTGAATTAAAATTTGGAGATCCTCTAAGGTTTTAATGTTGAATGTTTATTATGTTTTTATATGTTTTTATTCTGGCATGGCTGTGTCCGGCCCTTGTTAGCCACCCTGAGCCCACCTGGGGAGGGCAGGATATAAATATGAAAAATAAAATAAATAAATAAAAACAAAACCTGAGATAATTTAATATCTAGAGGATTCATTATAACTGAAGATGTAATTCCTGGAACCTTTTGAAATGTATCCATACCATCCATTTTTAAAACAATGTGTTAGAAAAGAAAATATCTGAAGTTATTTTTTCTACAAAGCCTTGCATCACATCACTTCTAATGTTTACAAAACAATAGCTGTTATATTCATATTAAAAACAGAGACACTTCCAACATAAGCCAAGAATCTAATCAGTTTTCTATGATACAATACAATAGAGTCAATACACAGTAAATTTTAGTGGTTTCAACAAAAGAAAATAAAATATTATGGGAATATGGTGTATAATAAATTCAAAGTAAGAACCAGTTCTTCTTTTTCATTTTAAGCAATAAAGTATTTGTAATCCATTTATAGAAGTATAGTTTGTTATAATCCTTATTTGAGTGAATTATAATCCTTTACAAGATCTTCATGTATTTCCAAATGCTTTGCTTATAGTTAAAAAAAATAGCTTTGTTACTGCTTCAATCAAGTCCAAAGTCAAATAAAATCAATTTTTCTCAGATATAATCTCAGACAATAGCCTTTTCATTGCTTTTTTTTGCCCCGGAAAACATTTTAAAAAGAGAAAGTTGCTTTAAGATCTTTTCCTAGCTTTTTTAGGAGGAAGGAGAGGGGAGGGAGGAAAGTTCTTCACCCCTCCCTTCCTTTGTCTCTTTAAACTTTAAAGGGGCTTATTGATGGGTAGATGATGCTCTGATGTTTTTGCATTTAAGTGTACTCACTGTGTTATTCTTCATCGATGGTATGGATGAGATGTAAAACCTTTCCCCCTTTGCCCAGGTAGTCACAGCTTGTGCACCCATGTCTGACATGGGCACTCTTGAATGGCTCTTGCCTCGGGGCAATCTAGGGCTCCCGCCTGCTTGCTGCTGCTCACGGGGGAGTCCAAGTGAAGCCCCTTGCAATGCGTTCCTCTTCAGGGAGCTCAGTAGAGTTTCAGAACCCCCAAACCCCTCTAGAAGAGCCAACGATCCAGCAATCACACGAGAGAGCCTCCTGGTGTGACTGTTCTTGACTGTTCTTGAATCCAGGACATCTCTCAGAAAGGGGTTTTCAATAGGAGACAGCCATGACCAAGCCGCACACATATCCAAATTATTCCTGATCTGTACAGTTGGGATGTTTTTGCTATGGATGGTCACTGAGTCAGGCAATCATGAAGGGCAAAGGAAGATACATCTGTAAGTCACTCACTGTGAAATGGAAAATGCTCGATGCGCTTAAAGAATGTGATGAAAAGCAGATGAGGAAGAAAGGTGGCCATGGTGGACTAGGATGGGGATAGCAGTGTGAGAACATGCAAGCACTACTGGTGGTTTTGCACAATGAAGAAGATGCAGAAACTGTCTGAATACAAAGGAACAGTTAATCAAACATTTGTCTGAGCTGATTGCAGCTGACAGACAGCTTGTGAACTAAACCTTCAGGTGACTGAACACCTCTGCTTGGAAGGTGCCCCTGCCAGTTAGATTCTGGGCTCATTCCATCCTTCCCTTACTGCCCACCTTGTTTGACTCACTAGATGGAGCTGTGACAGCCAGAATAACAGTAATTCTAAAGAGTTGTAAGAGTTTCCCGATTATAGTTAATTTAAAGAATTGCATTTGGTATATTAAGTACATTAACAAATAGACACGATCCAGCTATTATTACCTGCCCATCTTTTTAATCAAAATCCTCCTGGTAAAATTGCAAGGAACTCCAGGGTTCCCTGGATAGCTTTAAACTACACTGCTGTATTAATGCTAGCTATTTTCGTCATTGTGTTCAATTGCCCATTCAGCAAGTGGATTTGCTAGCAGGACCATTTTTCAAGAATTGCTACTACCAGAGACTTATAGTGCAATCCTAAAAAAACCTTTCCTGGGATTAAGACCCATTGAGCAGACCTGAGTGAGATGCTGACTAGACCTGCTAGTCATGGAGTTCCCTTGCTTGAAAGCCAGTCGAATCCGACTCTAGGGTTGCAGTGCTCATCTCCGTTTCAAAGCCGAAGAGCCAGCACTGTCCGAAGATGTCTCCGTGGTCATGTGGCCGGCATGACTAAACACCAAGGAGCACGGAACGCTGTTACCTTCCCACTGAAGTGGTACCTATTTATCTACTTGCAATTTCTTGCTTTCGAACTGCTAGGTTGGCAGGACTGGAACTAGAGACGGGAGCTCACTCCGTCATGCGGCAACTCGGGTCTTGAACTGCTGAACTACTGACCTTCCACAGCCTGCAGTTCAGCGTCTTAACCACTTGAGCCACCGCAGCTCCTTAACATCTTGAGATCCCATTAAATTTAGGTATCCCCTTCATTCCTGTAATGTTCATCCCAATTATTGAGCAGCCAAACTCATCAAGAAACAAATGATAGACAATCCATCAGCACTGCATCTGTTATATAGGAAAGGAAACATGCCATGGTTTTTTTTTTGCAGGTCTCAAGGTAACATCACTCGCCACCATATTTGGCTGAAAATATTTGTTACGACTAGTCTGTTACCTTCTGTACCATTCGCTCAGGATAACACATTCCCCCTTGCCCAAACCACAAACAAGTTTCTAGACAGTCCGGCTGAGAACATATATGCACATAAATCAAATGCAGGGAATCTATTACAGGAATCATCCTCACTTCTGCCAAGCATCAGATAAATTGCTGAAATACTGCATAAGCATGCTTCAGTCCACCTCAGTCATACAGTGTGTGAGAGAGTTATTACATTAAAAAGAACATCCCAACAGAGGGAGTTTCTTGCAAGATGATGCAAATCAGGACAGCTTAATTACAGATTTCGGTAGTAAATTACATGATCTTTTAAATTGTTATCTTTCTTGTGAAACATACATAAATTGGCCTTCATTAGAAGTCTGTGGTTACAGTATACGTTTCACTTTGCAAAAATTACACACGCACACCCATCAGGTGTCTGCAAGGTCCTGCAATCAATGCAAACTGGCATTGTCTTAAGCCATCAGTAGATTTCAACTAATTAATTAGTTTATTTACTTTGTTTATACCTTCCCTAACGGGGACCCAAAATGGCTGCATTTGTCTCCTCTCTTCCAGCAGTTCTAGGGCACCCAGTACACTTCCATGGCAGATTGGGGATTTGAATCCAGTGTGGCCCCGGTTCTAATTGATCTGGGTAGGGGGGGTTGTAACAGAGAATTTTGAACAGACTCACCCCGTGAACCCTCCTCACCACACGTTCACCCCACCCTTGATCGATCAGATGCAGCAGCCAGGGAGTGGGGCAGTTGGAAAGCTTTTTAAAAATAATTTGTTTTCCGAAAATGTGCATAAGCACTTACGGGAATCAGTGCTTCAGACTCCTGGCAGAATGGTGGCAGCTGGTGGCCAATGGGATTGCGGGAGGAGGCTGCTAGGAAATGGAGTCCAGTGTGAGTGTGGTGTTTTTGACACTGTGCTTTTGAGAAATTCCATGTTTCAAATGTTTAAAAGTGTGTGTGTGTGTGTGTGGGGAATAGAGAAGCCTCGTCCTGTGTGCTTCCGGTGCTTTTATTTAAAAGCTTGGAGCAAAGCTGGAGTCACTCCTCTGTTCTCAGACTCCTTCCCCCTCCCTTCCTCCCTCTATGAAACAAACTCTTGTCAATAAACCCCTTCCCTACTCCATGTACCACAAAGCTGTAGGCAGGAGAGAGCTGAAACACACGGAGCAGTGATCCAGTCATGTGCACATCACCACAACTCGGGTCTTGAACTGCTGAACTACTGACCTTCCACAGCCTGCAGTTCAGCATCTTAACCACTTGAGCCACCGCAGCTCCTTAACATCTTGAGATCCCATTAAATTTAGGTATCCCCTTCATTCCTGTAATGTTCATCCCAATTATTGAGCAGCCAGACTCATCAAGAAGCAAATGATAGACAATCCATCAGCACTGCATCCATTATATAGGAAAGGAAACATGCCATGTTTTTTTTTTTTGCAGGTCTCAAGGTAACATAACTCACCACCATATTTGGCTGAAAATATTTGTTATGGCTAGTCTGTTACCTTCTGTACCATTCGCTCAGGATAACACATCCCCCCTTGCCCAAACCACAAACAAGTTTCTAGACAGTCAGGCTGAGAACATATATGCACATAAATCAAATGCAGGGAATCTATTACAGGAATCATCCTCACTTCTGCCAAGCATCAGATAAATTGCTGAAATACTGCATAAGCATGCTTCAGTCCACCTCAGTCATACAGTGTGTGAGAGAGTTATTACATTAAAAAGAACATCCCAACAGAGGGAGTTTCTTGCAAGATGATGCAAATCAGGACAGCTTAATTACAGATTTCGGTAGTAAATTACATGATCTTTTAAATTGTTATCTTTCTTGTGAAACATACATAAATTGGCCTTCATTAGAAGTCTGTGGTTACAGTATACGTTTCACTTTGCAAAAATTACACACGCACACCCATCAGGTGTCTGCAAGGTCCTGCAATCAATGCAAACTGGCATTGTCTTAAGCCATCAGTAGATTTCAACTAATTAATTAGTTTATTTACTTTGTTTATACCTTCCCTAACGGGGACCCAAAATGGCTGCATTTGTCTCCTCTCTTCCAGCAGTTCTAGGGCACCCAGTACACTTCCATGGCAGATTGGGGATTTGAATCCAGTGTGGCCCCGGTTCTAATTGATCTGGGTAGGGGGGGTTGTAACAGAGAATTTTGAACAGACTCACCCCGTGAACCCTCCTCACCACACGTTCACCCCACCCTTGATCGATCAGATGCAGCAGCCAGGGAGTGGGGCAGTTGGAAAGCTTTTTTAAAATAATTTGTTTTCCGAACATGTGCATAAGCACTTACGGGAATCAGTGCTTCAGACTCCTGGCAGAATGGTGGCAGCTGGTGGCCAATGGGATTGCGGGAGGAGGCTGCTAGGAAATGGAGTCCAGTGTGAGTGTGGTGTTTTTGACACTGTGCTTTT
Source organism: Gekko japonicus (assembly GCF_001447785.1). Lineage (NCBI taxonomy): Eukaryota > Metazoa > Chordata > Lepidosauria > Squamata > Gekkonidae > Gekko > Gekko japonicus. The sequence continues at coordinate 1,772,514 of NW_015167528.1, read as the reverse complement.
GAGAAATTCCATGTTTCAAATGTTTAAAAGTGTGTGTGTGTGTGTGTGGGGAATAGAGAAGCCTCGTCCTGTGTGCTTCCGGTGCTTTTATTTAAAAGCTTGGAGCAAAGCTGGAGTCACTCCTCTGTTCTCAGACTCCTTCCCCCTCCCTTCCTCCCTCTATGAAACAAACTCTTGTCAATAAACCCCTTCCCTACTCCATGTACCACAAAGCTGTAGGCAGGAGAGAGCTGAAACACACGGAGCAGTGATCCAGTCATGTGCACATCACCAACTGTTTTTTATTTAAATTGCAAAAGTGCAAGGAAAATGTTCAGACATCCTAAATAGCTTTGAATCACTAGGAGGCAGTCCAGGCAGGCGGAAATGCGGGGTGAAGCCAGAAACAACCGTAAGGTACCTGATGTTCCCAGTGTCAAGAAAACCACAACCAGAGGGCAGTGATTGCGGGAGGCCAATGAGTTCAAGACAGGATGCAGATGTTGCTGTCTGATCAAACATTTTAAATCCATTAGGGAGCCGCAGCAACACCAGCACAAAAAGCCTGTCTGACTACAACCTTGGTCTCCTAGATCCTAGCCTGACACTCTAACCACCGCAACATGGTTGCCCTCCGCTCGTTCAGTTCTGGCAAAGCTCTGTTCCTGCATTTTTAAAGCCATGTTGCAGTCCTCCCAAACAACATGTTCCAAAAATCAGCTGATGCTGCTTGTGGTGATTTCCACCCCCAGTTTTCATACTGATTATTTTCTCCAGTTTAAAATGAGCAAACTTTAATACACAGAAACTTATTTATTCCTGGTTTTTCACACTATCCCTCGATGTCTCTGCAGGTGGTGACGTTTGTTACCACTCAGGCAACTGAACTGCAGCCTCTGCTAACATACACTGCGCAGGGAGCAGATTGTTGGGGCTTATGATAACTGTAATTTTCTCAGACTTGTGATTCAGTGCAGGATTCTGGTGGTCTTGCTATATGTAATTCCCCCCCCCCCCTTTCAGGAGTGTCCCTGTTGTGGCAGGAAAGTCTAAGCCAGTCTTTCTGTGCACCTTGATGCCAATCAAAATCTGGTCTGCATGTGTCAAAAGTGTGGAACTTGAGAACACGTCTCTCCACCAGCCCCAGGACCACGGAGACTTCCTTTTTAGAAACTCTAATTTTATGGGGGGAAATTTACAGGAGAGAAAATGGCAAATATAAAAACATTACAAATAAGATAGTATAGAAAGCCACCATAATGGTACAAACGAGGAATCACCATTTGGAAAGAGGTGACGAAGCCAAGTGAAGAGTTAAATGAATGAATGAATTAATTAATTAATTAATACGTTCCAAAAGAAGCCACTTCAATACAGTCTCATATAACAACACATGCAAATCTGAACATCAATATTTTTATAATTTTTTTGTTACAGTAAATAATCTTTATATCACTGATTTCAGCATGTTATATTTATTTTTTATCATCATAAAGAATAAAGGTCATCCATATTTCTGACAGCTAAAGCTGAAATTGAGAATGTTGCCATTGAAAGTGATACGTATGTCTCAGTATTTTGGTTATGATGATGCCAAAAAAAACCCAACAACAGTTGATCATATAAGCATATTATTGACACTTTTTAAAAAAAAGCAGCTTAGACTGTATTATCTGAAATGATCTTGCCAATTCCCCACTTTAAAAAAACCACAACTTTTCTCTTCAGCATTAAATGCAAATTAGATACTTTGCTATTGGCTAATTCTGATGGATAATTGTGTTATAAGATAGTTTTCCTTTAAAAACCAGCAATTGATATGAATATAACATTTTAGCAATTTATGTACTAAGTTGCTGACTCCCTAGCTTTCATTCAAAAACAAAAACAAGTCTCTACCTCTTTTGTTTGTGCAGATATAAGGGGAAAGCAAATTCCTACATGAGAGGGACTAAAGACTTTAAGATGAAAGCTGGGGATTCTAATAAGTTAATACACAGATTGTTATCATGATACAAAAATATCCAGTTGCTGATTAAAAAAAAAAACTTGGCAAGGGTGTGGAAATGCCCACCGTGGGGGACAGGGGCAGGGGAAATGGCTACGATATGGGCAGGACCATGGAAATTCAAGTTTCCACACACACATAGCAGTCATTCAGTCTTTGCTGTCACCTTTCCCAAAACTTGATGGCAAAGCAGGTTTGGGAAAGACTGGAGAAAAGCCAGGGGGGATCCAAGAGATGTATGAATGCACCACAGTGCTGTAGGGATAGGCAAGAAGCCCCCTTCCCAGCAGCATGAAACCCGAGGCAAATAAAGGGCATGGAAAAGGTCACTGATAAGTGCTAGTGGCAAAGAGAAAGAAGCTTGTGCACTCTGGTGTACAGGCCTAAATCCACAAAATGTCCATGTACCAATTTCTTTATTTTTTAAAAAGTTTTCCCCAGCATTTTTCCTGCTGTCAGGACTTAATAATGAAAGTGACTGATCAGGGAGAAGAACCAGAAAACATGGGAGTGTCGCTACTCAGTCTTGGTTCCCTCGCAGACTGGAGAAAGACTGGATATTTGTTGTGACCATGGAAGATGATATTTCCCACAATTTATTATCATTTGTTTCTCTTCTTCATCAAATGTTTCCTTGGAGTTGTGCTGTCAGCCCTTGGGGGCCAAGTTCCTTTCAGAAAGATTACCCACAGCAGTTACATCAGACCGTATTTACTATGCAAAGAGCTAGAACAGTTTTAAATTTGTATGAGCAGCATATGGGTGTAAATTTTCCACACGGTTTTTTGTTTTAAATTGTATATCCAATCTGCAGGAAGTCTGTAGTTAGAATTACCACAGTGACACTGACCACACAGTGACCTTGGTGAAAAATTTAATGACTACATTTGTAAAACAATTTTAAGTCTGTTTAAAATGTATGAATGCTGCATTTTTAGAACAAAGCAATATTGCTGTGAAAAAGAAAAGAAACACGCTGGTAATCAGTATACAGAACCTTCCTGTATGTTATTACAAACCTTTATTTGATTTCAGGTTTACTTGAGAGCACTGCAAGTTGTGTGGCATGAAGGTCATTTTATGGAAAGTGCGCATATCAGGTGTGGCCAAGGTAACATGCTACCAGAGGATCGACATTTCAAGCCATAAGCCAACGGCCGGGCAATAGACTCGGTGTCTAAACTCTTGCAGGTGCTACGTTTAGGAGTGTAATTATAAGAAAAAGATTATTAGTGCCGAAGTATATAAGGGGAAAGCATATCTCTGCAAGAGATATAAGGGGAAAGCATATTTTCAGATATTCCTGAAGTTCATCAGGATTGTCAGCATTCCTTAAGAGACAGGTATTATAATGTGAATATATTCAAGTATGATATACCTGATACAACAATTTGTGGGCACTCAATTAAATTAATGAACCATAGGCTTAGAACACCCAAAGAGTAGTTAACACATGGAATTCACTGCGACATGAAGTGGTGGCAGTTACAGGAAGAAGAAGAAGAAGAAGAAGAAGAAGAAGAAGAAGAAGAAGAAGAAGAAGAAGAAGAAGAAGAAGAAGAGGAGGAGGAGGAGGAGGAGGAGATTGGATTTATACCCCGCCCTTCAATTGGAGTCTCAGAGCGGCTTACAAACTCCTCTCCCTTCCCCTTCCCACAACAGACACCCTGTGAGGTGGGTGGGGCTGAGAGAACTCTGACACAAATTGTTCTTTTTCAAGGACAGCTGTGCCAGAGCTTGTGACTGACCCAAGGTCACATCAGCAGGTGCACATGGAGGAGTGGGGAATCAAACCCGCTTTTCCCAGATTGGAGTCCGCACACTTAACCACTACACCAAACTGGGATTGGATAAACATTTGGAGCAGAGATGGAACACTCTGACTAGGGCAGTGATGCTCTGTATCCTTGGTGGTTGGAGGGGGCACAGTGGGAGGACTCCTGGAGTTCTGGCTCCTCTGATGGACCTCCTGATGGTACCTGAGTTTTGGCCACTGTGTGACACAGAGTTTTGAACTGGATGGGCCACTGGCCCAATCCAACATGGTTTCTCTTATGTTCTCAATTTCCTAGATGCTAAGTTTAGAAATGTAGTGATAAGAAAATTATTATTATTATTTTCATTTCAAGTGAATGGTTGGGATATCATTTTGTATTTCAATGTATGGGGGTGTTATATAATGCAGTCCATAAATAAGGGTTTGGGTGAATGGGACGGGCGCCTCTTGAGATTCGGCGAGCCAGATTTCTATTGAGATACTGTGTGAATTCTCATGCAACAACCTGGGTGTGTTCCGTGGAACTCATGTTTGTCTGATCACTACACCCATGTTTGGATTTTTTTGCAGTAGGCTGTGGTCACACGGAATATTAGCCACACTACAAAGACGGAAGATAGGCGGATTTTCCAGGTGCAATCACAGTGCCAAATCTGGGAAGCGTAGAGCTCCCGTGGCGAACCCGAGGCTTCCCGCCGAAGATCCGGAAACCGCAGGGCAAGGGCGGGTGCCTGATCGTGTTTCTGGTGGTAGTTCGTGGCATCCGGCATCCGGCACCCGCCCATGTCCCATCACTAAAAGGTTTTTTTCCTAGTATCCACGGGATGCACACAAGCACCCAACAGCGCATGCGCACACTTCATTTAAAAACAAAAAACACAGCCCCCTCCTCTTTTCCCTTCCCCCCCCACTCCTGGCTCAGCCTGCTCGAGAGGAACTCTTTGCACCGGGCGGCAGAGGGGGAGGTGCAGGGGGGGCATGGTGGGAGGGCGGCCCGGCTGAAGCTCCTCCTGGAGGGGACCTGACGGAGGACACAGTTTGCATTCCTCTGCAGCCATGGAAGAGGTTAAACCCGCAGAGCCTTTTGCTAGGGAGGTTGCTTCTTTGCTGCACCGCAGGATTGTCCTGTGATCGGCACCTCCCCCCTAACCACGGGACCTCGATGGGATGTCTGATCGTGCAGCCGCACGTTATTTTGCTCCGGGGCAAACAGCCACACTCCCCCCCCCCCGCATTTTCCGGCCCGTGTGACCAGGGCCACTGTATGTTAATTCTTAGTCAGCTTAGGACCAATGAACTATAATGCACATAGTTCCCAAGGCAGAGAAGGTCAACTGACCTTTCACACCATTTGCAGCTTTCTATGGTAATTTATTTGTTTTTAGAAAAATTCAAAATCTGTTTTTTGCATGCAGTTAGCTTGTGGAAACACACACACAAATTCAGGAGCATTGCTTGTGAGTATATACAGGGGACGATCCAGTGTGTGGCACTCCATATACAAAATTCCCCTGTTGGTCATGTTCCCATACATAGAAAAGGAAGGGCACATGCAATCAGCTCATGGTATTTGTTTTATCCAATGTTCAAAGTGCTCGACAGGTATTAGTAATCCTCACAGTTCTGTGACACAGCCTAATAGCATTTTCCCCATATTGGAGACTAAAGGTTGGTGTCAAAGAGGGCAGAATAAGGGAGTAGAATGAGTTGTACCACTTCAAGGGATGCTAAGAATTTACCATAAAATGTTTTCTACAGTTAATCTTAGCTATGTTGATTGGACATGAGCTGATCACCAGGTCACTTTGGTTTGGCCTCAAACATCTCCAAAGACTGCAATAGAGGTTTTCATCAGAGTCCCTCCCCCCCCAAAAAAAAGACCCCTGCATGTGTGAAAATACTGCAGGAAGACATGCGTGCAAAAAATTCTGCACTGGTGGGGCTTCATTTAGCCAGCACAAATAGGTAAACATTTGTGATTAAATGGTGATCTGTCAAATGTTGCTGTGGTTTAACGGCTCTGCTATGGTGCTCCCTGGTTTCCTTTTGGCCTCAAACTCCTCCCCAAAGTAACCTGTTTGGTGTAGTAGCTAGGAGCGCAGACTCTAATCTGGGAGAACCGGGCTTGATTCCCCACTCCTCCAGTTGCAGCTGCTGGATGACCTTGGGCAAGCCGTAGTTCTGTCAGAGCAGTTCTTGAAAAAGAGCAGTTTCTGCCAGCGCTATCTCAGCCCCGCCTTCCTCACCGGATGTTTGTTGTGGGGAGGGGAAGGGAAAGGAGATTGTGAGCTGCTCTGAGACTCCTTGGGTAGCGAAGGGTGGGGCATAAATCCAATCTCCTCCTCCTCCTCCTCCTCCTCCTCCTCCTCCTCCTCTTCATTCAATGCAAGAACTCATGGGCAATCCACGAAATTGCTAAGCGGTCGGGTTAGAACGGATAAAAGGAAGTACTTCTTCACCCAAAGAGTGATTCACACATGGAATTCACTGCCACAGGAAGTGGTGGCGGCTACAAGCATGGATGGCTTCAAAAGGGAATTAGATAGGCATGTGGAGCAGAGGTCCATCAGTGGCTATTAGCCGCAAGGTATAGATAGGGACTCTGGGGCAAGTGATGCTCTGTCTTCTTGGTGCTTGGGGGGGGTCAACAGTGGGAGGGCTTCTAATGTCCTGGCCCCACTGGTGGACCTCCTGATGGCCCCTGGTATTTTTGGCCACTGTGTGACACAGAGTGTTGGACTGGATGGGCCTTTGGCCTGATCCAACACTGGCGTCTCTTATGTTCTTATGTTCTTATGTTATTCAGTCTCCCTCCCTCCTTTTTGCCATGAAGCCTTCGGCTTAACGCTTGAGCTCCCACCTCTTCTTATGGAAACAAGGTTCAAGCAGCAATCCCTAAGCCAGTCCTATTGGAACGGTCTCATTTTAGTCAATGGGGCTCACTCGCAGGAAAGTGTTCTTAGGGTTGCAGCCCTGGTCACTGCATTTCTTCCCCTGCATCGCTCCCAGCTCCTGCTGCTGGCCTCTCCCTTGCTGCTGAAATATAGATTCCCCCCCCTTATGGTATTTTGAAAACAACCACACTAAGTACATTATCACTGCCATCATCAACATCAATTATTACTGTTGATATTATTGTAGTAGCAGCAGCAGCAGCAGTATTTGTAGTAGGGAACAGCAACAAGGACAGTGACAGTTCCTAGAAATGTAGAAACAGGATACCTTCGCCCCAGCCCTGGTAGCCGAGTATCCCTAAGAGAAGAACTCTCTCTCCCAGCCAGAACCTTCCAGCCTCTTGGAAGGTCCTTTGATTAATTGAGGTGAACTGCCCTGTGTAAGAGGGTCAGCACACACAAGCTTTCATTATTTTCTTCATTTACATCAATTAGAATTATAGAGAGCCCGGGGCTACTGCTGACTTCAAAACCCGCCCCCCCCCCCAACCCATGATCTATTCCTTGGTGGTGTTTAAGTGGAGCACGGCAAAAGGCTACATCATATTTCATTAGCAAATAAAACTTTTATTTCTCCCATCAACAATACCAAGATTTATACACGGTACATTGCAAAAGAAAGGCATTAACATCTATCATGCGAGGTGGCTGGAGTCAGAAAGCTGGAGTGCGGGGGGCATTCCACTACAATCAATCTGGACCGGGAGAGAATTTCATTTTTATAGAGACTGTAGTGAAGAACAGAGCAGCAGATATACTTCGAGAGGCTATGAGATGCTTGGTTTCATTGTCAATAAAACAATGCTGTGTATCTAAGGGCCAGTTTGGGGTAGTGGTGAAGTGCGTGGACTCTAATCTGGGAGAACCGGGTTTGATTCCCCACTCCTCCACTTGCACCTGCTGATGTGACCTTGGGTCAGTCACAAGCTCTGGCACAGCTGTCCTTGGAAAAGAGTAGTTTGTGTCAGCGTTCTCTCAGCCCCACCCACCTCACAGGGTGTCTATTGTGGGGAGGGGAAGGGAAAGGAGTTTGTAAGCCGCTCTGAGACTCCAAGTGAAGGGTGGGGTATAAATCCAATCTCTTTCTCTTCTTCTTCTTCTAAGCGTTTACATGTACATATACATACATGTATATACACACACACACATTTCAGGTGTATCATACTGGAATATATTCATAAGACCATAAGAGACGCCAATGTTGGATCAGACCAGTGGCCCATCCAGTCCAACACTCTGTCACACAGTGGCCAAAAATACCAGGTGACGTCAGGAAGTCCAGCAGTGGGGCCAGGACACTAGAAGCCCTCCCACTGTTGCCCCCCACCAAGCACCAAGAATACAGAGCATCACTTGCCCCAGACCGAGAGTTCCTATCTATACCTATCTATACCTGATGGACTTCTGCTCCATATGTTTATTCAATTCCCTATTGAAGCCATCCATGCTTGTAGCCACCACCATCTCCTGTGACAGTGAATTCCATGTGTTAATCACTCTTTGGATGAAGAAGTACTTCCTTTTATCTGTTCTAACCCGCATCCATTCTAATTCGCATTACAGTACGTCTCATTACAGTACATGTCTCTTAGGGAATGCTGATAATCCTGATGAACTTCAGGAATATCCGAAAATAGGATGAAAAAAAATGAAAATATCTAAAAATAGATAAAATGGGTTGGGCCCTAGGCTTCTATGAATATGATCTGTGAAAGCCATTTCCACAACTTCCCACTTTTGTTTCCGGAACTGGATTCAATCATGCAAGAGGGGGAGGAGGTAATTTGGGATGGATTCCTCATTCTTGATGCAGCCCCCCCCATGCCACTTGTTATACCATGGGGGGGGGGACAGAGAGGCTGAGTGCAGAGGGCTGCTGTGGGGAGGAGAGGGCAGTAAAATCCAATTCAGATTCAGTTGGTTCATGGAAGCTTGGCTCCACCCCCTTTTATTTCATTAACTGAAAAATTCACCTCCAGCCATTCCATTATTTTTCCAAGGATGCTATACATTTATGTACTTTTTGTAGGCATTGAACATGGAGGCAAGCATTTTGGATAAGGCCATCATTCACTACTGCGTTTCTCTGTTTGCTGGCAGAAATGCTGTGAAGAAATGCTTTTTATTTGGGGTTTTGGGCTTGACACAACCCCACATCCAGTTTTCAAAAGGTTTTCTCTCCCCTGGCCGAAGTCAGGCAGAAAGGAGGTAGTCAAATTCTTCCAAATATCACCCAAGTACCTGTCATAAACCTGACTTGCGTTTATGTGTTTTTTACATGTGTGTTGCGTGTCTGTATACATGTAAAACACATTCGTGGTTTTTGTGTCACCACCCTCAGTTGAAAATCCAGCCTCCCACTTCACCAGTGACTCGGAGAACACTAATGAACGCTGCCTCTGAACATGCGAGCCCTTCTCCTGTGCACGTGTGCCTACATGGGAGCAATTGGCTAAAGTGCATGTGGAGAACTTTTAATGACTGTCTGCTCTCTTAAACGTGAAGTCTTTATTGCTATAAATTAAGCTAGAGCACATGACAGGGAAAATACTATCTAGCTTGCTGGTTACGGATCTAAGGAAAATAATTGTTGTTGTTCAGTGGCACAGTCGAGTCCGACTCTTCGTGACCCCATGGACCAGCTCCCACCAGGCCCTCCTGTCTTCCGCCGTCCTCTGAAGTTGGCTCAATTTCATGTTCGTTGCATCGATGACACTGTCTAACCTTCTCATCCTTTGCTGTCCCCGTCTTCTTTGACCTTCAATCTTTCCCAGCATCAGGGCCTTCTTCTCCAGTGAGGGCTCCCTTCTCATTTGGTGGTCAAAGTCTTTGAGCTTCAGTTTCATTATCTGGCCTTCCAGGGAAGTGTCAGGGTTGATTTCTTTTAGGATTGACTGATTTGATCTTCTTGCAGTCCAAGGGACTCTCAAGAGTCTTCTCCAGCACCATAGTTCAAAAGAATCTATTCTTCGGCGCTTGGCCTTCCTTATAGTCCAACTCTCGCAGCCATACATGACTACTGGGAATACCATTGCTTGGACCATGCGGACTTTTCTTGGCAGGGTGATGTCTCTACTTTTTATCATGCTGTTTAGGTTCGCCATCGCTTTCCTCCCAAGGAGAAGGCGTCTTTTAATTTCATGGCTGCTGTCACAGTCTGCGGTGATCTGGTAATAGTAGTAAACACTAAATTAAACTTAACAATACAGAAGAGTTACCACTAACATCCCTGTGAACGTCTGTGGAACAAATGCAAATCCATGCAGGAGAATCCAACTTGCAGCATTTGAGCCAAGACTAGCAGATGTTACCAGTATTTTAACCCAACCAGATTTACGGAACTCTCCCCTACGTGTGAAGGTGAACTCTGATCACCCAAACATCACAGGGTGCACATCAGATCAATGTTCCCTCTAAGCTCCACAATCTTGTGAGCAGAAACTCTACCTCGTGAGCAAAAAAAGCTAGTTGCATTAAAGTTATGAGTCTACATTTGATTATTGTGTAATTTTTTTAGAAGATTATTCCCGTAACCTTGTGGAAATCTCAGAATGAAATCTTTTAAACTATATTTAAACTATATTTTAAGAATAATGTAAACATTATGAGAGAAAACAGAATCAAGTCAAATATCATAACACAAAATGTTGTCCTCTGTGGGGGTGGACCAGGCCTCTGGAGAACAGGTCTACCCTCCCCTTTACACTATACTGGTAGACCTGGCCTTGGACCATCACCCTGCACTGAGCCTTAGAAAACATACCAGCACGGGGGGGGGCACTTGCAGTCTGCTTTGGGTTTTTTAGTGAAATATGACAACCAGCATTATAGCTCAAGTATAACAGAAGTGGAACAATCACTGTCACAACGTTGCCTAACCCAACAAACAGGAAGTTGCTTAAATGTTATCAACCTGCCCATTTATTTATATCCCATTTTTCCTTGTGACTCAAGTCATCTTAAAAATCACACTGAAAAGCATAATAGGGCTGTGCAAAAAAAATATCATTTTTCTGGCTCCATTATAGCCTATGGGAAACATTATAGTCATCGGGCTCCATAGGCTATAAAAGAGAATCAATCTGGAGTACCTGGGGCTTGGGGGGACCTGTTTTTGAGGCAGAGGCACCAAATCTGCAGCATAGCTGCTGATGCCTCTACTCAACCCCCTGCCCAAGTTTCAAAAAGATTGGATCAGGCTGTCCAATTCTGGGAGCCCCAGAAGGAGGTGCCCCCATCCTCCATAGTTTCTTATGGAAGCTTGGTTGTGAGCTGAAGCAGAAATCCTCTGACCTGGCCTCTGAAATGTTGTGCACCAGCATCCCCTAGTGCAGCTTAGAGGGGACTGTGATCTCAGTACCCAGATATGGTTTGCAACAGCTGTCCATCCTGTTCTTCCTGGAAGGTAGACTAGATGGTTATTTCATTACAGAAATGCACCTGTGCTCTGTTGACTTCTTGGTGCATTTTATGTCTCTTTTCCCTGGGAAAATAAGTGACTGTTGGGGTCCCAGGGACTCCCTAGTGTGTTTCAAATCATGTTACATCTATGGGGCATGACAGTACCAATCATCAAAGCTTTGGAAATACTAAAGGCCACCCTGGCCAGAGACAGTGAAATGGTCAGCTTACCCCCTGGCTGGAAACTGACACCTAGAAACTGACCCAAAAACTTCATGAGGTCGAGGGGCTAGATTTTATTTTCCTGGAGACTTCAAGAAAAGATAGCTTGATTCACAGAGGGATAGGAAAACAGAAGACACAGAGGAAGAGGGATCCATTTTTCTCTGTGGGTTTTGGCTGTTTCATTTGGAGGAAGGCACTCCTATACCTGAGCTCCACTTTGATGGCCACCATTGCCATGTGGAGCAGACAAGGGGCTGGCTACTTGGACAAAGACTCCAAGGTGATGAGAAACTTTTAGAACACAGTAACTCGTAAGTTACAGAGCCTCCCTTAGAATAAAATCAGCCAGGGCATGTATTTATATTTATTTTATTCAATTTTTTTTTTAATTTATGTATTCAGTTTATGAATTGCCTATTCCCTACAATCTCAGGTTCTAGGTGATGTACAACCGTTAAAAACAAAATTAAAACCAAAAATCAAAAATTGGCTATTTTTTCTCAGATGGCGTCAAACATTCCCTGGTTACTCCACTCTGGACTGCGTTGCTGTTTCACGGGCAGGTGAGGAGAGGGTTGAAACAAAGATGGGGGAAGAAAAAGGATGAGGAGGGTGATGACCATGATGGAACCGTTGCTGTCCTCAACCAAAAGCCTGGGAGAACATCTCTGCCTTACAGTCCCTGCAGAACTGCATAAGGTCCTGCAGGGCATGGATGCTATTTCGCAGAGAGTTCCACCAGTTCAGAGCCAGGGCTGAAAAATCCCTGGCTCTGATGGAGGGCAGCCGGATATCTTTAGGGCCAGGGACCACCAGTACAGAGTAAAAGCCAGGAGAACTGCATGATTACAGCTTTATTCTGTATTCCTTGTTGTTGGGCAGACAGTATGTGTATGAACTCTTAACCTATAATAAATTCTTTACTATTTTGAATGCTGGCAGTTGTTCTCCATGCCACACAGACCTTCACTGTTTGAACACACTATTTAAAATGGGTACAAGGAGAAGGGAGGCAGTCAGTTGCTAACCCACCATCTCTCCAGGAGGATGCAAGAATGGCAAGCTGTCCCTGTGGGAAGAGGGAGACTCGGGCACAAGATGGATCACAATGGTCACAATACAAGAACTCTTTGTGGGCACTCCATGAAATCAATGAGCGGTCGGGTTAGAACGGATAAAAGGAAGTACTTCTTCACCCAAAGAGTGATTAACACTTGGAATTCACTGCCACAGGAAGTGGTGGCGGCTACAGGCATGGACGGCTTCAAGAGGGAATTAGATATGGAGCAGAGGTCCATCAGTGGCTATTAGCCACAAGGTATAGATAGGGGCTCTGGGGCAAGGGATGCTCTGTCATCTTGGTGCTTGGGGGGGGGCAACAGTAGGAGGGCTTCTAATGTCCTGGCCCCACTGGTGGACCTCCTGATGGCACCGGTATTTCTGGCCACTGTGTCACACAGAGTGTTGGACTGGATGGGCCTTTGGCCTGATCCAGCATTGGCTTCTCTTGTGTTCTTATAGGAACTCTCAGTCTGGGGCAAGTGATGCTCTGTCTTCTTGGTGCTTGGACGGGGTCAACAGTGGGAGGGCTTCTAATGTCCTGGCCCCACTGGTGGACCTCCTGATTGCACCTGGTATTTTTGGCCTCTGTGTGACACAGAGTGTTGGGCTGGATGGGCCTTTGGCCTGATCCAACATTGGCATCTCTTATGTTCTTATATGGAGCCTTAGAATGACAACACAGGAAGGGGAAGTTAGGAGTCCTGGGCCGGTCAACGGGCAATTCCTACAACAATCAATTGTTAGCCACATATTAAGGGAGAAGCAATAGAGGGAAACCCTGCCAGTGGTTGGGTGAGCTGGGCAAGTGGGGCATTGTTGGACAGGGACCTGGGGGCACCATGGAGCGCCAAGCAGACCAGTGAAAAGTGGGGCCATTTCACCCCAGTGACGTTTGAGAGGAATTGACGACATTCTTGGGTGAATATGAATTCATCAGATTTCAGACATCCACTATAACACACAGTTATACTAACATGCATGGTATTGTTTCACTAATAAGAAACTCATCTAAATGTTATTTACATATTTATATATATTATATATGTTGCAAGGTTATAAAGAAGAAGTAACGATTATGGGTTGGATCCAAAGGTGCTGTGCGGTTAACAGCGCAGAGACGTCATCTGAGAAAGGCCTTTTTAACGGATTCATCACTGTCTAAAAACTTATTCATATATCATTGAAATAAATTTGCATACTTACAGCTCAGTCTGCATGTCTTTCTCAGATACTGAAGGACATGTGAAATTAGTGGCATTGTAATAAATCTAAGCAAAACTTATCGCTGGAGGGGAAAGCCATTTTGCATATTGTCCTGCATATTAGTAAAGGTAAAGGTTCCCTTGCTCAAAAGCCAGTCGAATCTGACTCTAGGGTTGCAGTGCTCATCTCCGTTTCAAAGCCGAAGAGCCAGCGCTGTCTGAAGACGTTTCTGTGGTCATGTGGCCGGCATGACTCAACACCAAGGCGCACGGAACACTGTTACCTTCCCACCGAAGTGGTACCTCTTTACTTGCAATGTCTTGCTTTCGAACTGCTAGGTTGGCAGGAGCTGGAACTCCATCATGCGGCACACTCGGGTCTCGAACTGTTAAACTACCGACCTTCCACAGCATCTACTTTGCATGTAGAAGGTCCCAGGTTCAGTCCCAGAAATCTCCAGTTCACTGACCTTGAGAGACCAGTGATCTGACACATCATATACAGCAACACGCAGCAGCAAAATAATTCCCCAAACACAGAAAATTGCTTGTAGCTGGTGGAACTCCTAATTAATAGTTGCCTGTCCCCCTTAAAAGGGGCCCTCACAGTTGAATCAACTAAAGGTTTAAGTCAAGGTACAAGTAAAATCATAAATTGCTTATGGGAAACCCTTTGGTTTCAAAAGAAGTTTCCCCCTGAGACTCTGGGGGAGTGGGTGGCTACAATTTGACAAAACTGGTCTCAGATACATAGATTTAAGCCAATATTGATCAATCTACTGGTTAGACTGACTCAAGCTTGGAATTGTTATATATAAGCAGGGCTATTTTTGGGCAGGAACGCACAAGAACAGAGTCCCGGCTGGCTCCCGAGTTGGCCACGCCCAGCAATAACTCATTAGCATAATAGGCCACACCCAACAGCAGGAACTCATTAGGATTGGCTACATTAGGGGTGTGTGGCCTAACATGCAATGACGTTCCTGCTACAAGAAAAGCCCTGGGTTTTGACAACAAAAAAGGTAAGCAGAATAAGAAGCAAAAGGTGGGTGTGGCTGGATGATCACACTTCTGGTAATGTGGGGGTGTGGCCTAATGTGCTAATGAGCGGTGCTGTAAGGGATGTGGCCTAATATGCTAATGAGTTTCTGCTGTTGGGTGTGGCCTATTATGCTAACGAGTTCCTGCTGGGCTTTTTCTACAAAAAGAGCCCTGTATAATATATGTGTGTATGTGTCAAGTCTCGGGGGCTTACAGCAACCCCAGCAGGGGGCTTTCAAAGCAAGTGAGAAGCAGAGGTGGTTTGCCATGGCCTCTCTCTGCAAAGTCTTCCTTGGCAGTCTCCTTTCCAAGTATTGACCCTGCTTAGCTTCTGAGATCTGACAAAATCAAGCCACCCCATGCCACCTTCCATCTCTCTCTCTCTCTGTGTGTGTGTGCCTGCTTGTGTCTTTCTGTCTGTCTCTGTGTGCACAGATATCCACATAGAATATGTTATTTATAGTCTTTATTTATAATATTTACTAACTTAGCGCAAATATATGATGCCTGTTCATAGACCTGTTCAAAGTGGCCCTTGTCATTTGAGTTGATATAAATAGTTCAAAAAAGTGGCCCGTTAGTTAACCCAAAACCCTGTGTCTGTCTCCTTCTTCCAACTGGGTGGGCAAACAGGAAGGCACTTGACATGATAAATCATGTAGCTCCTAAACAAAATGGTGATCCATGTATCTAGCCATCGCTTTGGGCATGTGGACTCGTAATAATATTAAAAGAGCAAGAACGGAAGTCTTGAAGCTGGCTCTTCTGCTGCAGAGCAGTAGAACTACCTCCTGAAACGACCCCATTTCAAGAACGTGCTTTAGTCAGGACTGTTTAAGGCAAGCGGAGGGGCTGTGGCTCAGTGGCAGAACATCTGCTTTGCATGCAGAAGGTTCCAGGTCGAATCCCTGCCATCTCCAGTTGAAAAGGATCAAGTGAGAGGTGATGGGAAAGGCCTCCCCTTTGGGATCTCAGAGAGCTTCTGCCCATCAGAGTAGATGACACAGAACTTGAAAGACCATCTGTCTGACTCAGTATATGGAAGGAGCTCCATGTGTATGACATAAATCGACAACAAGATGACCACAAAGACCTAACACATTTTAGCCAACTGAAATGGCAGAAGACCGTCACTAGCAGGCAGCATACACGATTACAAGATGTTAAAATAGGGTTGCCGTATGCCTGCGCATGGCAGGCAGGCAGACACACACATACACACACCAATCTTCCATTGCTTGATCCAGTGAGCAGCTGGAGAAAAAATATATAAAGGAGATGTCTGTGAGGCTTTGTAGTCACTTCTGGGTGATCACCTGTGGTATTTACCGTAGAGATTAGGGAAACTCCTAGAATGTCATGGAGGGAGGTGACGCAGAAGCAACACTGCCCCTTAAGCTCAATCCCAACAGCTCCCAGAGATTGAAAGAGCTGGCCTGAAGACCTGCCTGTCTTTTACCGCCAGGGTTTCTTTTTGGTCAGAAGTCCTCCTGAGTGATGTCCCTGAAAGGAGGGAGTTGACAGCATCGCTGGTCCCCTTCTCTCCAGCCAGCCACCTCTTGTGACAGTGTGGGATGGGCCTGGCTCGTCCTACCCAGTTGGCTTGTATTTTGTATCCCCAGAGTACTAGTAAAAGGTAAAGGTAAAGGTTCCCTTGCTCGAAAGCCAGTCGAATTCGACTCTAGGGATGCAGTGCTCATCTCCATTTCCAAGCTGAAGAGCCAGCGCTGTCCAAAGACGTTTCCGTGGTCATGTGGCCGGCATGACTAAACACCAAGGCGCACGGAATGCTGTTACCTTCCCACCGAAGCAGTACCTATTTATTTACTTGCAATTTCTTGCTTTTGAACTGCTAGGTTGGCAGGAGCTGGAACTAGAGACGGGAGCTCACTCCGTCATGCGGCACGCTCGGGTCTCGAACTGCTGAACTACTGACCTTCCACAGCCTGCAGTTCAGCATCTTAACCACTTGAGCCACCGCAGCTCCTTAGAGTACTTGTAATGCTTCCTTAATCAACCATCTTTGTACCTCTAACTATAGTTGGTCTTCCCTGAAGATTTTATTTTGTGATTGGGTATTTTTTTAAAAAAAAAACCCTAAGAAGGTGAACAGGAAATTGAAACCGTTATTATACAGGAAATAACAGTACTCTGTCAAAATGTACAAGGGGGGGGAAGACTTGTGTTCAAAGTTACCGCCGACATCTAACATATCTGATCAGATAGTGAAAAAGAGCAAAATTACAAGATTCATTACAGTATCAATTCAGGGCATAGTTCTGTTCAAAAATAAATGTGTTTACACTAAATGAATTGGCGTTTGAAACTCAGAATATCTGATACAAAAGAGTAACCGATAATTATGTCACACACTGCTAGATCGATAGGCAGGAGTACTGGTGGTTCCTGTAGATTTTCATTACTACAAAGTGCTATAGTAGGTGCAACGAATTCTGGACCAGACTATCTCGGTACAATGTCATTTTTATATAAATTGAAAAGTAGGGAAGGGCTAAAACACACTCCTGCTTTTCTCCCTTACTTACCGGAATTTTACTAGTTAGGGAGCCCAAGATACCGACTTTGAAGTTTCCATATGTATCCGAGGATAACTCTTGTATAAGGAGCAATAATCTTTTATCAATATTAGTCTCTGCCAATTTCTCCCACAGACGATCTCTGTCAATGCTCATCTATAACACCAGCATGCAATTATTTCCCTCCAATTGTCTTACTGATTCTCCCTGTCTGTAATCTCAAATATGGTCGATCAATGTTGTGCCAAACAGGATGCCTCACATACCCAGTAGAGCTCTCTGAGTTCTTGCATTTCACAGCATTTTTGGGAAGCCTGTCTTGATAAAGGCATGGGGAATGAGAAGGGAAAGAATATCAGTGGCTTTTGCTCCCGGGTGCTCATGTGGACGATAAGCGGTGAGATATAGAAGGGTGGGTATAGCAAGTTGGTAGTGGGTAGGCAGAAGGGCTGGTGAGAGGCAGCATGGGAAAAGGACCTTCACCTCAGCTGTTGTTGTTCAGTCACACAGTCGACCCCACAGACCACATCATATCAGGCCCTTCTGTCCTCCATCATCCTCTACAGTTTGCTCAGCTTAATGTTCGTTGCATCAATAACACTGTCGAACCAACTCATCCTTTGCTGTCCCCGCCTTCTTTTACCTTAAGCCTTTCCCACCGTCAGGGTCTTCTCCAGTCGCTCTCCTTAATAAGCCCACGGCAATTCTACCCTGTGTATAGCAATTGTATGTATATATGTATGTAAGGGAGTATGTATACACACACACACACTTGCATTATAAGCAGGGAACCTGTGAGAGTTGTGAGGGGTCCCATCTGTCTCCCACTCACTCCCTTCCTTAGCTTGCCATCTCCTGACCAGCCTGCCCACCTCAGTGCTACCACATCTGTCTGCCTAGCTCATATGAATGCTGCAGGTGCTGCCTAGAGGGGTAGTAGGTGGTGGCAGCTCCTGATCCCAACCCAGTCCACTTGCAGGGTTGCCACCTCTGTCTGCCTGGCTCATGTAGTGGTGGGGTGGTGGCAGTGGTGGCTCCCACTCTTCTTCCTCCTGTTTGCAGGGCCGATGGTGTAGGGGGAGGCAGTGGTGGCTTCTGCTCTTCCTCCCCGATCTCCTTATCCACCCAACTGCTTGAATTGCTGGTGGGAGGGGCAGCTCCTACTCCTTCTTCCCTGCTTCCCCAGTTCACTAGTAGGTTGCCAGGTATCTCATGGCGTCACACTCTGGTATGTCTGGGCAACACTCTGGTAAAACCATAGAGTTTTTGCCCAAATACCAGAGTGTCACTCAGATGTCATTGCTGCGATGATGTCACTTCCTGTGTGATGCCAGCCATGAGGCCTAGGCCTTCTCCTTTCTACTGGTGAGTCCCTCCCACCAGCCAGCTGATTGGTGGCTGGGGGTTGGGCCTAGTGGCAGGGGATCCCTGCCTCCATCAGGGGATCTGTCAACCCTTTGGTGGCAAGCAGCTGCTCCTGCTTTTCTGAAAAGGGCGGCCAAGATCATACTATGTGGTGTCATGTGTGCAGTCTTTTCCTAAAAAGTGTTTTAAAAATCCTTTCGGGGACTTTTCTGTAAACCTGATGAGTCCTCCAGGTCTGGTAGTACATACATAGCAAACTGGTAGTACATAAGTACCCCTTATCTGGACCTGGCCCCAGTCTTTAGGATTTTTGATCCATTCAGAGGCCACATTCAGAATTAGATATATGGTAAATATTTAGTACTCCCATTTCCCTTGCACCTCACAAGGGAAGTGGAGGGATAGATTGGGGAAGAAACAGAAAGGTAGCTTAAAGTACTTTGGAACAAGGGACAGGAATACAGAGGCTCCAATCATACCACCGAGGAACTGCGGGCGGGAAGCGAGGCTGTTTGCCCCAGGGCGAATTGATGCACGTTTACGTGATCAGACTTCCGCCCGCCCGCCCCACAGTTCCCTATGCTACTGACGTTTCCCTGGTGTTTTTTTGCGCCACTCCTGCGGCGCAACAAGATGCCCCGCCAACGACTCTGGGACGCCAGAGAGATGTGTCTGTCGAATCGCATCCCTTTAATCCGCGGGGGAATCGTTTGCCTGCCAAAGCTTCTGCTCCATATGATCGCAGCCAGAGACAAGTTTAGCTGGAGATAGCTAAGACAGGGATGCGGCAACAGTTGGTCTCTGGACATCTGATGCAGATTTAGCAGTTGTGCAGCCGGCCCTAGGATTCTGCTTGCTTCCAATATCTTTGCTGGTCGATTTGTAAGTACAGATATTACAAAGACTCGGCATCTGCAGAAATGTCTGATTGCAAAGAGCCAGATCCTGTAAAAAGGCCCTCTCTGGAACAGCCACACCCCCCCCCTTTTTGGTAAAAATACTGTTCGTATTTAATTCAAATTTTATATATGCCATGCTAAGAAAGTGAAGTGATTTTCTTCTTGCTTTGGTGTAGCTCACCTTTCTCACAACGGTCATTTTGTGAATCTTCTTTTACTGCAGGGAAGTTATGCACTGACAAGATCCCCGTGAGCTAGCAAACTGGTAGTACATCATTGTGAGTGATTATTGGAGCGATCACTTCAACTTAACTGTTGGCTATCGCTGACAAGAGGGCCACTCAATAAAACATGAATGAGTTTAGGCTCCATTCAGCTCAACTTGTTGCTATACATTACCTTTTGTGAGTTACAATATCCACTTCCTGACAGAAAGGGGGGGGGGACCCCTTCCTAAATCACAGCCGCCGCCAATTTCAGTCATGAGCCTCGCAGGGCTGCCCTTCCCGTTGTGGCATTCTGCTGTCACTCAAGTCAGTCCCTTTCATTAAACACCCCACACACACACACACTCCTCCTGAGGAAGGGTGACAAATGACAGCAAAACATAACGGGCTCTTGTCATTATAGGATGCGTGAATGTATACTTCAGTTTTTCGTGCCCCTAAGTGCCGACGGATAAGCACCAAAATAGATACAGAAGCCAGGCCCGCCCTGTAAGGGAACGGCAGCCGGCTTGCCTTTCCTTCTGCAACATTACCCCAAGCATAGCCCTTTGCATTCTACCCTCGAGATTATCCTCATTCATTTTTATGGGAGAAGGTTAACTCAGGGACACCCATTCAGATGAAACTGCCTGATACTGAATTCAGTATCCATCCTTAGTCCATCAAGGTCAGTATTGTGTTTTTTTTTCCTTCAGACTGGTGGCAGCTCTCTGGGGTCAGGTAGAGGTCTTTCACATTACCCACCACCAGATCCTTCTAGCTGGAGATGCCAGGGACTGAATGTGGGATCTTGTCACAGCCCAGGGCTCCCTACCACTGGGGGAGAAGGGGTGGAGCACGGGCACAGGCCTGAGGAGGGCAGAAGCTCAGTGGCAGGGCTGAGAAAAGGGCCCGGTGGGGTACCAACAGCAAGGGTGGAAAGGGCAGAAGGGAAGCCCACTGGTCTTGGCTCCTTGTGGAGCTGAGGACTTCTCAGGGGTAAAGGCATCCTCAAGAGGAAGGGCTTACCTGAGAGGAGGAGCAGGGAACTAGAAACCAGGAATGGCCAGGGGAAGGCAGATAAAAGTCCGCAGCTGAAGGTCATAAGGTAGGGTTGCCAAGTCCGGGCTTACCTGCCGGCAGGGGACTTTGGGTTCGCTCCCGGTGTGTGCGTGCACACGCTTTGCACGTGCACGCTGCATGCACGTCACTTCCATGTGACATCATGATGCCGGGCACGCTGGGGGCGGGGCACAGCCATTTGAGGGGAAAACTATGTTTTCCCCACAAATGGCTGCGCCCCGCCTCCAGCGTGCCCAGCGTCATGACGTCACAGGGAAGTGATGTGCACGCCGGGGTGGGGTTTCCCCCGGGGCCAGATTCCGCGGGGGTGGAAATCGGGCCTCCAAAGCGGGGGGAAATCCGCCCCCCAGGGGGATTTGGCAGCCCTACCGTAAGGTGGTAGGTGACTGGAGGCTGGGAGAGGCTGTGGACAGGCAGTCTTGGGGCTTTTACAGACAGGAAGGAGCCATGCTTCCTGAAGTTTCAGAGAACTTTCCACACCTGACCCAGGCAGGTGAGATACCCTCTGGCTTAACCCTGGAGGAAGGGTTTAGTGGCCAGAACAGGAGCGGCAGGAGCTGGGAGGAAGACCCAGATGAGGAAAGTGGTATAAATAAGTTGAGCCGAGAAGGCATGCACTGGCTGGGCCATGGGGCGGTGATTGGCTTCTGCAATTGGCAATTGAAAGGACTCCAGCCATTAAAACACCTGCTTCACAGTTCCTCTGTACTGCCTCCTGTCTGACTGTGTGGGAAAAGGTGGCCCCTCCACAAGAGGGGTGCAGCTCCTGACCCTGGGGACTGTCTGTAGGCCAAACAGTTGGTCTACCACAGAGCCACAGCCCCTTCTATTCAGGGAAGGCTAAACATGTCTCCTACCCTGGTGAACCAAGTATCTGGGGGCTAATCTTAGGTTTAACTTCCTCTCTGTTGTGTCCTAGATTTGCTTTGCTGCACCCAACTCACTGGGAAAATAAATGGGCTAGTTTGGACAATATGTAGGCCCCATACAAGGTGAGCATCAAGGTGGGTGATGTGAGAAGATACCTTGCCTTTCCACCCACCCAAGGTGCTGGTCCTACCTCCAGTGGTGTGAATGGGGGTCCTCATGTCTATACCTGGGGGTTGCCATTAGTCGGGGTTGGCCTGAGGCCTTCGTGATGTCCATATGACCAGTCTTGCCCACCCTGCAGGGTGCATCCTTTCTGTACCATCTGACTAGCAGGACATAATAAAGGAATGGCTGAATAGGCAGTGTGATGTAGTAGTTATGAGTGACCAAATAACTCTGGAAGATCTGGGTTTGAATCCCCACTCTGCCAGGAAAGCTTGCTGGGTGATATTGGGGCAGTCACTGTCAGGATCAACAGCAAGTAGGTCCAAACACACTCTTCAGGAAAAGTTATGCTTTATTGGCATACTGGTCTGTTGTCACTGCTACAGGTACATTGTTAGGAATAACGATTAGCGTAAGGTTGCGCTGATAGCACTGTCTGCCTGAGCCAGTTTTCACGGACGAAAGCAAGCGTCCCTTAAGTTACCCACATCAGCAAAGCAAAGCAAGCATATGCGCATGCGCAAGGGTCAGGGATGAAGGTAAACAAAGAAAGCATGGCAGCTAGCTGACATCACTTCCTCTCAGCCTTTAACCTACCTCACAGGGCTGCTGTCATAAGGATGAAATGGACAAGGGGAGAATGTTATTGTAAGCTGCTTTTGATTGCCATTGAAGAGGAAAGTGAGGCACAACTATCTAAATATATTAAAAGGAGAAATGGAAGAAGAATTTATGGGACCACGGAGGGCGTTTTATGACTGGCTAAAACTTTACTGAGAAAATAAGATTAAATGATGAATAATAAGAATGATGGATATAGTAGCTGTGAAGCTCTAATGAGAAGATTTGCATATGAATGTTAAATTGGATTTTTATATATATTTCTGTATCTTTCCTTTTCATTTCTTTCCCCTTTCCCTTTTTCTGTGCATAAACTAATAATATTATTTAAAAATTTTATGACTGGCTAAAACTTTACTGAGAAAATAAGATTAAATGATGAATAATAAGAATGATGGATATAGTAGCTGTGAAGCTCTAATGAGAAGATTTGCATATGAATGTTAAATTGGATTTTTATATATATTTCTGTATCTTTCCTTTTCCTTTCTTTCCCCTTTCCCTTTTTCTGTGCATAAACTAATAATATTATTTAAAAATAAATAAAAAATAAATGCATAATAAATAAATGCATAATAAATAAATAAACAAGCAAGCCCTGGGATTACTTAGCACAGAATGTCACTCGCCTGGACAGCTACTGTCACTGTTTCGATTTACTGCAGTTTACTATGAGTGTCCAAGAAGCCTGACCGAGAGGTTTTGTTTGGGGTATTCAGTCCATCTTCTTGCAACATTTAGGGGATGACAGATCACTGAGGTCCACCTACCTGACTGCCTGTCTGTCTTTCACTTGGTTTTTCTGAAGGGAGTGCCAGAATCACCTTCTGGGATCACGGTTGACCATCAGTTACTGATCCACCACCTCGCCCATGCTGGAATTCAGGGGCTCACCTTACAATAGCTTTCCTCCTTCCTCCAGGGTCAGGGACAAAGAGTAACACTTGGGAAAGAGCTGTCACAAAGACATCCGCTGATCTGCGGAGTGCTTCAAGGGGCAGTCCTCTCCCAATGTTACTTAACATCTACATGTGTCCCCTTGCCCAGATTGTCTAGAGACATGGGCTAGGTTGTCACCAGTATGCTGATGACACCCAGCTATATTTGCTGTTGGGTGGCCAGTCTGACTCTGGACCAGAAGATCTGGACATGGTGTTACAAGCCATGGCTGGATGGTTTAGACTGAGCCAACTGAAATTGAATCCAACAAACACAGAGGTTCTGTACCTAAGTCACGGTGGCCCGGGGTTAGGGATCTTACTCCCAACTTTTGATGGGGCAACACTTCTGCCATTGTTGGAAGTTAGGAGTTTGGGAGTGCTCTTGGATGCCTCCTTGACGATGGAGGCCCAGGTAGCAGCCACTGCTAAGTTGGCCTTTTGTCATCTTCAGCTGATTAGACAGTTGGTCCCCTTCCTCGAACACAGTGACTTGGCAACAGTGATCCACGCAGTGGTCATCTCGAGATTAGACTACTGCAATGCTCTCTACATGGGGCTGTCCTTGTTCCAAATCCAGAAGCTGCAACTGGTGCAGAATGCAGCGGCCAGACTGTTGTTGGGTATGTTTAGCCTGGGAAAGAGAAGGCTTAGAGGGGACATGATTGCAGTCTTCAAGTATTTGAAGGACTGTCATGTAGAAGATGGAGAAGATCTATTCTCTCTTGCTCCGGATTGCAAACTAGATCTAATGGGTGGAAATTACAAGGGAGTCGTTACCGGCTAAATATCAGGAAAAACTTCTTAATTGTAAGAGTGGTTGAGCAGTGGAACAGTCTGCCTTGGGAGGTGGTGGATGTTCCTTTGCTGGACGTTTTCAAGCGGAGGCTGGACGACCATCTTTCGGGTATGTTGTAGGGCTATCTTTTGGCTATGCTCCTGCAGAGTGCAGGGGGTTGGACTAGATGACCTGCAAGGTCCCTTACAACTCAAACATTCTATGATTCTATGATTCTCCTTGCGATAACACATCCAGCCTGTGCTGAAAGCACTGCACTGGCTGCTTATAGCATACTGAATTGACTTCAAGGTGCTGGTTCTTACCTATAATGCCCTATATGGTCAGGGATCAGCATACCTGAGGGACAGCCTTTCCCCACAAGTTCCCCAGAGAGTGCTGCATCCAGGGACACAAAATCCCCCAGTTCTCCCTGGCCCTAAAGATGCCAGGCTGCCTATGACCAGGGCTAGGGCTTTTTTGGTGGTGACTCCGAGCTGGTGGAATGAACTCCCCAAGGAGCCCTGCAGGATTTATTATAATCCCACAGGGCCTGCAAGATGGAGCTCTTCCACCAGGCATTTGACTGAGGAGCTGCATTTAATAATTTAACATAGACTCGAGAGACTTACCCTGGAATCCCTCATGGCCATGTGTGTCGTGCCTGTATTCAAGATACTATGGGGCCTGGTCAGTAGTCTTACAACCACTACTGATTGGATACCTGCTACAGCTATTATTAAAAAAACTATGTTTGACCATCATATATGTAACATTTATATACAGCACTTTATAAATGTTTTATAATTTTACCTGGTTTTAATCTGTTTTTAACTTTTAATGTAAGCCACCCTGAGCCTGCCTTGGCAGGGAGGGCAGGGTATAAATCTAATAAATAAATAAATAAATATAAAATACACCATCTCTTTTAATGAATAAGTTAAAGGTAAAGGTTCCCTTGCTCGAAAGCCAGTCGAATCCGTCATGCGGCACACCCGGGTCTCGAACTGCTGAACTACCGGCCTTCCACAGCCTGCAGTTCAGCATCTTAACCACTTGAGCCACCACAGCTCCTCAAGGCCTTATAGGCAAATAGTAAAGGTGAAGGTTTCCCGTGCTCGAAAGCCAGTCGAGTCCGACTCTAGGGTTGCGGTGCTCATCTCCGTTTCAAAGCCGAAGAGCCAGCGCTGTCCGAAGAGGTTTCCGTGATCATGTGGCCGGCATGACTAAACACCGAGGCGCAGGGAATGCTGTTACCTTCCCACTGAAGTGGTACCTATTCATCTACTTGCAATGTCTTGCTTTCGAACTGCTAGGTTGGCAGGAGCTGGAACTAGAGATGGGAGCTCACTCCGTCATGCAGCACACCCGGGTCTTGAACTGCCAAACTACCGACCTTCCACAGCCTGCAGTTCAGCGTCTTAACCACTTGAGCCACCACAGCTCCTAATGAATAAGACTCAGTTCTAAAAGACTGTAGCATAAGCTGGGGGGTGGGGAAGAGCTCACTAGAAGTTAAACATTTTTGGACATTTGAAGCTATGAGAAAATATTTTTTGGGGGGGGAGATTGGAATATTTTATTTTATTGAAACATGGTTATGTTTCCTTCCCACCCAATCAGCGTCTGCAATATAAATATACAATATTTATAGGATATGATACAATAAATATACAATATGTATGTTCATATCAAACCTGAACTTGTTATAATGTTTTAACCACATAAAGTCCATACTTTGTGATTCAGCAAACAGATTGGTACTATTGTTAGCCAAATTGCCTTATTTTATTAAGAAGCTTGGAGGGGGGATTATGATTATTAAATGGCAATAGGCATTAAATAGGGGACCATAATCTGTGTATATGGGAGTCAGAATTCCAAGAGCCAAGGAATAGATGCAGAGACCGTGTAGCTATAATAATGATTTCTTTACTAAAGGTTCTTCAAACATACAAACAAAAATCAAACATTCACACATGCACTACAGAGCTAGGAATACAGGTTTGAAAGTACAGAGACGTTTGCATGAGCAGGAAATATCATTGGTTGGGTGATACTTTACCTGTCCAACAAGACGCTTGGATCATGCAGTGAAAAATAAAACACAATAAAGGGAAATGGATCTTGAGTTGACCAGCAACACATGTGGACTGATTCCAAACCGGCTGAGAATGGAACCAACAAGGTAGGGTGGGGTTAGGAGAGGAAGAAGCAAGAGAGAGCGCCCAAGGAGGGCTCTCCTTAAATACCTAAAAATGTGACTTGAGGCAAAGGCTCATGTGGTCACCTTGTCCACCAGAAATATTTTTTAAAAAACTTAAACTCTGAATGGGACATAAACAATGCTCCCTCTAAGCCGTGGAATCTTGTGAGCAAACATTCTACTTTGTGAGCTACTGGCATTAAAGTTGTGAGCAAGCTATTTGGCTCCTGGATAAACTGGTTTGCTCTGGAGCCATCCTTCCTGAGCTAAGACAAAAATGTGTGAGTCGGAGGCAAATAAACCCTGTGAGCTAGCTCACACTAACTCAGCTTAGAGGGAACACGACATAAAGGGGTTAATGGTTGGGCAATTGTAAAATTAGTGGTCAGCAGGGAGTTACACTTCTGGGAGAAGAGGGGTGAGGCAAAGAAGGAAGAGAATCAATCAAGTTGCAGGGCCGGTGCTTTGGATTAATGACCAGATGCTTGACAGCTGCATTATCTTGATGGGTGACAGGAAGACTGGATCGCCGCTATTGTCTGTCTCTGAGCCAGTCCTTTTGTCCTAGGCTGGCTCAGGAGGTAGAGGAATGTTTGTTTCACCAGGTGAAATTGAGTGTGTATGGGGGAATGCCTGCATGATGGAGAGGAGATTCCCTCATGGCTTCTGTTCAGGAACATTTGTCCTTTAGCAGAGCACGGCTTCCTTCTCTGAGCTGCTGCTGTTCCCACATACATGGAGGTCAGGGCTGCTGGTTTGCATCCTGGTGCTTGGTGTGGATGCAGGAGTTTAGTGGCAGATGACTTCTGTAGTCCCGGGTCCACATCTGGCTTGGCATGCTTCTTAGGCACAAGGCTTCCCTTGGCCGCAGTGTACATTCCATAGTCCAGTATAAGGGCCCTTCTCTTGGGAACACAGTTCTGTCCATTGCCCTCATGCACATTTTTTCACAGTTCAGCAAGACAGTCATATTAAAAAGTCTTTAATAATGCCATCTGAATTGGCTTCATGGCAACAGTTTTTGCCCCCGTCTTGATGCTGTCATTGGGGACAGGGGACCCAGGAGCATCACGAGGCGAGAGTCTGTAGCTGCAGGAAGAAATCAGAAAAAAATTGTCTGCCCCCCCCCACTGGCTGTGAAAATACTCACTCCATCCATGCCAGAGAAAGAGCAAGCAGCAGACTATTGCATTGCACCCTGTGTTGCCTTAGCACATATAACTTGACTTTTGTCATCTGTGAAAGAGGGGGGACACAAATAGAAGACAGAAATAGAAAACATTTATTAGGTAGGAAACAAAAGAAAATACATGATGGGAACGGCCTCACAAATATATGACAGGCACCATGTGTCATGTAGTGGTTAAGAGTGTTGGACTAGTATATCAGAGACCCAGGTTCGAATCCTCACCTGTGCCATGGAAGCTTGCAGGGTGACCTTGGGCCAGTCACATTCTCTCAGCCTAACCAACCATGTTTGTTGTGAGGATAAAATGGAGGAGAGAAGAAGGCCATAAACTGCTTTGGGTCTCTTTGAGGAAAAAGGTAGGGCATAAATGAATTCAATAATAAATTGTAGTAAATAAAAGAAAATATATGCAAGGAACAGCTTCATAGTAGTCTAGTGGCACATTAGTGTGTATGTGTGTAAGGTGCCAAATTGCAGACAACTTATAGCAGTCCCACAGGGTTTTCAAGACAAGTGATTAAGCAGAGGTGGTTTGTCATTGCCTTCCTCTGCAACATCTTCCTTGGTGGTCTCCCATTCAAGCTTAGCCTCGGAATTCTGACAAGATTGGGGTATAAGATACCATTCCACACACCCCTGGCACATTACCTAGAGAGTTAAATTCCACTACACTGATACTGTAAACCTTTCAATAACGTCATCATCATGTGCATTATAGCCAGTTAATTGTAGGCAAAATCAGTCATATCTAAACAATGAACATACGTTTGAAAACATGTTGTGCATGTTTGCAGTATCATCAGGAATTTAGGAATCTCCATTTTCTTGGGACTAAGCCTATGTGGTTTTACTCAGAAGAAAGTCCCAAGTTATTCACTGGGGCTTGCTCCCAAAGTGTCATTAGGATTACAAACCAAATGTTGTAGATTATCTTGCATTAAAAAAACCAATACTCCATATGCAGAGTGAGTAAATTTTATCTTAAAAAGCATTCCATTCAATCCAACACAGAGACATGTATATATTTCACTTTAGGGTTTTCTTAGTGCTTCCCAAAATTTCCAGTTTTTCCATTTTTTTTTTAAGTCCGTGAGTCCTGTTTTAAAGTCCCCTTATATATTTAGTTTGGTTTTGGGCCTTAACATCTTTTGTTCTAACTACCTTTCTGCAAAGTGAAAATCAACCAGGGTTCTCATTTTGTTATTTCCAGAATTTATAGGCAGAACGTGGTTTCCACAATTGTTCCAAAGAAAACAGCAGTATACATGGCAACCACTGGAAAAGCTGGGTCAAGGGTGAAGGTGCTACGAAATGTCTTCATCCTCCATGTCCATCTATTGTTTGTGGCCAGCAATCACCTGTCATCCACTTGGGATTCACTGAATGTGCACATCAGCTCTTGTAAGGTGCCTGCAGTTCATGACACCAATAATGATAATGATTCCTATTTCTTAATGGGACCAGTGCATTGAGCTGCAGCTCCAAGGGTCTGGCACATCTTTGCATTCCTACACTCAGTTACCTTTTTGGAGATTCTTAGACCAGCTCCCTTAGCCAATCCAATGATTACAACAGCTTTCATTTTAAGTGCAACCTCTCAAGTTAGTCTCTTATTCCCTCATATCTATAGCCATGGTTATACATGTCATACCTTGCCTTATAATTAGGTAAATAAATATTTAAAACATGCAATCCAGGCTGCCCCTTTCTTTTCCACCAGGTTATCAGTATCATGAACTCAAAGCGAACTCAGTTCATATTCCTGAGATATTAACACCTCCAGAGGGGTAAAGTTTTTGCTCCACGGATGGGGTTTCTGTTTTTATTCTGGTTGCTTTTATGAACTTATATGGTCAGGGATTTATCCCACTCCTCTTGCAAGGAGCCCAGGAGTGATTCTCACTCGAGATAGGCAAAAACTGGGAAAATGCAGTTCACTTTGTGAGGTTCGTGATACAGGGTAAACCAAAACCCCCCCCCCCCCCCCCCCCCCGCATGCTAGGGACACCAAACTAGCAGGGGATCTCCAGCGGAATCTACCGGCTGTCATGCTCAAGGGCAAGTTTATCGTGCACGAGCCTCTGGAATGTACAAACACAATGATAAGCAATTGAATCAAATGTCGCATTCAGGGCAGAGCCTGGCACTTTACTCATGAGTTCTGGGATTCACAGGTGTTATTACAAACAGTCAAGGCAATAGACAAGAGCAAAGTCAACAAACCAATACAGAGTCAGGAAGCTGAAGGTTCCATCTGAAAGACACAGGGGGACAGGAAGATCTGCAGTTCAGGGTCCAAAGCTAAAGATCCAGGACAAGAGACAGGAACTGGGTTTCCAGCTGAAAAACAAGCACAGGTTAACAGGACAAAATGTAAGGCAGAAAAGCAAGGTAATACTCTGTTCACTAAGGCCCCGTTCACACAAGGGGATTTGGGCCAGTAGCGGGACAGTTTGGGGGCGGATCAAACTGTTGGCATATTGTATTATATGTATGCAAGATGACAGCCAATGATGCACACATGTCAGATTAAACTGATCTGGGTGACAGGTAAGACTGTCATGTGACAGGGTCACCAGATGCAAGTTGCACTAGGTTGCATCAGCTAATTAACTATGTCACCATGAGTTGGCAAAATGACTCTGATTGGTGCAAGTACTGTATATATGTAATGTAGTCCAGAGGCAAGTGTTCCACACCAGTGGAAGAGTGTATTGCGAAGCACCTTGTCGGTCAGTTCTATGAACCTGGGATACCGCATGGTGGAAAGGACTGTGTAAATAACTGTAAATAAAAGCCACTGTATATAGCTCAGATACAGCATCCTGATATCATTATTATTCAGACGTTCTGCGCATGCCGTCAGGGTTATGGGCCCAGAGGTGCGCTACTGAGCTGGAGTACAGTTGGAGAAGGCTGCACTGAGCTGAGGAAGTTTGCCAGGTCCAAATTGGTGAGCTACAGCGTGCATGTCTTCGGAGGAGGAAGAGGACGTCTTCCAGGCAGTAACACAGTCCACGGACGACAGCTCGTCCCAGTCCGGCTCGGAGGAGGCGGGAGAGACAGAGGACGCCGTCCAGCAGCAGATACCAAGTGGAACCGGTGAGCTTATCAGCATGGCTTTGGCTCCAACAGCCGTGTTTGTTGAAAAGCTGAGTTACACCAATTATACAGTGTGGGCTATGAAGATGCAGCACTTCCTTGTAAAGGAAGGGCTGTGGACATTTGTTTCAGCCCCCCCAGCGGCTCCCACGCCAGAGGAGAAAATACAAATAGACAAGGCACTGGCTTTTATAGTCTTGAGTGTATCGGACTCACAGCTGGTTTATCTATTTGGGAAGACCTCGGCAAAGCAGGCATGGGACGCTCTGGCAAATATTTATGTACAAAAAACCTCAGGCTCAATAATTACCCTCCTGAGGAGATTGTACAGGACTGTTATGGCAGAAGGAGATGATTTAAGAGGGCACTTAGACTCTTTAAATGAGTGCTTTCAACTTCTTACTGAGAGGGGCAAACAAATCTCTCAAGAAGACCAGGTCTACACAATTTTGTGCTCTTTGCCTGAATCCTTTGAGCCGACCCTGGCAGCTCTAGAAGGGGTAAAGCCCGAGGATCTTTCAATTGATTATGTGACCGGAAGATTGCTTCAAGCCGAACAGAGGGGCCGGCAGAGGGAGTTGGCAAACGGCCATCCTGGGAACAACGCCAGCAGGTCCGGGACGGCAGCCAGCTACTCCGGGAAGCAAGCCAGCTATTCTGGGAAGCAAGCCAACCAAAGCAGGTGTTTAGCCAGCCTGCAGCATACGAGTCAGCGACAGGATGAGAAAGCATCTTCGCTTCTACACGTGAAGGCACGCAGATGTTTTTTGTGCAATGAAACCGGCCACATCAAAAGATTTTGCCCGCGGAAGAAAGAAAGGGCCACCAACGTTCTCAAGGACGGAGGCGGTGTCAAGCCTCAACATGTGGCCACCCATCAAGCAACATTGGTGACAGCGTCAGGGTCTTCTGAAAGGGACAAATGGGTCCTGGACTCTGGCGCATCCCAGAATTTCACAAGGGACGCAAGCTTGCTGACTGACTCTCAGCCAGCTAGTCCAGCACACGTGAGTTTGGCTGATGGTGCACCAGCATCAGCAAATGTGCAAGGAACAATTTATTTTCATTGTTTGAATCATGCTTTTGAAAATGTGTTATGCGTTCCTAGCCTCCAACACAACTTATTAAGCATCGGTGAATTAACTAAAGCTGGGTTCAGGGTAACATTTACTGAACAGCAATGTGTGATACAGAAGGCAGATAAGGTCCTTGCCACTGGCAAAGTGGAGAATGGTGTATATATTCTTGATAACGTTCCAGGGCAAGTGAAAACTGTAATTAGCAATCAAGCATTGCATGATGAATGTATCCACATGTACCATAGAAGGCTGGGGCACATGTCATTCTCAACATTAGAGAAAACGTTTGCATGTCTAGGGCATGATAGGTTAAAGAAATGCCAAATGTACTTAGACTGTGATATATGCAAGCAGAGTAAATCACGCACACACCCAGTAGCTAAGGCTAGTCAAAGGTCCACAGATAAAGTATTGGCCCTAGTACACGCCGACGTAATAGGACCCTATCAAAATAGCTTATCGGGTAAACGATATGGGCTTTTGATTGTTGACGACCACAGCAGGTACTGTTGGTCATTTCCTATGCAGAGGAAATCAGAGGTATGTGAATTAATTAAGACATGGGCAAAAAAGGTGCAAAAACAGTTAGGAACAGAAATTCAGCAGCTTCAAACTGATTTTGGAGGTGAATTTATGGCTACTGATTTGCAAAAATGGTTAAAGGCACAAGGTATTGAACACAGAGTGGCTAATACAGCCTGTCCTCAGGAAAATAGCATTGTGGAAAGACGAGCAGGAATTATACAAACGGTGATGCACTCTATGTTATTAGATTCTGGTTTACCAAAGTCCTTTTGGGCAGAGTGCTTGAGATGTGCCACCTACAATGTCAACAGAGTTTGGTGTAGAACAATTGAAGACATTCCCTATAGGGCTCTCTATGGTAAAAATCCTTCTTTGAAGCACCTAAGAATTTTTGGGTCAAAGGCATGGGTGAACATACCTTTAAAGCAAAGAAGAAAGGGAGGTCCCAGGGCACAAAAATTAACTTTCATTGGTTATCAAACTGGAATGAAAGCATATCGTTTTGTGAACGCTCACAACATGTTGGTATTCAGCAGGTCTGCAAATTTTTGCGAGAATGCCAACTGGTCACACATTCATGCTAATGAAACTCCCCAGCAGATCATGTTACCAATTACTGACAGTACAGGGGGAACAGAGGTGAAGCAGGAAGGTGCCGAAGCAGCACCGCAAGTCTCTGATACTGGTTCAGGTTCTCCACAAATACCCAGAGTGTCTACAAGAATTACTAAGGGAATACCACCTCAGAGATATGGTATAAATAATGTATTTGTAAAGGTACCTGAAACATACACTGAAGTGTTATCTCTAGCAGCTACCGAACGCCAGGCTTGGGAAGCAGCAATGCAAACTGAGTATCAGTCTCTCAGAGCACACGAGGTATTTACTCCCACTGAGTTGCCTAGGGAACGGAAGGCAATTGGGTGTCGATGGCTCTACAAGTTAAAACACAAGCCGAATGGTGAGGTGCTCTACAAAGCACGTCTGGTCGGTAAAGGCTTTGATCAGAGGCAATATCAAGATTATGATGAAACTTTTCAAAGCACGGTCAGAAATGAAACAATAAGGGTTGCTCTGGCTGCGGCTGCAGCAAAGGGGATGAGAGTGAGACACTTTGATATTGAAACCGCGTACTTGAATGCTCCTTTGAAAGAGGAAATTTACATGGAACAGATACCTGGGTTTCATTCAGGGTCTGATACATCTGTTCTAAGGTTAAACAAAGCTCTTTACGGGTTAAAGCAGAGCGCGTTTGAATGGGGACGATGTCTTCATAATGCTCTGGTAAATAAAGGTTTCAAACAGAGTATAGCTGATCCATGTTTATACAGCAAAGAGTTAAAAGGACAGCTTTACTGGCTCTTTTATTATGTAGATGACCTTTGTTTATTGTACACGTCACAACAACAATTGGACTGGTTTACAGAAACATTAAGATCAGTGTTTAACATGAAGGATCTGGGCGAAATACAGAGTTATCTGGGTGTACAGATAAGCAAGAATGAACAAGGTAATTACACTCTTTGCCAAGAGCAAAAGATCTTGCAGCTCATTGAAAGGTTTGGCATGAGTGAAGCTCACGTTACTGAGACGCCTGTAACAGTAAACTACCTAAAAGAGGAGCAGGGAGAAATGTTTCCTCACAAACAGTTATATCAATCGTTGGTTGGGTCTCTACTGTATTTGTCATGCTGCACAAGGCCAGATATCTCTATAGCTGTGCATTGGTTGTGTCAACAATGTCAATGTCCTTATCAAAGAGACTGGGTTGCAGCAAAAAGAGTGCTCCGGTACCTTAAGGGCACAGCAAGTGAAAAATTAGTGCTAAAGGTGGATGCACAAACAGACGGTCTGTCAGCCTTCAGTGATGCAAGTTGGGGGGAAAGGCCGGATTCAAGGTCGACCACAGGGTTCACAATTTCTGTATTAGGTGCCCTGGTGGGATGGAAATCAATCAAACAGGCACATATTTCATTAAGTTCCTGTGAATCGGAATTCTCCGCTATAAGTGATGTAATTATTCAGTTGGAATGGTTTCACCAATTATTAAAAGACTTTTGCATAAAGTGTGATTTACCTATCAAGGTTTTTTGTGACAGCTTGGCAGCTGCTCAGTTGGCTAAAAATCAAGGGGTAAAAACCAGAAGTAAACACATCACAATCAGGTATCAGAATGTAAGGGTTGCTGTGTGTACAAATTTTATTAACATTCAGTACTGTAATTCTGAGGATAACCTGGCTGATTTATTTACAAAGTGTGTACCTGTAAATAGATTTAAAGTGTTAAAAAGTAAACTATCATTTGTATAGGCTGTATCTTGGGAGGCGTGTTGGCATATTGTATTATATGTATGCAAGATGACAGCCAATGATGCACACATGTCAGATTAAACTGATCTGGGTGACAGGTAAGACTGTCATGTGACAGGGTCACCAGATGCAAGTTGCACTAGGTTGCATCAGCTAATTAACTATGTCACCATGAGTTGGCAAAATGACTCTGATTGGTGCAAGTACTGTATATATGTAATGTAGTCCAGAGGCAAGTGTTCCACACCAGTGGAAGAGTGTATTGCGAAGCACCTTGTCGGTCAGTTCTATGAACCTGGGATACCGCATGGTGGAAAGGACTGTGTAAATAACTGTAAATAAAAGCCACTGTATATAGCTCAGATACAGCATCCTGATATCATTATTATTCAGACGTTCTGCGCATGCCGTCACAAACCAGCGCGATCACACCACAACATCTGGGAAGCGTGGTGCTTCCGTCCACGAACTGGCCCATCCACTCGATGATGCGGCTCAAGTAGGAACCACCTACCGAGGTGGTTCATCTCCCTGCCGCACCGCAAACCGGGTGTCTGATCGCCGGCGCAAGGATGCACCGGCGTGTCCCCGGCTCCGAGCCGAACTGCGTATGCTCAGACATGCGTGGTTCGGCTGGCTCGGCGTCCGACCTGAGTTTTCTCCCCGGCGTCTGATCGTGCCGGGGAGAAAAGGTGGCGCGGCCGGGGGATCCGGGAGATCCCGCCGCGCCATGTCAACTTTGGCGCGGCTTTTAAAAGCCACGCTTTTTGCCGCTTTTTCTCCTGCCGTGTGGCAGGGGCCTCAGTTAATCAACTCACAGAGGGGGTGGTGAGCAGTGCTCAGTGTGCTCCTTTTATCTGCCTAATTAGCTGTATCATCTCTGAAGCACAGTTGTTGTTTCTTACCAGCTTGTCACTCCTGCTCCTGTAACAACTCAGGAGCTAGTGCTGATTGCCATTGTACAATGAACCGGATACTTCTTCTTCTCTCCCATGCTGTCAAATGCTCCCAGCATCTCCTGTGCTCAGATGGTTCAGGAGTTGCTGGTGGTGACTGACACTCCGATCTCTGTTCTATTTCTTTCATGTCCTGCCAGAATGAGCAACTCATTTCTGTATGCTTCTTTTGCTGGCTCTGTCTCCAAATGCAGCTGCTCAGGTGGGCAGTCCACCAGTGCAGGGCCTGACTCTTCCATTTCCTCATCCTCAGCGGAGGAGACAGCTGGTTGGCTCACGACACCTACCCTCCAAATTTGGTGAGGATTGGATTTATGGGGTCCAAGTTAGACCGCCCCCCCCCCGAAGTTGCACTCATTCTCCATTGTTTCCAATGTACTAAGGTCAAATCAGAGAATCTCTCAGTAGAAACTGAAAGTGGGGGGATGTTTTGCTAATCCAGCAGAACCAGTGCCACTGTGGCAATGCAAACCCAACTGGACTAAGGTCAAGCCAGAGGAACTCTGCAGTAGGTGGGGGGAGGCATTTTTGCAAGCTCAGCAGAACCAGGGCAATGTACTAGTGCCCAGCAGAGGAATGTACTAAAAGGAATGACAGGATTGCCCACTGGAAACAATGGGAGAGGCTTGAAGGCCTGTTAGAGATAATAGGAGCCAGCAATGTCAATTGACTTGCATGTGCTCCATTAAAATACATTACAGCACAAAAAAAGTGGCAATGAAAATGTGAAGTGGATTTTCAATTAATGTCTCTGGGCCCAGAAAAACTGCTCTGGAACTGAAATAACAAAGCCCAGACTAGAAAGATGGTCCCTAGAAATGGAATTAGTGCTATGGAACTGGAATGACAGCACCCCAAGTGGGATGTCCCCTGGGAGTAGCAAACTGAGAGCCAGTTTGGTGTAGTGGTTAAATGTGCGGACTCTAATCTGGGAGAACCGGGTTTGGTTCCCCACTCCTCCACTTGCACCTGCTAGAAGACCTTGGGCAAACTGTAGTTCTGGCACAGCTGTTCTTTAAAAAGAGCAGTTTCTGTCAGTGCTCTCTCAGCCCCACCTACCTCACAGGGTGTCTGTTGTGGGGAGGGGAAGGGAAAGGAGTTTGTAAGCCACTCTGAGACTCCCTTGGGTAGTGAAGGGTGGGGTATAAATCCAATCTCTTCTCTTCTTCTTCAAAAGGGTTCTCAGAGTGGAATGACAGTTCCCCCTCACTGGAATTACAGCCACTGGGAATAGCAGAACTCTTTTGGGACAGGAATGACAAGTTACAGAGTGGAATGGCAGCCTCTGGGAGTAGCATAAGTTTTCTGGGAGTGGAATGATAGCCCCCAGAGTGGAATGACAGCCCCTGGGTAAAGTAGAAGTGTTCTGTGAGTGGAATGACAGCCCCCAGCGTGGAATGAAAGTCCCTGGGTAGAGTAGAAGTGCTCTGGGAATGGAAAAACAGCCCCCAGAGTGGAATGACAGCCCCTGGGTAGAGTAGGAGTGTTCTTGGAATGGGATGACACCCCCCCCCAACAGGCATGACAGTTGCTGGAAGGAGTAGAAATGTTCTGGTCTCGGGGGCCGAATGGCCGACCCCCCCCCCAACAGGCATGACGGCATGACGGTCTCTGGGAGTAGCAAAAGTGTTCTGGGAGTGGAATGACAGCCCCCAAAGTGGAATGACAGCCATGACAGTTGCTGGAAGGAGTAGAAATGTTCTGGGAGCATGCTCTGCCATGGTAATCACAAATTGTAGTGTGGATTGAAATCCCTTACATTTTAATTAACATTTTTTAAAGGTGTGTAGTTCTCCCATCCGCTCCACCTAACTACTGGTCCTGCCTGTCAGTGCTCATTAGGTGCAGCTCCTTAGTCGAAGGCCTGATGGAAGATCTCTGTCTTGCAGGCTCTGTGGAACTATAAAAGGTCCTGCAGGGCTCTAGTGTCTTCCAGGAACTCATTCCACCATCATGGAACCGCCACTGAGAAGGCCCTGGCCCTGGTCGAAGCCAGCCTGGCATCTTTGGGACATAGGAGGGCCAGATGGTTTTGAGACCCTGAATTCAGTGCTCTCTGGGGAACATGTGGGGAAATGTGGTCCTTCAGGTATTTAGGACCCTGACCATAAAGGACTTTAAAGGTAAGAACAAGTCGACAAGTATAAATCTTTCCTCTTTCCCACTTCCACTTCCCGTGTCCAGTTCTGCTTCCTTCCTATCCTTCGTGTTCCCATTATGTGTCACATCCTGTTCCTCATGCACTTATGCCCACTCTGTTGACCATAGGGCTGCCAAGTGGGGGCGGGGGTGGGTAACCCCCCGCTTCGGAGGCCCAATTTCCACTGCCATGGAATTGGGCCCTGGGGGGAACTCCGACCCCCGAAGCGCAGCGTGGCTGCGTCACCAGAGGTGATGCAACCACATTGATCACATTGGGGACGTGGCCCCGATCATCGGAGGGAAAACTCTATGGTTTTCCCTCCGACGATTGGGGCCACGCCCTAAACATGTTCGACGTCGCACGTCACTTCCGGTGATGTGCTGGCGGCGCACGCGCGCATCAACGGAGAGCTCCTGGAGCGCAGAGAGACTCTCCCGCCAGTAGGAGAAATCAACTTGGCAACCCTAGTTGAGCAGTGTCCCACAGCACCCCATCTGTAGGTTCTCTGCGAAAAATCCTGCCCCGTACTCCAGGCCTTTTTGAGCCTTTGGGCACCTTTGGGATTTTGATGCAGCATAGGTGGCCCTGCCACAAAACAACTGCTGCAGGAGGCAGAGCCAGCCAGAAAAGGATGACCACAGCCTTCAGTCACACAGTGAAGATTCTTGAGATGTGGCGGCTGCAGCTGCTAAAGGAATTATTTTTTAAAATCTGGACAGCCAGTCAGAAGCCTTGTTGGGCAAAAGTCCCATCTGGCCCCACCCTCTTTCTAAAAACATTTGGTGGGCACCAGGAAAAGTGTTGGTGGGCACCAATGTTCCCTCTATGATGTGGAGGTTTGTGAGCAAAAATTCTCCCACAGGCACCATGTTGGGGACCTCTGCTCTAGAAGAAGAGGAGGAGGAGGCGATTGGATTTATACCCCGCCCTTCACTTGAAGTCTCAGAGCAGCTTACAAACCCCTTTCCCTCCCCACAACAGACATCCTGTGAGGGAGGTGGGGCTGAGAGAGCTCTTTCGAGGACATCTCTGCCAGAACTACGGCTTGCCCAAGTTAATCCAGCAGCTGCGAGTGGAGGAGTGGGGAATCAAACCCGGTTCTCCCAGATTAGAGTCCGTGCACTTAACCACAACACCAAACTGGCTCTAGGTGATATGTTCTTTCAAAAAGAAGATTTTAATATCTGATCACTCTA
This sequence comes from Gekko japonicus, assembly GCF_001447785.1. Lineage (NCBI taxonomy): Eukaryota > Metazoa > Chordata > Lepidosauria > Squamata > Gekkonidae > Gekko > Gekko japonicus. The sequence continues at coordinate 1,733,697 of NW_015167528.1, read as the reverse complement.
TACCCCATCAAGCTATTTACCCATCTAAAAAGAACAAAAAGGTGTTCTTTTCTTATGTTCAAAGTAAGAAAAGAGCAAGGATTTGGTAGGCCCATTGCGGGGACAGGAAAGTGAAATTCTAACAGGTAATGAAGAGAGGGTAGAACTGCTTTTTTGGCCCTGGTCCCCACCTGGTGGAATCAGCTCACTCATGACATCTGATTCTCTGTTTTTTACTCAGTATTTTATGATTTCATCCTGTGTAAACTGTTACTTTAACATTGTTTTAATTATATTATACTAACTGATGTAAACTGCCCTGAGTCCATTTATGGGGAGGGCAGTATATAAAATAAATAAATAAATAAATAGTTTCTTTAAATGAAACCAAGTCCTCAGGGCCAGATGAATCCAAGGATAGGAAAAGAATTTGTGGATGTAATCTCTGAACCTCTGCCCATTGTTTTTGAAAACTGTTGGAGAACAGGTGAGGTGCCAGAAGATTGGAGGCAGACAAATGTTGTCCCCATCTTCAAGAAGGGGAAAATGGAGAATCTGGGTAACTACCAGGCCTTCAGCTTAACGTCTGTACCTGGGAAAGTTTTAGAACAAATCATCAGTCAGTCTTTGAGCACTTAAAAAGACAGCTGTGATTACTAAAAGCTAGCATGGGTTTCTCAAGAACAAGTCATGTCAGGCTAACCTTCTCTTTTTTTGAAAAAGTTACTACCTTGCTGGATCAGGGGAATGCCATAGATATAGTTTGTCTGGATTTCAGTAAGGCTTTTGATAAGGTCCCACTTAATATTCTTGCTGACAAGTTGGTAAAATGTGGTTTGCATTTAATTACTGTTAGGTGGATCTGTAACTGGTTGACAGATTGCACCCAAAGAGTGCTTGTGAGTGGTTCCTCATCCTCTTGGAGAGGAGTGACAAGTGGAGTGCCTCAAGGATGTGTCCTGGGACCTGTGTTGTTCAACACCTTTATCAATGATTTGGATGAAGGAATAGAGAGAATGCTTATTACATTTGCAGGTGATACCGAATTGGGAGGGGTAGCCAATGTGGCAGAAGACAGGGTCAAGATACAGGATCATCCTGACAGGTTGCAAAACTGGGCTAAAACAAGTAAAATGAATTTCAATGAGGATAAATGCAAAGTTCTGCATTTAGGTAGGAAAAATCAAATGCAACTTGTCTCTGCAGTAGCATGTGTGAAAAGGATCTAGGGGTCTTAGTAGACCATCCACTGAACATGAGTCAGCAGTGTGATGTGGTAGCTAAAGAGGCAAATGCCTTTTGGGGCTGTATCAACAGAAGTATAGTGTCCAGATCACGTGAAGTGATGGTGTTGCTCTACTCTACTCTGGCTAGACCTCACCTAGAGTATTGTGTTCAGTGTTGGGCACCACAATTTAAGAAGGATATAGACAAGCTGGAACGTGTCCAGAGGAGAGCAATGAAGATGGTGAGGGGTCCGGAGACCAAGTCCTATGAGGAGAGGTTGAAGGAGCTGAGTATGTTTAGCCTGCAGAGGAGATGACTGAGAGGTGATAGGATAACCATCTTCAAGTACTTGAAGGGTTGTCATATAGAGGATGGTGTGGAGATGTTTTGTGTTGCCCCAGAAGGATGGACCAGAACCAACGGGTTGAAATTAAATCAAAAGGGTTTTCAGCTAAACATTAGGAGCAAGAACAGTTCCTCAGTGGAACAGGCTCCCTTGGGATGTGGTGGGCTTTACTTTTTTGGGTTTTTTTTAAAGTACAGGCTAGGTGGCCATCTGACAGCAATGCTGATTCTGTGAACTTAGGTAGATCATGAGAGGGAGGGCAGGGAGGGTTGCCTCAGTGTTCAGTTCTCATGGCCCTTTCTTACATGCCCAGAGAAATGCTGATCGCCACATTGGGGTCAGGAAGCAATTTTTCTCCAGGCCAATTTGGCTGGGGATCCTGGAGGGTTTTTGTCATCTTCTGGGCATTGAACAGGAGTCACTGGGGGTGTTGGGGGAAGTATTTGTGAATTTTCTGCATTGTGCAAGGGGTTAGACTAGATGACCCTGGAGATCCCTTTCAAATCTGTGATTGTATGATTCTATGACAAGTGCTCTGACTCCCTCTGGCTCACTAGTGTCTCTGGCACAAGTAAACAGTTCTCTGCTTCCTGCCTTCCCTTTGACACCCCAGACCTCCACCTCTCGACACACACTCCTACCCACTGTTCACTATGGAAATTGCAAGAAGGATTCATGAATGAAAATTTACCCATACAGCATTAACTGTTGAACAAAACTGGTTTATTATTATCTCTAGTCTGCACACTGTTTGCATATGAAATATGTTGGCAGGTTAATGGTGGCTGGTAGGCGAACTGCATGATACCATCATCTGCAGCTGCAAGAGAACACCATGCAGTCTTCTAGTGTGAAGCTGCCCTGGCAGGACCATCTTTAGCAGCTAATGACAAAAGGAACCAAAGTAGAGGTTGTTCCCGCATGTGTAATTTGGTTGCCATGGAAAGAAGTAGATGGTGTAATTCCTGGTAAGAACCTGGAAACTACAACTCCCATGGGCTGTCACTCCACTCTGCAACCTGTCAGTCTTGTCCCATAACACGTCTGCTACTCTTAAGGGCTGTCATTCCACTCTGGGGGATGTCATTCCAGTCCCAGGACATTTCTACTCCTCCCAGATACTGCCATTCCACACTACAACCTGTCATTCCAGATCCTGAATACTTCTGCTACTCCCAGGGGCTGTCATTCCACTCTACAACCTGTCATTCCAGTCCCAGCACACTTCTGCTACTCGCAGGGGCTGTCATTCCACCCTGAGCTGTCATTCCAGTTGAAGAACACTTCTGCTTCTCCCAGGGGCCATTATTCCACTATGGGGCTGTCATTCCACTCCCAGAACACTTCTGCCACTCCCAGGGGCTGTCATTCCACTTGGGCGCTGTCATTTCACTCCCAGATCACTAATTCTGTTTTTGGGAACTGTCTTTCTGTTTTGGCACCTGTTATTCTAGTCCTAGAGCAGTTTATCTCGGCCCAGAGACATTAATTGAAAATCCACTCCACATTTTCATTGCAACTATTTTGTGCTGTATTGTATTTCAATGGTACCCACACAAGTTACTTGGCATTTCTGGCTCCCATTATCTCCAATGAGCCTTCAATCCTCTCCAATTGTTTCCAGTGGGCCATTCTGTCATTCCTTTTAGTATATCCCCACTGCAGAACCCAGTACCATTGGGGCAATGCCAGCTCAACAGGACTAATGTGAAGCACAGTATCACACTCCAAGGGGCGGGGGATTTGCAAACCCAGCAGAACCAGTGCAATGTACTAGAGCCAAGCAGAAACTAGTGGCATCATGGCAATGCAAGAAAAAGGAGAACTAATGTCAAAACAGAGAATCCCTGCAGTTACAATGTGCAGAATGCCCAGCAGAACCCAGTGCCATCGGGCATTGCAAGCTTAAAAGAACTGCTCTCAAAGCGCAGAATCACAACAAATCCAAGCCGGGGGGGGGGGGGGTTTGCAAGCTCTGTGCAAGAAAATGGGAAGGAAACACAGGAACACTTGCAAAGGGGAGGAGGACCCTCTTGAAACTGATGTAACTTGTTTGAGACTGACCAGAGTGTTTCCAAGGCTGAGGAATCACCCCCCCTTTGATGTTTGGTAAACATGTTGATTGAGCAAAGACAGTCTGTCTGGAAATGTATCCATTCACAAACTGGCACAAACATCCATTAATAACTTGCAAATTCATGGAAAGTTCATGCCAGTTGATCTGCCACAAACTCCACTTCATGAACCATGAACTGTCCAAAGTTCATCATGAACTTTAGTTCATGAGCCAGTTCTTGCTCATCCCTAATCCTCACCACAGCCTTATAAAGTAGGTTAAATTGAGAGAGAGTGACTGTCCCAAGGTCATCCAGTGAACTTACTGGCTGAGTCAACATTTGAGACCATGTCCTCTTGATCCAAATACAGCACTCTATCCACTGCTTTACATTGAGGTGCAATGTCTTCTTCCATCCACATACATTCAGCTAGCAAAACTATGGTGGGATTTGAAGAGGGAAGGCTTGTGTATTAGAAAGAACATAAGAACATGAGAGAAGTTAATGTTGGATCAGGCCAATGGCCCATCCAGTCCAACACTCTGTCACACAGTGGCCAAAAATACCACCTTGTGGCTAATAGCCACTGATGGACCTCTGCTCCATATATTTATCCAATTCCCTCTTGAAGCCATCCATGCTTGTAGCTGCCACTACCTCCTGTGGTGGTGAATTCCATGTGTTAATCACTCTTTGGGTGAAGAAGTACTTCCTTTGATCTCTTCGAACCCAACTGCTCAGCAATTTCATTGAGTGCCCACGTGTTCTCGTATTGTGAGAAAGGGAGAAAAGTACTTCTTTCTCTACCTGCTCTATCCCATGCATAATCTTGTAAACCTCAATCATGTCTCCCCTCAGCCGTCATTTCTCCAAGCTAAAGAGCCCTAAGCGCCTTAACCTTTCCTCATAGGGAAAGTGTTCCAACCCTTCGATCATTCTAGTTGTTCTTTTCTGCACTTTTCCTAATGCTTTTTCCAATATCCTTTCTGAGGTGTGGTGACCAGAACTGTACACAGTACTCCAAATGAGGTCGCACCATCAATTTATACAGGGGCATGATGATACTGGCTGATTTGTTTTCAGTTCCCTTCCTCATCATCCCCAGCATAGCGTTGGCCTTCTACAGACTCCTGCAGATGCTCTCTGCACACAAGATACGTTGCTTTCTTCTACTGTGATTCCTGTTGATGGATCACTCAGTGCCACGGGCGGGAATCACCGTGGCCTTTCCTAGCTAAAGGGACATCAGGTGTCTCCTTTTACTTTCCCCCTTTGGGGTGAAAAGTACCATCAAGTCTGTTAACTAATGGTGTTCCCATATGGGTTTGAAGGCAAGAGGCGAACAGAGATGGTTTGCCATTACTTCCACTATACCAGTTTGGTGTAGTGGTTAAGTGAACGGACTCTAATCTGGGAGAACCGGGTTTGATTCCCCACTCCTCCACTTGCACCTGGCTGGAT
>NW_015167528.1:1715206-1728549 GCF_001447785.1 Gekko japonicus | reverse complement strand
GTAAGCTGCTCTGAGACACCTTTGGGTAGTGAAGGGCCATGGGGTATAAATCCAATTTCTTCTTCTCTTCTTCTTCTTCTTCCCTCTGTGTAGCAACCTTGGCCTTCCTTGATGGTCTCCCATCCAAGTACTAACCAGCACTGACCCTGATTAGTTTAGGTTTAAATATTGGGCTGGATCTAACCAGTCTCCGAAAAGCCTTCTGTCTACCACTCCAACGGAAGAGACATTTAAGGTGGAGAAAGGCTCCGTAGGTTGGAGAGTGGCTTCAAAGTTTGCTCAGTGGAATGGTAGGGTGAGGTAGGAGCCACCTCACTGAAACTGGGTGTGATGCAGTGGTTGGCATGTTGGACTTAATTAAATTGTGGAATTTAATGAAGACACAGCACTGATTGCTTTAAAAGAAGATTAGAGAGACACATAGAGGAGGGGGGTCCATCATGCTGAGTAAAAGCATACAAGTGCTAGATGCAGAATCTGGAGGCCTCGGTCTCTATGCCTGCACGTTAGCCATCCGGGGGAAGTGTTTGGCCACTGTGTAAAATACTGTTCTGGAACAGGGGTCTGATCCAGCAAGGATCTTCTTATGTTCTTATCACTAAGGTCAGGAAGACTTGTGTTCCGATTCCCACTTTGCTATGAAGCTGTGTCCAATCACTCCTCTTCAGCATAGTATAGGATTGTGGTGAAGATAAAGACGGAGATCCATGAATGCTAATATGAGCTTCTTGGAGGATAAAAAAAAATCAATCCTATGATTTCCCTGGGCTGAGACTTCTCTTGCTTTACCATCTGGTCCTAGCTTCTGTTTCTTGCAGTCCAGTCCCAAACAGAGTCACATCGATCTAAATCCATTGAAGTCCATTGGGCCCAAAGGGCATAACTCTGCTAAGGATGGCACTGTTGATCACACTAGGCAGTGACAGAATGAAGGCATTTACGTATTTATATCACACTAAAGAAGAAGAGGAGGAGGAGGAGGAGGAGGAGATTGGATTTATACCCCACCCTTCACTTGGAGTCTCAGAGCGGTTTACAAGCTCCCTTCCCTTCCCCTCCCCACAACAGGTGGGGCTGAGAGAGCTCTCTCAAGGACGGCCCTTGAGAGAACAGTTCTGCCAGAACTATGGCTTGCCCAAGGTCATCCAGCAGGTGCATGTGGAGGAGTCCTCCCGGCTCTCCCAGATCAGAGTCTGTGCACTTAACCACTACACCAGACTGGCTGCCATCCTATGTGTACTTCCTTGGGGAGAAAGGAGCATTGAACTCAGTGGATCTTACTTCTGAGTCAATACATAACAAAACAAAAAAAAAGGAATAGGCTGCAAGTCAATGAATTGTTTTCCTTAGACTGCCACCTTCACTCCCGTCTCTCAGAAAAATGAAAGCAGGAGATGAGTTTGGCAACTGCAAGCCCCAGATGCTAAACTAGGCCATGCATTTGTCATCTCCAGCAGAGAGGGGTCAGCCATCCATCCATCCATGTGGAGCCTGATGCTGGCTGGCTTTCTGGGTGGGGTGGGGTGAGATGGGTAGACACCCACGAGAAAAAATGGTGTGGTCAAGTTGCTTGCAGAGGGTCTCAGCCCTTTTTTGCACTATTTCATCAGACACAACACTTTTCAATGTGACTTTGCCTTTAAAAAAAGGTTTCCCATTTATCAGCTTGGGAAGAAATTACACTCCTGTTCTGAAAAATGAATGTGATCCATGGAGATCAAAGGGCATTTTGCCACTGTTAATGAAAAGTGGGCTGCACATGTATCCTTCTGCGCTAAGGAGGGCTATGTTAACAAGCCCATTATTTGAAACTTTTATATTTCTTGTACTAGAAAGTCTCTCTCTCTCTCTCTCTCTCTCTGTGCATTCATTAGTATATCTGCAGCCTCATCGTATGCTAATTGAAAGCTTGTCCATTTATTTATTTACTTCATTTATGGTCTGCATTGCTTGCTGAGTCTCAAGACACAATTAAAACTATTTGAAATGTTGCAATAGAAACAGTATAATCCATTTAACAAATGATGCAATACAAAACTAGATTATAAAATTAGAAAATATACTATAAAACTATACAATACATTAAGTAGGATGATAAAGTGAACAATGCAATAAAGCATTATAATATATACAATGAATAGTGCAATGAGGACTGCCTAGAAATTATATTTACTTTCTAGTAAATGTGCACAGAAAGACAGCTGCCTTTATAATCCTATGTCAAGTTATGCATAGGATTAATAGGATTCTAAAACCATTAACTTCAATAGATTTTGAAGGGTGTAACTCTGTTTAGGATTGCACAATTAATCTCCTCAGTATGCAAGACCCAGTACTCTCCTGAGAACTCTCCCCTCCCAGTCTAACAAAAGGAGGGGCTGTGGCTCAATGGAAGAGCCTCTGCTTTGCATGCAGAAAGTCCCAGGTTGAAAACCCAACATCTCCAGTGCAAAGGACCAGGCAGGAGGTGATGTGAAAGACCCCCACTTGAGACCCCAGAGAGCAGCTGCCAGTCTGAGAAGGAAAAAATGAGAAGTCAATGGATGGATGGTCTGATTTAGTACAAGGCAGCTTCATTCGTGTTCAAGTTCTCCTTGTTGTGTGTTCAAAAGCCTTTTGTCTCCTCTCAAACTTTTTCAGATATTCGGAGTTCTTCCAGTTCATTTCAAATTCCACTTTATGCAAAACCCAGTGACACAGCCCGTGGGCACTGAGGTTACTCCTGAGCATGTTTCTTTAACCGTTTTTGAAATCCTTTTGTTTCCCCTTAACATTCCTTAGCTATTTTGCTGAAGGAATCTTCTTCTCCAAATTTACTTTGGATTTCACATTAGCTGAAAATTTAATAGCAACTATTTATTTGTTTGTTTGTTTAATTTATAGCCCACCCTCTTCTGGAAGCAGGGCTCAGGGCGGATTGACTGATTTGATTTTCTTGCAGTCCAAGGGACTCTCAAGAGTCTTCTCCAGCACCCTAGTTCAAAAGAATCTATTCTTCGGTGCTCGGCCTTCCTTATTTTCCTCTTTTACCCTGAGGAAGAGGCTCCTTAGGTCCTTTTCACTTTCTGCCATTAGAGTGGTATCGTCTGCATATCTGAGGTTGTTGATCTTTTCCCCAGCAATCTTAATTCCCACTTGTGATTCATCCAGGCCAGCATTTTGCATGATGTACTCTGCATATATATTAAATAAGCCAGGTGACAATATACATCCTTGTCGTACTCCTTTTCCTATGCTAAACCAATCAGTTGTTCCATATCCGGTTCTAACTGTCGCTTCTTGACCCTTATACAGGTTTCTCAAGAGACATGTGAGGTGGTCTGGTACTCCCATCTCCTTAAGGACCTGCCATAGTTTGTTGTGATCCACACAGTCAAAGGCTTTAGCATAGTCAATGAAACAGAAGTAGATGTTTTTCTGGTACTCTCTTGCTTTCTCCATAATCCAGCGGATGTTGGCAATTTGATCTCTAGTTCCTGTACCTCTTCGAAACCCAGCTTGTACTTCTGGCAGTTCTCTATCCATGTACTGTTGAAGCCTAGCTTGTAGGATCTTGAGCATGACCTTGCTAGCGTGTGATATGAGTGCAATTGTGCGATAGTTTGAACATTCCTTGGCATTGAATTTCTAACATTTTGAGTTCTCCCTGTGAGAGGAATTAATGCCCTAATTAGCCTAAATTATTGTCCCGGGAAGGAACTAGTGGATGCAATGGAGGCTGCATAGAATTCTCTTTTAGCAGCCTTCACCACCATCTCATAGGATTTCATAAACGTCCTGTAGTATGTTCTTGCAGCTTCATCACGAGACTGTTGCCAAACTCTCTCCAGTCTTCTAAGTGCCTGCTTCATCCTCTGGAGTTCCATGGTGTACCATGGGGCTAATTTGGGGCAGGAGCAAAGAGGATGTTGGGGGACAATTTCGATGGCTTCAGAAAGATGGGTATCCCAGTCTTCTATCAGCACATCTAATGAGTCACTGGGGGGCATTGGATCCCAGAGAGCATTCTGGAACCCAAATGGGTCCACTAGGCTCTGCGAGCGAGTACAAATCCCTTTGGCGCCTAGACAGGAGGGGGCTGGGGTACCCAGCCGGGCCTTCAGGACAAAATGATGTGACCATGGCACTTCATCAATGGCGAGGACAAAATGATCTGACCATGGCACTTCATCAACGGCAATCAGATCTATATTTATCCCCATGCCAAAGATCAAATCCAGTGCCTGATGCGTGGGACCTGATACAATCTAAGAGAGTCCCAGTGCTGCCATGGAAGACACTAGATCCATTGCCTGCAAGGAGGCTGCAGCATCGGCATGGACATTGTAGTCCCCAAGAATTAGAAGTCTTGGGAACTCCAAGACGCAGCCTGCTACCACCTCCAGCAGGCTATCTGGAGCGCTAGGCAGTCAATACACCAGCCAGATAGCCAAGCTCTCCTCAGTATCCAGACCAGGCCAACAGAGTCAAAACTGGAGATCGTTGGGATGCGGAGTGCTCTGAAGGAGAACAACTCTCAGATGAATATCGCCACCCCTGACCCTTTGTCTGGGGCTGATGAAGGATCAAAACCGGGGTGGGTGGGAGTTATTTAAAGGTGACTGTTTCACCCTCCCTTACCCAAGTTTTGGTCATACAAGCCAGGTCCACTTCTTGTGCAGCACAGTAATTTTGCAGTGTCATGAACCTGGCATTGCAGTGTATACTAAGAAAATGTAGTTTGTTTTACAAATGTTGCTGAAGAAACACTGGTGCTCAGTTGAGAAAAGGTCTCTTTTCTGAGCCCTGTTTATTCTTTAAATTAAAACGTGTTGACAAAGCCTAAGCAAAAAAAAATTAATTAATTAAACAACTGGCAACGAAATTAAACAGAGAAACTAAGCCCATTTATAATTATTGTATTTCAATTAGGCTGCATTGGGTCTGGGTAAAAAAGATAGATAAAAAGAGACAATGGGAACCTGTGACTTTCATAAATATTTCAAGGCTGCCTTGTAGGAAGACCACAGTATTAATGATAACATTTTAAAGCTCATGAAGTCCTGAGGCATGGCAATTAGTCCATTTAGAAGTGAATCTGTGAATCCACTGCTATGTTTCATGCAATCCCGGAATCCCAAAAGCACTTTTATTTCTTAAAGGAAAAACACCTTCAGGAGGGGGCAACTTGGGGCAGAGAAGTGGCAAGGGGTTCTGAAGAGAGGGAAAAGGGTTAATGAGTGCCCCCCCCTGCAGTTCTTGGCATCAGATCATTTCTCCTCTCCAAGCAGTTTTTTTTCTTAAAATAAATGACTTTGTGGGCTTTGTTAAATGTTGCCTGTAGCCGTGTACATGGTTCCTTTTGTCCAATGTAACATTCTGCACCCCGCCTCTCAAGTAGTGAGATGTTCCAGAGACTGCTGTTTACTTGGTTCGAAAGCCTGGGAGACGTAGGGACTTTTTGTAGAATTTGCTTTATGTATTAACATAGAGGTAGTGTACAGGTAGAGGGACAGACACACTTCTGAAGTGCTGTCAAGTTTCGGTGGCCTTTATGGTGACCCTCCAAGGGCCTTCCAAGGCCAAGGAGAAGCAGAGCCGGATTCCATTGCCTTCCTCCGCAGAGTCTTCCTCGTTAGTCTCCCATCCAAACAGTGATCCTGCTTAGCTTCTGGGATCTGACAAATGCCTGGCTGCAGGAAGCAAGCGGAAAACAGAAGCTCCAATACATTGGGTAGAAATACAACAGGTACAGTTGGTCAAATCCCCGAGTCTGACCAGTATTCATTCAAGGCAGTGAACAAAACAGATAAGCACTTAGTTATTGATTCATTTCATTTATTTACTTCACTTATAGCCTTTTTTCTCCCCTTGTGGAAACTCAAGACAGATTATTCTGTGTAAAACAATGCAGTCAAACAGCACGAGACGTCCCACAAACAATGCAAAAGCATTACGGCCAGGCAAGCCATTCTAAAAGGTAGTAGCCACAACAACAGATAATGTACATGTGTAGGCGAGCTGCCGGACTGTCAGGCGCCAGCTGGTGTGTGGCATAAAAAGCCTGATAGAAGAAGAAAAAATTTAAACAAAGAGAACCCACACACCCACACACAGACAACAACAACAACAACAACACGAGTTTGGCTTTCCTTTCTTAGCCCTGAAGGCTGCTCCAGCGTCAAACCTCCCCTCCGCCAGCCCCCTCCCCTCTTTGTTAGATTCACACACTTGGCTTTTTCAGTCGTTTTAGCCTGAAGCAGTTGACCTTCCCCCCCGCCAGATAATCGAGGAATAACATTTGTGTTACAGTTTAACATGACCTCTGCCTCTACAGCTCTTTTTAGATTACCTTCCCAAAATGGCTGCTGACGCCTAGAGTGAGGCAGGAGTTGGGGAGGGGGGGGCGGACAGAGAGAGAGGGATCTTATTTATGGGCAGCTGTGCAGCCAAGGTTGTGAGAGGCTGCGGTGCCCTTTTCAGTGTGCGACTATTAAGAGGGGGGGGGGAGAGAATTTTAAAAGAGGGATGCGACAGTGATGTGGGTGGCACACGGGTTACGTGGGAATCAAAGGTTAATGGATTGACTGTTACCTGGGTATGAAACTTAATGCTGGCCAATACACAAGAGGATTGCTTCGGTGTTGTATCCTTCTCAAGAAAACTAAATTAAAGAGCTAATTTATTCTGGTGTAACAGCGTGTGTTATGGAGGTGGTTTTTATATAAAATCAATGAGACGGTCTCTGTTCCTTTTCAGATCCACGACAAACAGACTGTTGGAGGAGAGGCTGTGGCAAGAATAAATCTATATCTTAAGGATTTCTGGTCTAGGTTGGGGCAATCAGAGCACATTGAGTCGTAGAATCCTAGAATCAGAGAGCTGGGAAGGGCCCCACAGGCCATCTAGTCCAACCCCCTGCTCAATGCAAGATTAGCTTAGAGCAGTGATGGCGAACCTTTTAGAGACCGAGTGCCCAAACTGCGACCCAAAACCCACTTAATTATCGCAAAGTGCCAACACGGCAATTTAACCTGAATACTGAGGTTTTACTTTAGAAAAAACAACTCACACATTAACTTAAGATGATCCAAACAAAGTAAGGAAAGCAATCACAAATGTTTTCATTTACTTAAAATTATTTGGCAGAGAATTCAACACTTTAATGATGGTCTGGGCCTCGCTGGGGCGATGGCACACGTGCCCACAGAGAGGCCTCTAAGTGCCGCCTCTGGCACCCATGCCATAGGTTCGCCACCACTGGCCTAGAGCATCCCTGACAAGGGTTAGTCCAGCCACCACTTAAAGACTGCCAGTTTTTAACATTATGTTTCCTATATAGACCCCGGTCACACGAGCAGGAAACCGCGGGGGGGAAGCATGGCAGTGTGCCCCGGGGCAAACTAAGGCGCCGTTACCTGATCAGACCTCCCGTGGAGGTACCGTGGAGGTACCGTGGAGATCCCGTGGGAAGGGAGAGGTGTCGATCGGGATACTAGTACCTCCGAGGTACTAGTATTTTGCTGCGCGGTTTCAGCGGGAAGCCTCGTTTGAGCCCCGGGTGTGCTACGCTTCCCAGATGTGCTGGTGGAATCGCGTCCGGAAACTCCGCATGTCTTCCGTCTGACTAGGGTGGCTAATGTTCCGTGTGACCGCAGCCTCATTATGTTTTCTAAAATAGACAAGGACCCCTTTTTCTGAATTAAATGCAGAACGAGCTCACTTTGTCTGGTAAAAGGTTTGCTCTTGGTGTGTGCAAGGAGTAGGGACGTGCAACTTGTGTGTTTGGAGCTCCCACCCCTTTTTGTGGAACTCAGTTGCCAAATGCAAAGGCACCCAGTTCAGGTGGTGAGGGGCAGGGGGTTCAAGCGGCCCACTCAGATTACCAGCTAGGGTTGCCAGGTCTGGTCTGGAAAATACCTGGAGACTTGGGGGGGTGGATCTGGGAGAGGGTGGGGCTTGGGGAGGGGAGGGGCATCAGCATGGTACAATGCCACGGAGTCCACCCTTCAAAGCAGCCATTTTCTCCAGGGGAACTGGCCTCTGTCAGATGGAGGTCAGTTGTAAAATCAGGAGACCTCCAGGCCCCACCTGGAGGCTGGCAACCAATTACCAACTCCAAGGTGGGCCCGGAGTTCTGCAGGAACCAGGCCTGCCAGCTCCGGGTTTGAAAATACCTGGAGATTTTGGGGAGGGAGACTGAAGAAGGTGGGGTTTGGGGAGCGGAGGGATTTCAATGGGGTCCATAGAACCCACCCTCCAAAGCAGCCATTTTTTCCCAGGGGAACCCATCTCAATAGCAGGAGATCTCCAGCAACCGTCTGGAGACTGGTAACCCTAACTGCTTGAGCACCCGCCGTTTCAGATAGTGTCCGGAACACCAGTCACAGCTGATTGAAGGGATGTTGCATTCTTTCCAACATAGCACAATCCACCCCAATCAGCTTTCATGTATGTGCATCATCACACAGCCCACAGGAGGTCTCTTCCTTCCCAGTTTGGTGTAGTAGTTAGGAGTGTGGACTTTAATCCGGGAGAACCAGGTTTGATTGCTCACTCCTCTGCATGCAGCTGCTGGTGTGACCTTGGGTCAGACACCGTTCTTGAAAGAGTGCTCTCAGCTCCACCTACCTCACAGGGTGTCTCTTATGGGGAGGGGAAGGGAAAAGAGTTTGTAAGCCACTCTGAGACTTCTTCAGGTAGTGAAGGGCAGGGTATTAACCCAATCTTCTCCTCCTCCTTCTCCTCCTCTTCTTCTTCTCCTCCCCCCCTAGTCCGTGCTGTACACTTCTTCACTCAGCAGCTAAAACACTGACTTGAATCAATCATCAGACGGGGGGGTGCACTGCAAAAATGTCCTTTTTAATTTCAGGACGGAGTTTTCTACAGGGCATGATTTCAGTTATGCTGGAATTTCGGTGTGTGTGCGTGGGGGGGTGTGTGTATCTGTTTTAACAATTATTTCCAGGCACTATTTTGGGATTCAGAAAATTCAGGACCTGAAAAGCATACCCTGTAGAAAAACCCTAATCTGACTTTAAAAAAAACAAAAAAAAAAAAACCTCCACGGCCCTTTAAAACGGAAAAGGAAAGGAAGGTGTGATTCCCTGCCTCTCTGGGGCCCCACCTTCTGTGGGAGGTGGAGCCCAGCCAGGCCCCAACACCGGAGGATGGCTGGATGCCCGGTTTCGGGGGCCAGGCCAGGCCAGACCTTGGCAAGGTTTCAGAAGCCATTTGCGTCACTTCTTGCAAGGCTGCATCAAGGGCTAATTTCTGGTATATTTTCAGCTGGGGTATATCCAGATGCACACCAGAGCTGTCAACTCCCGATTGGGAAACTCTTGAAGATTTTGGGGTGTAGCCTGGGGAAGGAGGGGCTTAGGGAAAGGAGGAGCCTCAATGGGACATGACGCCATAGAAGAGACCCCCTAAATCAGCCATTTTCTCTGGGGCAACGGAACTGTGTCGTCTGGAGATCAGTTGTAAACCTGAGCAATCCCCAGGCCCCATGTGGAGGGTGGCAGATCTAATGTATACCCCCTACAATTAAGCAAATAAACTGCTGGCAAATCCATGTTGTTGTTGCTGTTGTTTAAATCCTACCATCCACTTTTCCATAGTAGTTAATCCAAGAGTAAAAATATTATTATTGTTGTTGTTGTTGTTGTTGTAATGTTCCCTCTAAGCCACGCAGTCTTGTGAACAAAAATTCTACTTTCTGAGCTACCGGCATTAAAGTTGTGAGCGAGCGATTGGGCTACTGCATAAATCAGTTTTTCTCTGGAGCCATCCTTCCTGAGCCAAGACAAAAATGTGTGAGCTGGAGGCTAAAAAACTGTGAGCTAGTTCACACTAACTCAGCTTAGAGGGAACATTGGTTAGCATTATTGCATTATTAGCATTTAGATTTCTGAATCACCCCATCCCTGAGCACACAGAGCTCTGGGTGATTTACAACAGATTAAAAACATACAAAGTTCAAATTGAAATCAACAATCAACAAATGAGGTGCTGGTCAAGGTAAGTTTGCCTGGTGTTTGCACTGAAGTTCCCTGCATCCATGCTGAAAGCCAGGAAGGATCCGCACTCTGATCATCCTCCAGCTCAGTGGGTTGGATCCCAGAGATCCAGTCTGCTAGAAGAGGTGCTCTTCTGAGTTTCTTGCATCCAGGAAAGTCTCTGACCACTGGATAAACGTTCTTCTGCTGGCAGGCTGAGTCTACACAATTGGGCCAGTGTCTGAAGCCAGTGAGACAGGAGGTTCCGCGGAAGAGTCATACGTCGTCTGTCTGAAAGAGCGTGAGAATGAGAACGGGCTAAAGAGCCCTTCCAAGCCCAACAGCAGTTATTAATAATGGCCTGTCACAAAAATGTTGACCTTCATGATATTAAAAAATGTTTACAAACAGATTGATTTAATTCTCCGGTTCCTGTTGCCTGCCCTGTTTTTTTGTCTTCCCTAGTTTCTTTTTCTTCCTTTCTTTTCAAAAAGTTCAATAAATGCATCAAGGCCGCTGTCTTTCAGTTGCATATATTTATTTGAGGGCACTTAAGAAGCTGACTTTTATGATATTGTTGAGCCAGTGATTATTTTTGTTGAGAAATGCGTCCCACCGGCCCCACTCATTCATCCCACCGGTAAGATATTTCCGTTTGTCAGAAAGCCTTCGTTCCTGATAAATGATGGAAGACTGACGGCTACACTTTATTAAAAAGTAATAACAATTTTTGTAGGCACCCTTCACAGGCTAAGGGGGGAACCATGAATCAAAGGACACCGCCTGTCTGGGCCAGATAAATGGATCGTTTACCAGCTGAGGAGTTATTTAGGACTAGCTATTAATTTAAATCACATTTATCTTCCCTGAATAGGGGGAGGTTGCTGTGAATGACCAACGGTGCAGCTAAGTGCACATTATTTATTACTGCCGCCTGCAAAGCATGGCATACAGTGCCTTTTTTAAAAAAAACAGCAGTGTCAATTACTGTGGTTAATCTAGTCAGGCCAGTAACAACTTTCCTCCTAACACAAGCAATTTTTTTTACACATGTACTACTTCTCCTTTGGAAATGTTGCACTGACTCAAAGGACAGCTGGTGGTTTCAAGTGGGTTATTTTAGGTATCCTTTTCAAGACCGTGACAAAGAGGAATTCCTCAGAAAGTCTCTGAATCGGAGAGGCTTTCTCTGCAAACACAAGTTCCTGGGCACGTGGAGAGTTTAACACTGCACACGCACACACGCAAAGAACTGTAGCGTGTAAGTACGTCTCATTGAATCCAACAAAAGCGGGCATCTCCTATGTGTGTCGCTTTACAACCCAGCTGGATCAGTGTTTACTGGGGACAGGAAGCCGCAGTGACACAACTCAGACAACATCCAACTGCATAGGAGGTAGTTTTGAAACCTTAGCCTGCATGCTCAGGTATGCTTACAGGAAAAGCAAATCCAAAGGGGAATCAGGGTGGTGAGGTAGGTGGGGCTGAGAGAGCTCTGAGAGAACTGTCCTTGAGACAGAGAACAGCTCCAGGAGAACTGAGTTCAACTGCCCCGCCTACCATGAAGATCATTTAAGGATCTTAGTCCAGTTTAGGGATGGGAATGAACCAAAGTACGAGCCAAAGCTCATCACAAACTGGGCCCGGTTCACGGTTCGCAAACCTCAGTCCGTGCCGTCGGTTTGCCCATTTTTTTTTTTGCAGAGGTTCATAGGAGCAGTTTGTGGGCCAGACACACTTGCACTGATGAATCAATTGTCAAGGCAAGGGGGGACATGGACTTCTACAGTCCTCCTGCAGCCATAGAAACACAAATCCTAGCCCTCCAAAGCTTGATAGGCAGCTCTGGCTGCCAACCAGAGAGCTTCCATTTCTGCTGTATGGGAGCAGAAGGGACATGTACCCACTTTGCAGCAGGCGGCAGTTAGGCAGAGAAGAACTGTTGGGAAATTAGAGACAGAGAGGGAAATAACCGGAAGCCTATGGACAAACGGTGTCCGTGCTTCAGGGCCCTGAGGCACCTGTTCCTCTGCCACAGCCAGGCAAACCGGCAAAGCCAGTGGGATTTTTGTGCACCTGCCCTGACTGGAGAGGTGTCTGGTGGGCTCAGGGATCTGACCATAACTGTGTTCCTCTGCCACAGACAGGAAAAGGGGCAAAGCCAGTGGGTTCCTCAGCTGGGGACCCACCCTCATGCCCCTCAGCCATGAGGGAGAGAATGGGGGCCAGGGATGCGCATCGGGGTGGGGAGGGGGAAGAAGTCCACCACTCCTGTCCCATGGGCCCCTGTCCTTGAAGGACAAGCCCATCCTGCCAGCCCACCAGTGCCCAGCTGCAGTGGGGTGTCACCAGCTGGGGGGTCTTAGAGGCAGAGCCTCTTTCACCTGCCTTGCCCTTGGTAATGGAGTCGGAGGCAGGAGAGCGACTAGCGCTGCCCAAACCGGAGCAGTTGCTAAGGCTCTTGGGGGAGTAGGAGGAGGAATCTGTTGGGTGATAGTGAGATATTGAGAAAATGGTATTTAGCAGAGATAAAATAGCCCAGCAGAGCCAGAGTAAGATAATTCAGACTGAGAGTCCATGTGTGATTAAAATATAAAGTTTTTACTAAATTCTAGCATGGGAAGGGTAACTGGGATGAAAATAACAACAGAGCATAATCGGCTACATCCTTACACTACAAAGGCAAAACTAGAAGAGGGATTATGGCTACTCTTCTTCTTCTTCAGAACACCAAACAAAGACGGGAAGAGAGCCATAAAACGCTAATACACCTTGACACTTTAGTCCCAATCAAATTCCTAGATCGGGGAGAAAATTCCCGGGCTTTCTACATCTAAAGAACATTGGTTACATGAGAAACATGTGACTTCCTGTGAGTAACATAAACAAACGATTAACCTCAGATATACTGAGTGTTTTCAACTTGTAATATCCAACAGAATCTGAGGGTGGTGAATTTGGAGGTGGTGGGGAAGCACCCACCTCCTGCCCCTCCCAACTCCCTGGGCCTGCCCCTCCCTCCATCAGTCCTCCCAGTCCACCACCACCCCGCAGCGGCTAAGCGTCCAGCCTGCCCCATCTCCAGGTTCCTGTTTCCAGCCCATACTTTGGGATCACTTCAAGACCCTCCCCAACGACTCCCGTATAAAGTACTAAGTTCGCCGCATGGAGGACTCGGACGACGACATGCTTTGTACACGTTTATTGTACTTCACTCCAACTAAGACTAACTCTAACGGCTCGACAGGGCCAACTATATACATATCCACCCAGCACCCCCCGTTCCCATTGGAGGGTTTGAATGTCCCGCCAAAGTGCCTATTGGTTGGGGCTGGGGGATCCAGGATCCGAAGTTTCCATTGTTCT
>NW_015167528.1:1700014-1715182 GCF_001447785.1 Gekko japonicus | reverse complement strand
TTTTTTTCCGAAAAATTGGAAAAATTGAAAAAAGAAAAGAAAAGAAATTGATTATGGAATGTTTTATTTTAACATGATAAATAAAATATTTTAAGACAAGGTGTTCAAATATTTTCCAAATCATTTCCAAAAAATATGTATGGTATCAGATTGATCTAATTTCTGTGCACTGAGGACAAGCAAGTCCTAGGTTACAAACTGAACTCTCCAATGCAAGAACAAGATGCATTTCTTCCTTTAGGAGGTGCGATTGTCAGAAGAAAATAAAAAGGTTTCAGTTTTGTTTTTGCATGTGGGTGGGTATTCTGTTTGTAATAATTGTTTGGGTACACTATATTTTTAATATGCTAGTTGTGATAATTTCATGCCAAGTAAAAATGTTCATAGTCATTTTTTATGTTCCTAAAGTAACAGAATGACTTTCAATCTAGAAAAGACAAAAGAAATGCTAATGTAGCATTTTTTTCAATTTTTCCGAAAAATTCTGTTTTTCCCCGAAAAAACCCGGGGTTTTTTCCGAGCTTCAAAATTTCCAGAAATTTTACATCTCTATGCCTGTGCCGCAGGCTGTGTACATAACACACCATGTGGTAGAGTCCTCTGTCTGTGACCTCCAGGTGTAGAGGGGCTTGAACCCTCCCACACACACTCATCATCCACTGCTCTACGCAGGCACCTGCAAAGGCACCACCCACTTCTCTTGCCTCCAGAGCAACGAGTGCCACCCAGCAGAGGGAAGAAGATGCCTGCTCGGCGGGGGGGGGGGCAGAGGAGTCCCCAAGGGAAAAGACTCACACCAAGGGTGCTGTGGGACATTGGGACACTGAAGTCGGCCAGGACTATCAGTCTAGGGTGCCCCAATGCCCAGCCTGACACAGCCTCCACTAGGGATGACAGGCTATCAGTGGATGTGTTGGGCGGTCGGTACACCAGCCAGACAGTCAAACTCTCCCCGGCTTCCTACACAAAGCTGGCACACTCGATGCCTGTGAGCTTCGGCGATAGGAGCACCCTGAAGGAGTAAGCCTCCTGAATGAACAGAGCCACTCCCCCCCGCCCCTTAGTCCGAGATTGGCGAAGGACTGAGAACCCGGGAGGAGCCGACTTCAATGTCCATGCTGACGATGCAGCTTCCTCACAGGCGGTGGACCTGCTGTCGTCCATGGTGGCACTGGGACTCTCCCAATGTGTAACAGCCCCCACTCACCGAGCCAGTCACACGCTTGGTTTGATCTTCGCGGCGGGGGTTACAGTGGACGGGATTACTGCTATGGCAGTTCCATGGTCGGACCACCATGCCCTGAAGGCCCGAGTGAATGTTGCGCCCCAACCCTGTTTGGGTGGTGAGTGTATTTTAGCTCGCCCGCAGAGCCAAATGGACCCTTTGCGGCTTCAGATGGCCCTGTGGGTTCCAATGCCCCCCCGCGACTCGCTGGATGAGCTGGTCGAGGACTGGCAGGCCCAATTATCAACAGCCATCGACGAGATCGCTCCCAGACACCCTCTGCGCCCTCGCTCTAGGCTGGCTCCTTGGTATACCCAGGAGCTGAGGCTGATGAAACGAAGGCTTAGATGGCTAGAGAGACAGAAGCAACAAGAACATCCTGTAGGACATTTATGAGATCCTATGAGATGGCAGTCAAAGCCACGAAGAGGGAGTTCTACGCAGCCATGTTTGCATCTGCAAGCTCACGCCCAGCCCAATTGTGTAGAACTATTTGGTCTTTGTCTTGCTACAGGGCAGACAAAACACTAGGGAATTGGATATAGGCTGTGAGGCTTTTGTGAGCTGTTTTGCAGATAAAGTCTTGTTGCTCCGCTGTGACCTTCCCACCACAGTTGAGACTGAGTGAACTTGAGGCTCCATGTACATCTTCTGGTCCCATTCTGGATTATTTCAGTCCACTCAGTCTAGAGGAAGTTTGATCTCAACAGTGCACCCAACCACATGCAGTCTTGACCCGTGCCCCTCTTGGCTAATTAAAGCTGGTCACGAGGGGTTTCAAGGTGCCCTTAGAGATATTATTAACAAGTCCCTCTTTGAGGGACTGCTCCCGGGGGCTCTCAAGGAAGCGATGGTTCACTCTCTCCTAAAACACCATCTCTGGGTCCGGCCGAATTGGCTAACTATTGGCAAGTTTCCAATTTGCCCCACTTGGGCAACACAGTGACAACACAGTTGCAGAGCTTTATGGACGACACTTCCACGCTAGATCCCTTCCAGTCCAGATTCCGGCCAGGCCATGGGATGGAGACAACCCTGGTCACCCTCACAGATGACCTCCGGAGGCACCTGGATTGGGACAGGGCAGCGGTGCTATTGTTGTTGGACCTGATGGTGGCGTTTGACATGGTCGACCACCAGCTACTGGCCCACTGCCTCACCAACATGGGGATTCAGGGGCTTGCCTTGCAATGGCTCATCTCCTTTCTTTCTCTCTCTTTTTTTTTGGCCTCCCAAAGGGGATTTTTTATTGCATTTTTAATAGACTACAAACTACAACGAAAAATTGGGAAGGGGGAACTACATCTAGGGAGAAAGGAAAGAAAACCACTAATAACTAAAACTCCAAGTATAGGAGATCATAACAACAGCTTGTATAAATATTAATCTTAAATTGCTGGTATTACTTTGAACATAGTCAGTTATGCTAAATTATTTATCTTTCCATCCATTGATTTAACTGTATAAGAGAACCCCCCCGAGCATCCCATAATAAAGTTAAAATTTTAAGGCACAATTCAGAGTTCTTCAGCCTTCATTTTATCTTGTATTTTCTAATCTTCAATTTATATGCACGTTTGGGGGCAGCCGCCCCCTTCTTGGAAAGAGAGTCCTCATCGGAAGACATTGAGTCCAATTCGCCACTGAATTTGCTGTCATCTTCTTCCTTCTCGACCTTGGCTGTCTCTCCCAGCTGCACTCTCAGGAACTCACGAGCTTTGGAGACAGAGTCAATCTTTTCCTTTTTATCGTGTAGTTTGAAAACGATGACTTCTGGAATTAACCATCTGTAAACAATGCTGTTTGTTTGTAGAAAAAGGATTAAATCTTTATACTTCTTTCTCTTTGCCCTATTTCAAATGGGATGGCTTTTAAAATCCTGATGGTATTGTCCCTGATTTTCAAGGGTGTTCCTGTATTTGCTTTCAGTATAGAATCCCTCACATGCCTCTTTGAGAATCTGACCACTATTTCCCCAGGTAGATTATTCTTCTTGATGTACACGGAATAGGACCTGTAGACCGCATCCATTTCATTTGCAAGATATTCCGCTTTCAAATCTGTCACTGGGGCTAATGCTTCACTCAAGAGTTGCTTTAGATTCTCGCCTTTTAATTCTGGGACCCCTTGAAACTGGAGGACCAAATTTGCTTTCTCCAATTTCAGCTGTAAAAGTTGTGATTCTTCCAAAGCTTGTTTCTTTTCCAGCTTTTGCACCTTTTTCTTGACTTCTTTAGTGTTGGCGTCCATTTCCTTCACCTTCTCAGCCATTTGCTCCGTTATTTTTAAAGTCTCAGTCAGTTGGAGCTGCTGAGTTGCAAGATTCTGGTTTAGAGTTGTCAGCTGTTGTTTAATGTTAATAATCTGGTCCAGCAGAAGGTGCAAGGAATCTGCCAACATTTTGGAGAACTCAGTGACCTCTTCCGGTCGAGGGCTCATGTTCCCCGCTGATTTCGCTTTTGCTGGTTTGTCTTTCTCTGCCATATCACTAATCAAATCCCACCTGGCCCACTCACTGTGATAGGAGGGCTCCAGAGCAAACTGATTTATGCAGCAGCCAAATCACTTGCTCACAACTTTGATGCCGGTAGATCACAAAATAGAACTTTTGCTTGCAAGACTCCACAGCTTAGAGGGAACATTGGTTCTGACTGTCGCTTCTTGACCCTTATACAGGTTTCTTTGGAGACATGTGAGGTGGTCTGGTATTCCCATCCCTTTAAGGACTTGCCATAGTTTGTTGTGATCCACACAATCAAAGGCTTTAACGTAGTCAATGAAGCAGAAGCAGATGTTTTTCTGGTACTCTCTTGCTTTCTCCATAATCCAGCGAATGTTGGAAATTTGATCTCTAGTTCCTCTACCTCTTCGAAACCCAGCTTGTACTTCTGGCAGTTCTCTATCCATGTACTGCTGAAGCCTAGCTTGTAGGATCTTGAGCATGACCTTGCTAGTGTGTGAAATGAGTGCAATTGTGCAATAGTTTGAACAGTCCTTGGCATTGCCCTTCTTTTGGGATTGGAATGTAAACTGACCGTTTCCAATTCTGTGGCCACTGTTGCGTTTTCCAAATTTGCTGGCAAATTGAGTGCAGCACTTTAGCAGCAGCATCTTTTAAGATTTTGAATAGCTCAGCTGGGATACCATCACCTCCACTAGCTTTGTTGTTAGTAATGCTTTCTAAGACCGATTTAACTTCGCATTCCAGGATGTCTGGCTCGAGATCAGTGATTACACTGTCGTGGTTGTCAAGGACATTGAGGTCCTTCTTGTATAGTTCTTCTGTGTATTCTTGCCATCATTTCCTAATCTCTTCTGCTTCTGTAAGGTCCCTACCATTTTTGTCCTTTATCATGGCCAGCTTTGCAGAGAATGTTCCATTGATTTCCCCAATTTTCTTGAAGAGATCTCTAGTCCTTCCCATTCTATTGTTTTCATCTATTACTTTGCATTGTTCATTCAGGAAAGCCTCCTTATCTACTTATCTCTCCTTGCTGTTCTCTGGAAATTTACATTCAGTTGGGTAAATATTTCCTTTTCACCTTTTGCTTTCCTTCTTTCCTTGCTATTTGTAAAGCCTCATCAGACAGCCACTTTGCTTTCTTGCATTCTTTTTCTTTGGGATGGTGGTGATTTCTACCTCCTGTACAATGTCACAAACCTCCGTCCATAGTTCTTTAGGCACTCTGTCTATTGAATCTAGTCCCAGTCTGGATGTGAAATGACATTAATGGGATAGTTTGGTGATCTCTTCAAAGGTTCTGTACTTTTGGACTTCAAATGAATTGCAACCACACTAATAGCTTATTTGTGATATTCAGATTCCTCGTCCATAGTTCTTTAGGCACTCTGTCTATTGAATCTAGTCCCAGTCTGGATGTGAAATGACATTAATGGGATAGTTTGGTGATCTCTTCAAAGGTTCTGTACTTTTGGACTTCAAATGAATTGCAACCACACTAATAGCTTATTTGTGATATTCAGATTCCTCACATAAACATTTTTAAGATACCTTCTAAACTGGCACCAGGATGTGTTAGGAGAGCACTTCCACAAATGGAGAAGCTGCTACCTGTGATCTGTAAATGACTCTTGTCTCAATCTGACCAGATGAGACAATATCTGATCTTACCTTTGAAAATCAAAAATAAAAGCACAGGGGACAAAGCCATAGTGAGGGGGTTTGAGAGGAGACGATCAAAAGGTGTTGGGGAAAGTTAGCAGAGCCCTTTAAGCACAGCGGAATAAAGGCAGCACATAGTCATGTGTGTTCAATTAAAAAGAAAACTTTACTAAGAGGTAAAAGGGTCTAACTGACTTCTCCTGATCTACATTTCATCTTGGCTAAAACCCTGGTGGTCTCTAGAACAAAGAAAATGAAAGCTCCCACATACTGAGTTACGTGACTAAAAACATGTAGTCCTCCAAATAAAACTGTTCAACCAACAGAGAATCTCAGACCATCCCAATTAGGCTGCTATCTCCTGCTTCTCTAGCAAGAACTTCTACATGATGTCCAATTGGGCAATACTAACTTACTGCTATTTGTAAACACAAACAACAGATTAACTCCTTCATGGCACAAGTGGAGACACTTGTATATTCCAACAAAAGGCTAGGGACAGAATTACAAGGCAATGCAATCCCATATATACGTATGCCAGTCAAATTCCACTGAATTCAGTGGAATAACTCCCCATAGAATGGCATTGTTAATACCTTCCCCCCTGAGATGTGGGGAACCTCTTGCTTCAGAATGACTCAACTCTCTCTGAAGTGGGCCCGTTCTGAGTTCAGGCCACATTTATTCTTTATTGTTGGCTTCACACACACATTCTGACAGTTTGACATACTTTGACACGGAGTACCAGAACAGTGAAATAAATATTTGTAGTGGAATGGAAAATGTAATGTCTACACTGTGCAGACATTGCACTGGACTCGAATAGTAGTGGGAAACAACCTCATCTCCTCTGACCCATTTTTAAAATCTTGATTCAAACAAGAGGGTGGGGTATAAATGTAACAAATAAATAAATAAAATAAATAAATAACATGCCCAGTATTTCTCCTTCCAATAATGGTGATGGATTCAGAGCACTGAGGGGTATGGACAGAGGCCCGCAGCTGTAGCTTTGTGGGCTTGTTTTTTATATTTTCTTTAGGCATCCCTTCATTTTAGATGACATGGGGTAAGGGCAGGGGTGAAAACAATGGGACGGTCTTGGTTCCGGGGCCTTAGAGGAGACCCTGTGACTGCCGCCTCTTCTGTTACGCTGACCTTCTGCCTCAAAACCCGCTGACCTGTGACACCATTCAACTGTTATTTAATCAATTCAGACAAAATTAAAAAGATTTTTTTAATTGGCTTCCTCCCACCCCACCCAGGTCTTCTTTCTGGTTTAATATTTTGGTGACCTTTGAAGAGTTTGATTTCTGTCCTGTGGGCTCAATTGCTTTTTCCAGTAAATAAGGAAGCAACTTCTGAGACGAACGTAATTTGCATTGGAACTTTTTAGGAATGGCTTGTACTAATTTAGAAAGACTGCAGCACAACTGGGTTTTTTTTAAACATATTGTTGCCCAAAGAAATATAAAGTCAGAGAGTACTTTAGTATATGCAAAGGGCACAAACCCAAAGAAAGCACTCCAAGGAAATGTCCATTAAAATGAATAGGAGCTAGGCACAAGCATGAGATTGAATTCATAATTCTAATATTACTAGCAGTAAAGCCCATTGTAGAAGCAATATGACGAGCTCTAGAAAGATGTGGTGTGTAATGAATGCATAGGCTGGAAGCAGGTGAAGTATATATTAGCAGTACGTAGTAAAGGTAAAGGTTCCCTTGCTCGAAAGCCAGTTGAATCCGACTCTAGGGTTGCGGTGCTCATCTCTGCTTCAAAGCCGAAGAGCCAGCGCTGTCCAAAGACGTTTCCGTGGTCATGTGGCCAGCGTGACTAAACACAAAGGCGCACGGAATGCTGTGACCTTCCCACTGAATTGGTACCTATTTATCTACTTTCAAGTTCTTGCTTTCGAACTGCTAGGTTGGCAGGAGCTGGAACTAGAGATGGGAGCTCACTCCATCATGCGGCACCTGGGTCTCGAACTGCTGAACTACTGACCTTTCACAGCCTGCAGTTCAGCGTCTTAACCACTTGAGCCACCGCAGTACGTAATAGAAAGGTACAAATGTGGAAGTGAACTCTCACATACGTCACGTCACACAATACCTGTTTTCTGAGCACCTTGTATTCTTTCCCACTTTCCCAAGTTCCTCATGTTTCATTAGCCCACCATCTCCCCTTGTTGCTCTTTCAGTTTTCTATGAATGATCGGGGTTATTTCCTTCCATGTTAATTTGTTTGTTGGGGTCATTTAAGTGGTGTATTTCTCCTTTGTCTACTTGTTGAATCATTTCACAGTTACCCGCACCTTGCCATCGCCCTGGCTGTAGTTGTAGACTGACCTGGGTTTGTCGTGTGGAGCGTGTGCCTTCTCGCCTCCCCCCTTGTTTGTTCTGGTGTATGACGTTTTGTCTGTCTCAAGGGTAGACTGTGGAAAGTAAAGAGTTAGCTCATGGTAGCAAGGGAGGGCTGATGTTGTAAATATGAGACAGGGAGTTGTTTTGTCTAAAATGTCTCCCCGCTCTGCTCTCCCAAGCATCTCTTAATTTTTACTTTGTTTGTAGACTCCCTCCTTTCCTTTGTCCCAATTTCCCCATAATTTTTCCTATGTTTTGTACACTTACCTGGTCTTCTGACATGTATGATGTGTCTTCTCACAGCTATCTTAGTCTCCTCTGATTTATGAGCTTCTCTCAATCTCAAGCGTAGTCTGTACAAAGTAAAGCATTACTTTATGTTAGCCACCGAGGATATATGTTGCAACTATGAGACATCGGGTTTCTTGTCTAAACATCTCCTTCGTCTGCTGTGGCCGAAGTGTGTTATAATTTTTTCCTGTTTTGCAGAGCTAACGGGGTTTGTCACATGTAGTGTGTGTCTTGTGTATTGCCACGTGTTTTCCCCTTGAAACATTTCTGTATGTGTATCTGTCTCTGCCTGTTTCCCTCCGTAGTCAACGCTATATCATGACCATGGAACCGAGGAGCAATGGCTGGTTGTAATTTCTACAGGAAGCCCAGTGGTGACCTGGGTTCCTGGTGTTTTCCTTGCTTTTTTCACTGCAAATATGTATCTGGATGTTTGTATCTGTCTCTGTTAGTGTGCCTCCCTCTTTGGAATTGGTTTTGGCACTCTGGGTGTGGTTGAAGGTTCCCCCCACTCACAGGTTTTATCCCAGTGTCACACACTCTCTGAATGTTTGTAATGTATATGTCCTGCTCCACCTCAGGCAGTTGTTCCAGCACGCCTCTTGTTTGTGCGTGGCTATATAGATCTGGGTTTGCAGCATGCCTTGGGTGTGTGGCCTCTGGTTTTCTGTGTGTCTGATCCCATCCTCTATCTCTGCTTGTCTGAGGTCCCACCACTCCTCAAACCTCACCCTCTCCAGGCTTCATCCCTGAAATCGCCAGGAATTTCCCACCTGGAGTTGTCAACTCTATCTCCTCCCCAGGCAAGCACCAACTTACCTTTATTTCCCCCTCAGTCTTCAGCTTTGTATCTCCCCCCTTCCCCGACCTGCAGTCGCATCCATGCTCTGAAGCCCTGATTGCCATGTCACAGTGGCTGTCATAGGGTTAGGAGTGTGTGATATGTTCAGAAAGTGCGGGACTCAATATAGGAGAAATTCAGCGTACGCGAAAAGACGTAAAATTCCAAGGGAGGTGCAAGTAAAATTTTATAATAAAAGACAAGAGACCAGATACTGCAAGAAGCAAGTACTAAACAACTAAAAATAGAAGATGCAGAAATTAAGATTCTAAAAGACACACCGTGGAGGGTCAGAGAAAAAATAAAAAATTATACAATGCTAACACAACTACTAAGGGAAAACAAAATAATGTACAGGTGGTTGGTGCCAGAAGGGGTGCTGTTCACTTACAAATCCAAAAGATATAGGATCGACTCCCTCTTTAAAGCAGAACACTTCTTAGAAAAGGAAGGAGAAGACCTAGGATGGCAGAAAGGGGAGGAAGAAAGAGAAAGAGAGGAAGAGGAGGAGGAAGAGGAAGAAGAGGAAACACAATTTGACATAGGTGCACAACCTATTGAGATTGAGGATGATAAAAACGGAAAAAAGGAGAAAAAGAAACAGCAGCTGAGATTTAAAGCAGTCACAAATACGTACAAGACTTCAAATTAAAAAAATAGTTGCAAAGGACAAGAAATAAGATGGTGGGAAAACTAAATTTAATATCTATAAATGTAAATGGATTAAATTGCCCACAAAAAAAGAAGAAGAGTGCTATACCAAATCAGTAAGATGTGCTCTGATATTACGTGTTTGCAAGAAACACATATAAAGGAAGACCATATAAAATATTTAGAATATAAAAAATTAGGTATTCCATTCATAGCATCTGATAAGGTCAAAAAAAGAGGAGTGGTAATTTATGCGAAAGAAAAGTTGCTCCCGGAATTAATTTATAAGTCCAAAGATGGTAGAATAATAATTATAAAGATGAACAGAAATGGAAGAACCACATGGATTGCAAACATCTATGCACCAAATCAGAATCAAGAAAATTTATTTAAAGAATTAAAGGAGGTTTTAACCAAAGACAACCCAGAAGAGATATGTATTGCAGGAGACTTTAATGGCGTTTTTGATCCTATAGAAGATAAAAAGAAAACCAGAAAAACGCCTAAAGCAGGAACAACACTCCCAAAGACCTTCTTATTAACAGCAGAAGAATTAAGCATGATAGACATATGGAGAACTAGAAACCCAGGAAAAAGAGATTACACATACTTTTCCACGAGACACGACTCGTGGTCTAGAATTGACATGATGTGGATAACTATAGGCATGGCAAAGGATGTGCTAGAAACTGAAATTCTCCCTAAGACATTCGCGGACCATAACCCAACGTGGTTAACACTACAGGAACCACAAAAAAAAAAAAAGATGGAGATTAAACACGGGAATGCTAAGAGACAAAAAAATTGTAAGAGAGATCAAAAAAGAAGTAAATATAAATATTAATAGAACAGAAAATATGCTGTTAACTATTATCTGGGAGAGTGGGATGTTCCTGTTCCAAACAATACCAATACTTAGTAAGACAGATTTGCTGCAAAGGTGGCAACAAGAACTATCAAAGTTTGTTTGGGCAGGCAAGAAACCGAGAATTAAGATGAAAATACTTTGTGATGCCAAGGACAGAGGTGGACTACAGCTACCAAATCTCAGATTATATTATGAAGCGGTTTGTATGACCTGGTTGAAGCAATGGGTGAAATTAGAAAATGATAAGCTATTGGGGTTAGAAGGTCATGATTGTAGATTTGGTTGGCATGCATATTTATGGTATGACAAAACAAAAATGGATAGCTTTTTTAAGCATCATGTGGTAAGAAAAGCATTATTTGTGGTATGGATGAGATATAAAAAATATTTTGGTGATGTAAGGCCACTTTGGATTGTACCAGTGGAAGTGTTAACATCTTACTCAAGACGTAGAGACAAAGATTGGTTGCTGTATAAAGACATAATAAAAAAAGAGGGAACAGAATGGGTAATGAAAAAGCAGAATGAAATTGAATATGAATATGAATGGTTGAAATACATGCAGATCTCTGACCTTTTTAGGTCAGACAAAAGAAATTATGGTTTTAGAGAGGAAAAAAATGAAATGGAAAAGGTATGGGAGAGTGGAGGGGGAAAAGATATCTCTAAAATGTATAAAGTGTTGTTAAAATGGTATACAGAAGATGAGACTGTGAAAGAGCAAATGTTAAAATGGGCAATAAATATGAATAAGGAAATTGACATAGAAACCTGGGAATATTTGTGGAAAAATGCTATTAAAATATCACCCTGTACCAATGTTAGAGAGAATTGTTACAAAATGATGTATAGGTGGTATATGACCCCAAAGAAAATTGCAAATATGAACCAGAATATGTCAAATAAATGTTGGAAATGTAAGAAACATGAGGGCTCATTTTACCATATGTGGTGGACTTGTGAAAAAGCCACACTTTTTTGGACAAAAGTCCACAGAGAAATGCAAAAAATACTTAAGTGCTCTTTCAAGAAAGCGCCTGAAATTCTGCTTTTGGGATTAAAAATGGAAGAAGTTAACTCGACTAAAAGGACTTTATTCTGGTACCTTATCACAACAGCGAGGATGATTTATGCACAATTTTGGAAGACTGAGAAAGTACCAGAAATCGAAGACTGGATACAAAAAGTTCTGTTCATGGCAGAAATGGATAAAATTACAAAGAAGCTGAATAATCAAGAAGATAACGTGTTTTTTCAAGAATGGAATGACTTTAAAATATATCTGGAAAAGAACTGGGATGTAAAACAAAACTTAATATGTTTAGATCAATATTAAGTCAAATGATGTTATCTTGAGGTTGTATGATAACAAATGATGTGTTAATGATATAATGAAATTTGTAAGAAGGGGAAGAAGCATTGCGGGAAGCCATTGGAGGGAGAGGAGGAAGGGAATGGGGTAAACAATGGACTGAATGATTTAACTTTATATGTTATGTTCCTAAGAAAATAAAAATTTGTTTACCAAAATTTACCCACATCATGGAACGAAGCATTAATATCTCTAATTCCCAAACCAAAGACAGAAGCAAATGAGATAAAAAACTATAGGCCAATATCACTCCTAAACGCGGATTACAAGATATTCGTAACAATATTAGCAACAAGATTTTAAAAAGTACTAACACAAGTAATAAACAGAGACCAATCAGGCTTCCTACCAAAACGCCAAATAAAGAACAACTTGAGAATAATAGTAGATATAATAGAATACTATGAACAACATCCAGGAAGTCAAATGGCAATGGTTTTCCTGGATGCGGAAATAGCATTTGACAACGTAAACTGGGACTTTTTGAAAAGTAAGCTAAATCAATGGGAGTGTGGCGATAATTTCCAGACCTTGATAAATGCCATATACAAAGAACAATGGGCAAAGATAACCGTGAATGGAGATTTAATGCAAAATGTCCCGATACAAAAGGGAACAAGACAAGGCTGCCCACTCTCACCTCTACTATTTATATTTGGTATCGAAACTTTAAACGATATGGTAAGGGAAAACGCAGAAATAACAGGTCTTAAGATAAAAGGTGAACAATATAAACTTCTAGCATCTGCGGATGACCTGGTGTTTATTCTGGAGGACCCCATAACTTCGATTGGACATTTATTGAACACTATACAAATATATGGGAAAAAAGCAGGTCTCAAAATAAATTTAGGAAAGACGAAAATAATAACAAAAAATTGTAACAAAATAGACTTGCACCAGATATCCAATATAGAAGTAGTAAAAAAGGTAAAATATTTAGGCATTAACATTACAAACAACAATCTGAACCTCTATGACAATAACTATAAAGTACTTCTAGAGGAGATCAAGAAGGATCTTGAAAAATGGCAAGATCTACACATCTCATTGCTGGGAAGAATAGCTACCATCAAAATGAACATCCTCCCGAGATTTTTATTTTTCGCACAATGCATTCCGGTCTTTAAAAATGAAAAGTTTTTAGAAGAACTAGACCGCATGACAAGAAGATTCGTATGGCAAGGCAAAAAAGCACGAATAAAATGGAAATTTCTGAAAGACAGAAAAGAAAGAGGAGGATGTGGTATTCCAGACTGGAAGATTTATTACCAAGCAGCAGCAATGGGATGGATACCGGAATGGATACTCTTAGAAGATAAAAAATTATTACAACTAGAGGGTCATGACTTGTGTATGGGCTGGCATGCCTACATTTGGTACGATAAGGAAAATGTGCATAAGAACTTCCATAATCATATCACAGGAGGGGCACTGATTAAGCTCTGGAAGAAAATTAAAGAAAAAATGTACAAAGAAGTACCGATGTGGGTATCACCACTCGAAGCCTTTATATTACCAGCCTTACTAACAGAGGAGAAAAAAGCAACCTATGAAAAGCTATTAAACAAAGAAAAAGAATTAAAAACAATAGAGAGTCTACAAGAAATGAATATAAATTGGACAAGTTGGGAAAGAACAATAATACAATCAAGATTTGCCAAGGACAAAAAAATAAAATTTAAAGATTCATTGTCAGAAAGAGACAAGATCTGGCTGTCCTCGGCAGATAAACAAATACAAAAGCTATATAAACTTTTACAGAAGGAAAGCATGGAAGATATAGTGATAAAACCCTGTATGAAAACCTGGGAACAAAATGTAGGCCACATAATAAAAACTCAAGAATGGGAAAAAATGTGGGAAACGGACAAAATAGTAAGAGCCACACCATATAAAGAAAATATTCTAAAAATGTTCTACAGGTGGCACTGGTCACCGGACAAAATAGCGAAATGTTATTAAAAATGTTCCTGATACATGTTGGAAATGTAATAATAACACAGGAACATACTATCATATATGGTGGAGGTGTGACAAAATAGCAAAAATTTGGAAAATGGTAAAATACCTGATAAAAGAAATTGTAGGAATAGATCTGCAGCTTAACCCTGAAAGTTACTTTGCTTAATATGTTGCCAGATAAAATAAATAAGGATGATAAGTGTATTGTGTTATATATTCTCACGTTAATAGAATTCTAATAGCAAAAAAAATGGAAATCAGATATATTGCCTAAAAAAGAAGAAATAATGGAAAAAATATTCGAAATAGCAGAAATGGACAGATTAAATATGATATTAACAGAAAGAGATGATAACGCTTATAAGAAAAGATGGTTTAAAGTGTATAAGTGGTTTGAAAAAAATGTATAATGAACACTCCGGATAATGATTTGTACAAAAAGGAATGTACTTGGATTCTTTTGTTTTTTGTTTTTGTTTTTGTTTTGTCCGTTTGTTGGAAAATATATAAATAAATTTACAAAAAAAAAAGAAAGAAAGAAAGTGCGGGACTCAGGCAAGGCAGTCAGTGGATAGGGACAGCTTCTGAGTGACACATCATGGAGCCAAGTGACTTAGAGCAGCTCTCTGGAGTTCCACAGATATGACTTTAACATCAATGGTAAGTCCATGTATGTTTCTGTGTCAGCATATGTGAATCATAGTCACTGGCACACACACACACCCTTTACACACACGTCCACATATCTCATCGGTGTGAGAGCCTCTCTAAATGTGCCCTGCTGGCATTTAGTTCTTCT
This sequence comes from Gekko japonicus, assembly GCF_001447785.1. NCBI lineage: Eukaryota > Metazoa > Chordata > Lepidosauria > Squamata > Gekkonidae > Gekko > Gekko japonicus. The sequence goes on along the minus strand of NW_015167528.1, from coordinate 1,700,685 downwards.
ATTGACCATTTGGGCTCTGGGAGGTGTTGGGACAGGCAGCAGTGTGGAGTGGCCGTACTCACCGGCTTCAGTGCAGGCCAAGGCCGGGCTGGGTGCAGAGGCACCGTGAAGCAGCAAGGCCAGAGTCTCCGTCTTCTCTTCTGAGGTATATTTTGGTGTGTGCTGCTTCTGTGGGCGGGGCTTAGGCAACACAGCCAGTGGATAGGGACACCTTCTGAGTGACAGAACAGGGAGCCAACTGATTTGGGAGCATGTGTAATGTTCAGGAAAGGGCCACCCCAAAACACAATTATTCTTTTTTTTTTTAATAAAGATTTTATTGGCTCCCCTAAAAAGGGGAGGTATTTTGCTTAAAAGAAAAAATGGGAAGGGTAGACAGTGGGAGAAAGAGAAAGCTGAGTGATATATAAACTGGTAAATTAAACTGTTAGTAATGTCCAATTAATCTTCTTAGGCTTCTTCTGTGTGTTGTCAAACTTCTTTTCTTAGTCCTGTCACATGTAGTTCTCTGTTAGTATGTTAGTAATGTTCCTTTGAATTTCTGTTAATAAAAAAAAATCTCTTCTGTGCACATTCAGAACCGCTTCTTTGCGTGCTGGGTACTTTTACTATCGCTGACGTGGAGGAGCTTCCTCTGTTGTCTTCTCCTTCCGGCTTGTTAGATCCTCCTT
>NW_015167528.1:1693216-1699535 GCF_001447785.1 Gekko japonicus | reverse complement strand
TTCAGTTCTTTTTCTCTGCATTTTGACAACTCACAGTTAAGCCGATCTTTTCTTTTTCTTTTCCATTTTTGCGGATGGTCGCTTTATCACTCGGTGACGTCTGGTGGCTCCGCTAAACCCCGTTCGGGGTCGCTCACGCAGCAAGGTCCATTGGGGCAGGGCATGGCGGGAGCCTCGCTCTCCGACCTCTCAGCCGAAAGAGCGACTCCCCCCTAGTGCGCCTTAAAGCGCCCCGGATCCGAGCTCCTCTCTCCTGAGGGGCTCGTTCGGGTCTCCGCTTGCGCGGATTCCCTCCTCCACCGCGGGCGGGCGAGGCGCCCTCGGGAGCGACCCGAGGATGCGTCCGCCATTCGCGGGAGCCAGACCGGAAGCCCCCAAAACACAATTATTCTATAGAGAGACAGGCCTGTTGGAGATGTCTCTAAAATGAATGCTTATATGTTGCCAACTGTCACGTATTGTCAAATACTAAATGCCAGTTCAGGCTGCCTGTCAAATTGTGTTTGGTGATTAAAAAAAACCAAGGGAGGTGGGTAGGATGTAACGGGTATAAATGTAAAACTAATGTTGGCTTTGATTGATTATATCCTGAATAAAAATTTTGTTTTAAAAAAAACCAAAACCTTGCATGTCAAATACCAAAGACAGAAAAATGTTAAACACAATTGAATGTCAACCACCAAGTACTATTTATGTATAACCTACTCAATATTGTCAAACAGAGCAGCTGTGGATTCTACTTTCTCTAGGATTGGCTGGTGGGGGGATCTCTTAACCTGCTCTGCAATGTCACTAAAGGGTGTTAAAGTTAATTAGGCCTGGTCTTTGACTGATAACTAGTTGGCAGAGATAGGGCAAGTTGCTCACAGTAGGTAGAGATAATTGGCAAGAACCCGGAGACATTAGATGTAATGGAGAGTTGTCCTGAGAGTACAGAAAGGTGGGTTAGGATGGAGTGCCCTTGATGCTGTGCAGCATCATTATAAACCTAGTAGTATAGGGATGCCAACCTCCAGGCAGGGTCTGGAGTTCTCCCAGAATGACACCACGTCTCCAGACTACATAGATCAGCACCCCTGAATAAAATGGCTGCTTTGGAAGGTGGACTCTTTGGCATTACATCCTGCTGACTGAAGTCCCTCCCCTTTCCATACCCCATTCTCTGAACTGAGAGTGTTTATCTTTAAGAATGGCTTGATGTTAAGTCACAGAATCAGCCGTGCTGTCAGATGGCCATCTAGCCTCTGTTTGAAAACTTCCAAAGAAGGAGAGCCCACCACCTCCTGGGGAAGCCTCTTCCACCGAGGAACTGCTCAAACAGTCAGGAAGTTCTTCCTAATGTTTAGCCGAAAACTCTTCTGATTTGATTTCAACTCATTGGTTCTGGTCCAATCTTCTGGGGCAACAGAAAACAACTCAGAACCATCCTCTATATGACAGCCCTTCGAGTACTTGAAGATGGCTATCATATCACCTCTCAGTCGTCTTTTCTCCAGGCTAAACATACCCAGCTCCTTCAACGTTTCCTCATAGGAGTTGGTCTCCAGACCTCTCAGCATCTTTGTTGCCCTCCTCTGGACACGTTCCAGCTTGTCTATCCAGCTTGTCTATATCCTTCTTAAATTGTGGTGCCCAAAACAGAACCCATGGAATTCACTGTCACAGGAGGTGGTGGTGGCTACAAGCATGGACGGCTTCAAGAGGGAATTGGATTCCTGAGTCGAAGATATACATGGAAATGTCTTACCTGAAAATAAGCAATCAGGGTAAAAAATCCCCCTCCTGAAGCCCAGATTCAAAATATAACAAAAGTTGTCTTGTTGCCCACCCCAGAGCAATCTTAAGGAGATCTGCTTAGAAGTAAGTCCCATTTTAGTCAATGGCTCCTACTCCTGGGGACGTGTTCTTAGAGCTGCTGCCTGGGTTACTCTGTAAACTGAAAGAGGAAATGACAAACAAACAAAAAACAATCCAGTGACTAAGCCTGATGGTTTTAGCACATTTTCTCTCAATAAAGGACATCCTCCAGTTCTACTCAATGTACATATTAAGGAGTCCAAGGGCATTTGTCAGGAGACAGAATTGCATCCACACAGACATTTTAGCATACAGAAATTCTCTGAGGAAAATCAGTGCTAATTTTGGAGCCATTGACAATTGTATTGAATAGCTTATATGACCCTTTTCACTTAGACAGAAGAATTCAGCTCTTCCAGGGTCTGCTAAAACTCTTCTCCATCAGATAACAGAAAGCATCTGAATTACAGATGTCAATTACATTTGCCAACCAATTTGTCTGTTCATGAGCAGTTTGAGATTGTTCATAGGATCATTTTCATGAATTCAAATAGTATAGCACAACGCAAGTGGTTTAAATGTAAAAAAAGTTTTGCCTTGAAAGCACAGAAACTTTATACAATATTGTTGATCCTCCATGTTTCCTGGTGTAGGAAAAAAATTCAACCAATTACAAAGATGATCTGACTCCAATGGTAACAAGTGAAAGAAATTTTACTTACAAAAATGGAAGCACATCTTACATGACATAGTCATACTCATGCAAGTACATTTAACTTATTGTAAACAGATAAACTTCAAAAAGGTTAACTTGCTACAGCTCCAAGTCCAAGTAAGAGAGAGGAGAAGAGAGGTCCTGTCTCTCCTTATATATAATTGTGTTCTTGGGTGACTCTTTCCTGAACGTTCCAAACACTCCCAAATCAATTGGCCCCCTGACCTGTCACTCCAACAGTCTGCAAATCCACTGGCTGCATTGCCGGAGTCCCTCCCACAGACGTGGTGGCCAGCATCTCAGCCTCAGTGTGGTGTGAGGCGATGGATGGGACAGATGCTCCGGTGGGTGGAGACTGAGAAGGCTGAGGCTTGGGTTGCCATTGGTCACAATGCCTGTTCCTGTGCAGGCAGTGGCAGTTGCCATTGCCACGAGCGGCTGTTGAGGGGAGCGGGGTATCATTGTGCATGTGCGAGGCCCAGTGCAGCAGCCGTCAGTGTCTCAGGTCTCCCCTCTGCCACAATGGCCTCAGCTGAGCCATGGCCCTGCCTTGCTCCTCTGACCCAGGGAAACAATGCCAAGCACTGGCCCACCCCACCAGAGGGTAGTGGCAGGGAGGTGCTGCTTGACCTCTTGGACAGCTGCAGGGTATGCAGCCAGTGCCCGCAGAGCCACCAGCCAAAGCTCCTCCCGTGCCTCCAATCACTGTGCCACTGCTGCCTGCCCATGCCTCGCTGCTACTTGATGTCTCCACCCACCGCCCCTTCCACTGGCAAAGACACGCCAGTGCCTCAGCCGCTCCCTCAGCCAGCCCCATCCTCACCTATCACTGCACCCCCCTGCGAGCCAGGTGAGTCAGCAGCGGCCAGAGAAGGGCTGCCATTTGGCGAGGAGCTCGCAGACAGTGTGTGTGTGGGGGCAGTCGCTGGCAACAGATATGTGGCTTCAAATCCAAGCTCTGCCCTGAAGGAGAAGGTGGCGAGGGAGGAAGGCAAGGCCGAGATTTTTCTAGAGCTCGTTGTATTGATTTTTCAAAGGGCTTCACTACTAGTATAAGATGAAACAGAAGGCAAGCAGCAGCCAAAGAGGCTCAACGTCTAACCGGTGAGAGGGTGGAGCCAACTGCCAAGTGTACCTGAGTGAGAGAATTATTTTAATCCTTTTCCTCCCAAATCCTCTTGCATGCAGAGTTACAATATCAAACAGTTCACACATGCATGTTCTCACTCAACCCATTGGGAATACTGGTTTCCCCTTCCTCACTGACTTGTTCTCACTTCTTGCAGCTTGGCTGCCAATCATTATAAATAAACATTAAACTAACTAATCACCCGTCAGCTGGTGGTTATGAACAACCACCATTTTGTTTATTTTTTGTTTTTAAGCCTGTTAGTCTTAAGGTTTTTTTCACAAAGTCCCCCCCCTTTTTTTTGCACAGCCTTGTGGGCAATGCTCCCTCTAAGCTGTGGGGTCTTGTGAGCAAAAATTCTACTTTGTGAGCCACTGGCATTAAAGTTGTGAGCAAGAGATTTGGCTACTACATAAATTAGTTTGCTCTGGAGCCATACTTCTTGAGCTAAGAAAAAAAATATTGTGAGCCAGAGGCTAAAAGACTGTGACCTAGCTCACACTAACTCAGCTTAGAGGGAACACTGCTTGTGGGAATCATAGTCAAGTCACCCATGCATCACTCAGTTACCAGACTTGACCATCCATGACCTTGTGGAGCATCAATTTCATCTACTGCACAAATGCAAGAGTAGCTTGCAAGGCAGAAGAAAATGAAACTCCACCACCATAACTGCTGCGCAACCACAAAGCTGTTCAATGACTGAAGTGAGATCTGAGGTTCAGCTGATGAATTTGGCAGCTGTCCAACATTGTGTGTTTTCCCATTTAACATACGGAGGCTGAGTTCAGACTGACAGTTTGCCCCGATATAGGCACAAGCCAGAAACGTTTCACAAACGGATTAAAGGGGCCGTTCACACTGGCACATCTGTCAGGCGTTCCCCAGCCATACTCAACCCATCTTGTAACACTTCCCTCCTGAGTTTAAAATATACCAGGTGAAGGTGGTATCAAACCCTGGAAAGCACGATTATCCCGCATCCATCCCATTTCCCAGAAGTGTGAATGCAAAAAGCCACGATCCAGTAAAGATGTGCTTATGTGCATGAGTGCATAAGCACACATAACCGGATTACCAGAAAAAGCCACTTACAGCCAAGTCTCCGGGCCAACAGTGTGAATGCTCCCTTGCGCCTCCTCCCTGGTATGCTCCCGCATCAGTCGGTGCAGTGTGACCTGGAAAACCCGGAACACTTTGTTCCGGGTCTTTTTTGCCATGACTCCCTCCCGCTTCAAACTACCACTCTGAGCCTGATAGTTTTCGGTGGGTAGTTGTGTTGGTCTGCAGTAGAAGAGCAATACTGAAGTCCACTAGTACCTTTAAGACCAATGTAATTTTCAGGGTATAAGTTTTCGAGAGTCAAAGCTTCATTTGTTTTACTTGCAATACTTGGCTATATTACAAATCAAGTACCAGTTCTACCTAGAAAATGCACATGTTGATAGAGAACATTTAGGCCAAACAGGATGCTCAGTAGACACATGCCCAAGAGGTTTGCCCCCTGCACTTGATGAAACCATTGTCAATTGCTGTCAACTACTACATCACTTGAGGGAGCTGCGGTGGCTCAAGTGGTTAAGACGCTGAACTGCAGGCTGTGGAAACTCAGTAGTTCAGCAGTTCGAGACCCAAGTGTGCTGCATGATGGAGTGAGCTCCCATCTCTAGTTCCAGCTCCTGCCAACCTAGCAGTTCGAAAGCAAGAAATTGCAAGTAGATAAATAGGTACCACTTCAGTGGGAAGGTAACAGTGTTCCGTGCGCCTTGGTGTTTAGTCATGCTGGCCACATGACCACGGAAATGTCTTCGGACAGCGCTGGCTCTTCAGCTTTGAAATGGAGATGAGCACCGCAACCCTAGAGTCGGACTCAACTGGCTTTCGAGCAAGGGAACCTTTACCTTTACTACATCAGGAGGTGGATCCAAACATCCCCCAATGATTTTTCTTCCAGCCTGAAAAACCTTCTTCCAACTTAAGTGTCTTTATCACTGGAAGAGCCACTCATTGGAGGAAATAAATTTAGGCTGGAGAAAAGCTCAGTGGAATGGGAAGGTAGGGGTAGTGTCCATTAGACCAAGCAGCATTTTCTCTCTCTTTATTTGGCCAATACACTTTTAGTTGTTTTATGTAATTGTTGTCCTCTGTTGAGGACAACTTTCCAATGGCTCTCAGCTATAGCTAATACTGGGGACTACAATTACCAGATTGCAGATCCATAATGTGCATGCACAAAGCAGCATCAGTGTGCATGGACTAACATTATGTCCTAGGAGCAAACTCTTGGCAATAGATGAAATTTTCCTTCCAGCTCAATGAGACAGCTCATATGTATATCAAGCCAATTCCTTGTGGAGTGGAAAGGAATTCACAGCTCACTGGTGAGGATAGCTAAAAAAAATCTAGACATTGAAGAAATATAGAAATAAACTGAGGCAAGTTTGAAGGAATAGTGATTACGTGCAGCCGGACTTGGCTGGAGAATGGACTCCATGTATTAATTCTTGGAATCCATCTTTTAAAGAGATTTCTAGAGAACAACAAGGCTTTAATCAGAAATTTTGTCCTTGTGTCTTAAGACAGCAAAAATTATTAATTGTAAAAATTCAGGGTTTGGAAATGAATTTCTAAAGCTTTTATTTTTTTTAAAAAAAATTAACCACCATACTGAGCAGTTC
>NW_015167528.1:1686195-1693158 GCF_001447785.1 Gekko japonicus | reverse complement strand
CAAGTGGCCTTTGGGTAGCCATCTGTGACAGACTGCACTTAGAAACCAGGTTCCTACTGCAGCCAAATCAAAGATATGGGAGGTGAAGGGTTAACACTCCACTGGAATGGAGAGCTTGAGTGATGGGCTGCTCCTCATCTCTGATTGGCCAGCATCAGCTGAGAAAAACTATATAATCAGTTGAGGGCTGAAGAGAGTTCATTTCGTTTTGGCTCATTCCTTTCTGGAGGTTCTGTCGGTTGGAGCCAGTCTGAAGGCAGTCAGTTGGTTTCTGACAGAGTTTGGAGTTAGTGAGTCTGACTGGAAAAGTCAGGCAGGCTCACCTTAGAGTGAAGGGCAAAGACTCCTTTACCTTAACTGTAGTATTCCTATCCTGAGGAAGAATTCCTTAACAGAATTCAGAGACTAAGTGTCAGCCTGAGCGGAAGTACACTTTACACAGACACCAGAACCGGGATGGTGATTTGACAAGAGTGATGGGGGTAGTGTGCCGAAACTCCTTTTCAAACCAAAAGGAACAGGGTTATATCTTCTGTGGAAAAGATTAATTCCTGCCCAGTTTTTCTGGGGGTTTAGGTCTGAGGACGACCCCAGGTCTGATGTGAAGATACAATGGTTTTAAACAACTCAGGATGTAGAAATAAGCTGTAGTTTCAAAAAAGGAGCGAGTTAGGTGCTCAAAGAAAGAGACCCACTCCAGGAAAACTGCATGGTCATAGGAAACTCTCTGGAGAAACATTAACTAAAATGCTACATAAAACATCTCTTACTGTTAAGAGCCTAGAATATATGCAAACAAGCTTCAAGGTTACTATTTTGCCTGTTAAAAAAGTATACTTTGAAATACCGACAAGTTTTACCTCAGCTTTTCCAATTCCTGACTACACCTATTCATCCCCCTGCCTGTTAAATATCCTTAAGTTTTCTGTTTGAATGTTATTCAGTCTCAAGTGCCATTTCAAAGGGTAAAACAAGAGGATTTCCTGGGCTGGGCTAAAAGCCAAAGTATAGTCTGTGTGACAGGGTGGGACGAACAGACTATCAAAAACACAAATACTAACACACTTCTTGGGGCTGCTCAGTCAAAGCAGGGAACAGAACTTTTGGTGGGGAAACCTCTCTGATAGTGGGGGAGCAGCAATACACAGAAAGAAGATTAAACAAAGCTAAAAAGCAACCATGAAAAAATAACGATGAAAACACTAAAGGATATTTAATGTCTAATTCATGTAAAGAATTCCATATATATTAAAGTTCATATAAATACATGTATTCCACTCATTCATATATAATACCAAAAAAAATCCAAATAACATTCCAAGAAAGACTTTACAATTGGCGAATTACTTTCAAATCCAGGTTATAAAGTCAAGAAAGTGGTTAGTGCCATGAAGAAAGAATAGCAATGCTTGTTAAGCCTTATTACAAACAATTATTCACAAAGAAGTTACTGCGATAAATTTAAATGTTCTTCAAATATCTTGACAACCTTCAAGGAAACCGCCGCTCAGTTCTCCAGTGCAGCCCGCCAGACTTACAATCTTTTTCTCGAGGCAGAACAGAACGAAGATATGGATGGCGCACTAAGGCTCATGTGGTCCACCAAAGTAACCACAGAGTAATGTACTTACATAGAGTTAACATAGTAAGAATAGTTAATAGCCGGAACTGTCATGTTATATTTATTAATTGTACTCTTCCAATGTTTCTAATTCTTATCTTGTTGTAATCTATATCTCCCCGTTTTTCCTGGTTATGTTTATCAAGTTATGTGCATTGTAAAAAAGTATAAAAATAAAATATTAAAAAAGAGAGAGGATATGGGTATGTATTTATATGAACTTTATATGGAATTCTTTACATGAATTAGACATTGAATATAATTTAATGTTTTCATTGTTACGTTTTCACGGTTGCTTTTTGGCTTTGATAGTAGGGGAGTGACGGGGGTCCATCATACCATCATTGTGCTCTGAGAGACCACCCTTAAACAGGAGTCAGGAATGATGAAAAGGCTATGAGAAATAAGGGGGAGCGGTGGCGCAGGTGGTAAAAGCCTGCATAAAAGTAATCTATCACCGAACAGCCTAATGGCTGTTTGAGTCCCACCGCGGCCAGAGTGAGCTCCCAGCCTTTGTCCTAGCTCCCGCCCACCCAGCAGTTCGAAAGCCCTTAAAAATTGCAAGTAGATAAATGGGTACCCACTCCTAGGTAGTGGGGGGCACCCTACCTCCAATGAAGAAGTTGGAGTGCAGCGGTGGCGGCGAGGTGGCGAGCGGTGACCCGGCAGGGAGAACAGGGCGGGGTGCTGGCGACGGGCAGCGGAGCGACTCAAGTGGTGATTGGTCTGGGCGTCGCGGTGGCATGGTGACGCAGCATGGTCGGAGCCAGCATGACAGAGACCAATGGCTGCAGCATTGCGCAGCCGCGCACCGTAGGACCACCCCAAGGAGCCAATGGAATAGAGGAAAGACCTCCGCCGAAGACAACGCCACCTGGACATAGCAAGAACCCGCCATGGAAAAAGGAAATCTCGGCTGCTTGGGTGCCTGGTAAGGCATTCACCTCCCCCCCCTACACTGTGGCCCTAGGTAGGCGATTAAAATGCTCAATGTAAACCACTCCGATCCTTCGGGAAGGAGCGGTATAGAAGTCTAATAATATGTAATGTAATGTAATTTATTTATTCGATGTTTGATTTTTATTCCATTTGGATTCCCTGTCCTGTGTCTTCTTTTCTCCCCATGGTGGCACCCGCTGACTTACCAGAGGGTGAGGTGATGCAGGCGTGGAAGCCACCATAGCATGGCAGGTGGTCACGTGTGGTCCCTTCACCCTTCTGTTCTGACTGCAGAAGACCCTTCAGTTTCCTTTGCAACATTTCTCCCCCCCCCCCAATTGACTAGCTTTCTATTGACTGAAAAGTTATTTCCTTTGCTAAGTCGTCTGAAAAGTAAAATGAAATGGTTTTTTCCAGTGACCCTAACATCACTTTCTTCTTTCACAGCATTAAAGAGAGAAAAAAAAGAATATAGGAAGTTTCCTGTCAATTATGTTGACGTCAAAATTACATTGTTCTGTGGTGCTTTTTTCCTCCCCTCACCCCTTTCCCCTTCTTTATGTGTCAAAAGGGACCAAATAATGCATTGAAAGCTTAAAAGCCGAAATAAAGATTAGGTGTAAAGTGCTATTGATCCCTTTATGTAAGGGAACCAAGACATATTCCACTTCACTGTCAGGTTCCATTTTCAGCAAGTTACCCAGATGCAAGACTGGAAACTTCTACAAAGAAATCTTTAAAGTGTTGTTGAAAGTATCAAATAGAATTAGGGAAGCCAGCAGAAACAGCCATTAAAAATGGCATCAGTGCAGCTGAGCGACAGTAGGACGTCTTTGCCTGAATACGTTTAATGCTCAAGGCACTCATTCGATGAACTGATTATGTCATTACATTGACTCCTACCACACGGAAGACCCCGTGAGATCAGGTTTCCCGAAATCTGCATTGAGGCAGTGCACAACTTCAAAATGAGCTTTGATTTGGGATAATAAAATGATAGGTGAAAGAGGTCACTTGCTTTTCTGTTCAGACATAGAACGTATTCAAGCACCTTGGAGATTGTTGTGTTGGAGGTCGCAGTGCATTGGGTGGAACGCGCTGGCAGTTGCAGATCGTTCCTGTGTGTCCGACTCTGTAAAAGTCCTTTGGCCCTGATCTTGTCAGGTCTTGGAAACTAAGCAGGGTTGGCCATGGTCAGTACTGGGATGGGAGACCGCCAAGGAGGTCCAGCATCACTATGCAAAGGCAGGCCATGGCAAACCACTCCTGTTTGTCTCTTGAGTGCCAGTCTGGCCTAGTGGTTAAGTGGCACAGTAATGAGATCATACGGAGAAGAAGAAAAACTGTGAAAAAGTGACGCTTAATATATGGGCTAAGATGATTGATGGCAGGTTCTACCACACATTACAGCTGGTATGATTATTATTGAAAATCTTCTTTGATAATTGTGAGACATCACCAGAGGATATGAACTATTGAAAGACAGTTTTTGTCCCACATCTTTGTTCAGAAGATCTTCCTTCGAAACGGCAAGACATTCTGGAGATCACCGTCAATATATGTTTCTATGAATTATGTATATTATTTTTGTTCACTTTTCTATGATTCCTTAAAGACCTATTTTAAACGTCACTTTTTCACAGTTTTTCTTGTTCTCCGTATAGTGGTTAAGTGTGCAGACTCTAATCTGGGAGAACCGGGTTTGATTCCCCACTCCTCCACATGCAGTTGCTGGATGACCTCGGGTGAGCCATAGTTCTGTCCGAGCTTTTCTCTTATGGGCTTCAGTAAGAGCTCTCTCAGCCCCACCTACCTCCCAGGGTGTCTGTTGTGGGGAGGGGAAGGGAAAGGAGTTTGTCAGCTGCTCTGAGACTTCTTTGGGTAGTGAAGGGTGGGGTATAAATCCAATCTCTTCATCTTCTTGCCTTGAAAACTGTATAGCTGAGATCCGGTGACACTTTTAACCACCAACAGTCCTTTCCAACCCAGGGGAAGTTTGCTTCCAGGTTCAACAGCCATGAAGGTCAGGATGATTCAGTGGTGGGGAGGCAGGGCAAAATGGCAACGGGAAAACAGCCTCACACAGCTGCTCCACTGCACTGGCTTCCTAAATGTATTTACTGGGTTCATTGGTGAAAGGGAAGCAAGAGACATCGTCCCCTCCTTCCCTTTCTGCGTGCACTTCAGTGGTGGCCATAATTCCTATTCTGTGTTCCACTGTGACAATGATTTGCCTTTGGAGTGGATCAAATTGCTTGTGCATGCACATAAACACACACACACACACAAATCACAGGAAAACACAGTCCTTGTGCCCACAAATCCTCCCAGTGACGAATAGTCCCAAAGACAAGGGATGCTGTGAAGTTCATCATGAACATATTCAACAATCAAACTTACCATGTTGGAAGGCATTGGCCAGATGTGATCTGATCATCCAGCCTGTTGGGTTGGGTTCAAACAACCATAAATGGCTGCTGCTGAACGGGAGCAAGAATTAACATGCACAGAGATGCTGCTGATTCACTCCAATTAGCAGCCATGTGCATGGACACCAAATGGTAGCATATTAAAACACAGTGGGTTTTTTCTGTATGGCTAATATATGGCTATTCATCTATTCAAGCAATTGCCTGCTTATGTAAGCGGTTATGTAGAAAAAAGGGGGTGGGGGTAAGGTGGGTAGTAGAATTCAATCTGGCCAAGTAATAACACGTATGTGCATAGAGCCAGTTGCACTGCACTGCGTGGTTAGGAAGGAATACAGTGAAGCAACCCACAAACAGCCAAAATCAGGTGGATGAACTGTCAAACTGATTGTATAAAAACCAGCCATCTGGGCATGACTGCGAAACAGGATGTGAGCCAAACTGATGAGTTTCCAGGTAACCTTTGGTGAAACCAAGAAATAGCTGCATGGTGAACATTCCATGCATCAACTCCAGATGAGAGCTGAAAGATGCTGAATTCAGCCCATGCAACAGTGGCTTCAAAGGACCTCTTAGTAACGATGACAAAACTGTACCATGCTCTTCCTCCAGAGATCAGGTCTTCCATCACACAGGTTTCTATCCAGGTAGCTTACTGTGCCAAACCTGCTTAGCATCAGCAGTAGAATATCATTATTTGACCCTTCAGAGAACTCATTGGTCTGTGTTCCTCTAGCATGCCCTTGAAATGTCTAACAGTGGTCTACAATTACTTCTTTTTTGTACAAAGAAATATAGCATTTCACTGTAGGCAGCAGCACTCCTTCCTGGAAGATCCGATTCTAATGAGTAAAGAAAATTCAAACATTTGACCACAGGGAAAACTGATAGCAGTGGATACAAATTAGGAATCAATAAAACCAAATCAATAAGACATAAATTAGCTGCAAATGAGATGCCTGGCTTCAACAGAGCTGATGGTATCAATGAAGATTATGATGCCTTCCAAGGAAGAACAATCCAGTTGTTATAACAATTGAAGTCTAATGCTGGAAAGTAATATATCGCGATACTATATTATCAATAGTGTTTCTGATCAGGTGTCTTATTCCCCACCAGAAATCTCTCCTGCATGATGCCTTTTTATCCAGCAGTAATCCGTTGTTGGTACATGTCATGTCATGAAAAGTTCTATGATGTTTTGGGAAAAAAATTAATATGCAGTAGCACTTCATGATAAGAACTCCACAGTGTGGTAGGTTGGAGAAGGGTGGGCAGTTGAGAAATACCCCTCCTCTGACCCGTATCTGCCCACTGTGAGCCTTATAAGTTCTCAGGAACATACGAAGACCTATTTTACCATTTCCTTCTCAGATTTTTTTTGTTTAACTTGACTGCTCTTCAGAGTTTTAGAGCCATGAATATGCCCGGTTCTAATAAAGCTGTGTGAGCAATCTTTTAATTAGAGATTAAACTAGGCCTTGCCTTGACTTTACCAACTGTAGATCGTCATCAGCACATGAGATGCTATTTGACACCATTCAGAAGACCACAAACTCTTTATGTCCTGGAGGTTTCCTTCAGCAAAGGATCGGTTATTTTTTTACGCTCTGCCTCTCTGACAATAAAAGGGAGGAGAGGGGAAGGGGGCCGTAAACACCAGTCTGAGTCCCCTTTGGGGAGAGCAGCTGAGGACAGGGTGTCTAAATAAAATAAACAAACCCATTATATATTTTATACATTACAGGGAATACCATTGTGGGTACAAAGATGGAATAGTCTGCATATCAAAGTGTACAAATGCTAAACCCTAGGCAAGCAAATCTTTGATACCGGCTGCAGAACGGGAAGCTGTTGACAAAAATAGAAATAAAGAGAAAACCAGGTCATGTTCTCTTGTTCTAAGAGCTGGGGTATTGGGTGGCATTAGGTTGCCAGACATGGACCAACAACTGCCTGGAGATGGGGGGGGGG
>NW_015167528.1:1676283-1686136 GCF_001447785.1 Gekko japonicus | reverse complement strand
TACATACAGGTTCCAAATTCAATTTTTCCCTATCTATGGCCACATATTACAAGGGGAGGGGCTGCCTACCAGCACCCATGTGGCAGGGCTTGCTGTTATTGGCTCCTTCTTCTTCCAGGCAGTCTTTTTTTGGCGTTCCAGCTCTGGTGTCCTGGAGTAGGTCTGTTAGTCCGGTGGCTTCCTTTGGTGGGCCCGTCCTGGAGCACAGTTCGTGTCTGCTACAGCCCCTGGCCAACGTCCATTTCCGGCTTCGCCACGCCTGCGCCGACACACCACCGCGTCTTTCACGGCTCCGCCTCCACCTCCGCTGGATTGCTCGATGTTGCACTCACTGGCCACCAGGGCTTGCTCTCGCCAACCTCGCCGCTTCACCGCCACCAATCTCGCCGTCGCTCCGCCGCTTCGCCATCCGCCGCCGCTACTCCATCCGCCTTCGACGCTCCTGCCACACACCCCACACAGAGGAGGAGGGTGCCCCCTGCCACCTAAGGGCAGGTACCCATTTATCTACTTGCTATATATTACTGCTTTCGAACCGCTGGGTGGGCAGGAGCTGGGACTAGGGCCAGGAGCTCACCCCGGCCGTGGTGGGTTTCGAACCGCCATAGTGGTTGTTCATTGATGTTACCAGCAGGTGTTTTACCGCCTGCACCACCGCTCCCTCCCAGTTTCCCTCCCAGTTGAGTTTGGGTAGCCAGTTTCCACCCACCAATCAGGTGAGCATCAGTGTCCAATGACTGAAATTACTTGGGGGGGTCTCCCACTATAAGCGGGCAAATGGGAACCCTAGCAGTGTGATCAGGTCCTTGCTGCGACATACTGTACCTCTTATGATGAGAGATATTTTGCTAGGCTGTAATAAATAAGACCAATGTACTTTGGCAGTTTGAGACCCGAGTGCCACGTGACGGAGTGAGCTCCCATCTCTGGCCCCAGTTCCTGCCAACCCTAGCGGTTCAAAAGCAAGAAATTGCAAGTAGATAACTAGGTACCGCTTTGGTGGGAAGGTACCAGTGTTCTGTGTGCCCTGGCATTTAGTAATGCCGGCCACATGACCACAGAAACGTCTTCAGACAGCGCTGGGTCTTCGGCTTGGAAAATGAGATGAGCACCGCCCTCTAGAGAAGGATTCGACTGGCTTTCAAGCAAGGGAAACCTTTACCTTTACCTTAGGGCCAAAGGATCGTCCATCTTTGGTACATGGCAAAACAGGCCATGTTAAAAACAACATTTATCTCAAGTTCCCTTTGACTTCTGACTTAAACTGGAGTTCTTCATGTAAGAAAACACATACTAAAGAAGAATGTGTCATGCTGGACATCTATAATTAAAGCAGCGCATCAATGAATAGCATTTCACAACACCTTCATTAAGCTTCGCCATCCTGCAAAAAGAACATGAGCCACAGCATAAAGAAAAGTTAAACAATTGTCAATGGAAAGCAGCTGGGGGATTCATTGAATGCAGGTATTACTAATGCATGACAATGTGCCCAAGCAGAGTACTAAAGACAGCACAATTGTGGCTTTAAATCCTTGCACAAGTTTCATTGTCAAGCAAGAAAGAAGATGGAATTTTTAAAAAGCAAAGGATAGCTTTTGTTTACCGATTCTCACTGTAGCTTTCACTCAGGAGGAGTGGGTGACCTCGGTCACTTGAGAATCACTGATCCTGGGAAGGGGATCATCTCCTCGTGAAGGGAAAGCTAGGATTACTCCCTTGAAGACAACACTGATCAGGACATTCGAGCCTCTCTAGAGGGGGTCATTGCAAGGTTAAAGCTGTGGGCAACCTGTTCCAAATGTACCTGTAAAGACATTAAAACAGTCATTCTTCAATGGGGTGGGGCTGTGGCTCAGCGGTGGAGCACATGCTTTGCAGGCAGAAGGTCCCAGGTTCAATCCCTGACATAGCCAGTCAACGGGGTCAGGTAGTAAGTGCTGTGAAAAACAGCTTTCTGAGACCCGGAAAGGCTGTAGCCCGGCAGAGAAGACAAAGCTGACCTTGATAGGTCAATTGTCTAATTCGGTGTATGGCAGTGTCATACGTTCAGTTCTCTAAGCGCTGGAGCACCCAAACGTGTTGAAAGAAAAAGTGCTGTGTTCACCGCTCCTGTCAGGGGAGCCGTCTGGAATGAGAGGCCACCCAGATGAGGGTCCTTTTTAGGGATGGCACCCACACAATCAAGCAGTGGAGCTTAAGGAGATGCATTTGGCCAGCTCCTTTCTGTCCTTTGAATCTTTTTTCGGAGAATTTAAGAAAGCATTTAGCTGCTGAGTTCAGCTGCTTGAATTGTGAGGATTTTATTTTTTAAAAAACAAAAGACAGGTGTTTTTATGGATTAGATTTTTATTATCTTTTATCAGCCTCTGTTAGTATCCTTTGTGTCGTTTGGTGGGGTACTCAGTGCAATAAATAAAATAGCGTGTGCCTATTTTTTTTTTAAGTTGCTTTAAAATGCATAAGTGTGTCTGGAGAAACAGACCTACAAACCCCCACAGGTATAGGGCAAGGCCACTGAATGATTTGCTGTTCTGGCCATGCCTCCAGAGAGCCAGCTGTGGTGTGGTGGTTAAAAGCGGCGGACTCTCATCTGGAGAACCAGGTTTCATTCCCCACTTCTTCACATGCAGCCAGCTGGGTGACCTTGGGTCAGTCACAGTTCTCTCAGAGCTCTCTCAGGCCCACCTACCTCACAGGGTGTCTGTTGTGGGGAGAGGAAGGGAAGGCAATTATAAGCCTCTCTGGGACTCCTTCGGGTAGTGAAGAGAGGGGTATAAAACCAAGTCTTCTTCTTCCTTTCAATCCTCAACTGGGTAATCTCTGCCCTTAACTGGATATGGTTGAACCATTCAGAGATATAGCAGAACTATCTGTCCTCAGAGAAGGCTGTCGTGTCTCTGTATGAGTCACTGCTCTGGCCGCCCTGAGCTACTGGATAGGGCGGGATAAAAATCGCAAAATAAATAAATAAATAAATAAATAAATTCAAAACTCATCATTTCCTAAATTTATTTCCTTCCTTTATAACCCTCACCTTTCTCCCCAGTGGCAAGCCAAAGCTGCTTATCTCTTTCTTCTAGGGTTGCCAACCCCCCCGGTTTGCCAGGGGTCCCCCGTTTTTTTGGGGGGGGTTCTACCCGCCGCTGGCCAGAGGGCTGGTGGGGAAGCCCCACCCCCAACACCCACAGCCACCCATCTCTCTCCCTTCAAGGGTGTGCAACCCGTGTTTCATCCCAAGCGCGAACTCCACAAGCTTGCAGGGAAAAGCCAGCTTCGTTCTTAAAAGGGAAACACAACTTCTCTTAAAGGGGAAACGCCAGCTGCCGGCTACTTTAAGTGCAGGGAACTGCTGTTTCTGGAGATACGGCGCACGGCGAGGGGGGGCAGCAGACGTCCCCAACGTGACATCATCACATTGGGGATGCCCCACCCCTTCCAGGAACGCCCCCAAAGTCACCCGCTGGGGGTGGAAGATGGACTTGGCAACCCTACTTTCTCCTCACCTCCATTTCATCCTCACAATAAACCTGTGAGGTGGATTAGGCCGAGTGTATGTGATGGGCTGTGAGGCAGAGCACCATTCTGGCCTCCCCTCAGTGTAGATGACTGGCCTGGCTCTTTCTTGCAGGTGTTGTTAATTAATTAATGGCTTCGGCCTGCCTGGCACCTTATCAGTACAGGGCCAGAGGCATTTGCTTCTCATGAGAACATGTGCCTAGTGTTGGGAGGGGGAAGATCAGGAGCGATGATGTAAGATTCTGGAGAATTCTCCTGAAGGTGTGTTAGGATTGGATGTCACCACCATCACCTGATTTGAGGGGTCAAAAACTATCAGTATGATATCCCCCCAGGTGCCAGAGGTCCTTTCTGAGACTTCATGGATAGAGGCCTGAATCTATGCTTGGCAAATTGCTGAAGTCGTAGTCTATGCTAATTTGAGGCCTTCATCTGGATGTAAGTTTTGTGCCACCTAACAGAATTCTCAAAGGTCGAATCCACATGTGTGTTTCTTGCCGGTTTCCTGACATTTTCACTCCCGTCCCCCAACAAACTGTCTACATTTGGATCTGGTTTCATGCTGGCAGTGCGCCAGTATAAAAATAAGTGTCTGCATATGTTTCCCGCCCTCTGGTAGTGACTCCATTGTCATAGCCGCTCAGCACTGGTTTAAATGAATGCTGTTCTTTGCTGATCTAACCCCTCTTTTCTGGTTTCGTTGCACTGTCAACCTAATGCAGACATTTTGGAGCCATTGCTCCGCTAATTCTTAAATAATTCCAACAGGTGGCACACAAAAAACTAGGCGGTAACTCGTGGTTCGATTCCAACAGTACTCTTTTCTCTTTTTACTAGCTAGCCCCCCCCCAATAATTTTTAACATTTTAATCTTGTTTTGAAGCTTTTATTTCGTGATCCCTTTTACAGACTGACTGAACATTTTTAAGTTCACTACTGGTGCAGTAAGAGCTTGCATTTATCTCAAAACATTTAAATCCAGAAATGGCATTTCTAATTTTATTCCTGCTTGGCTCTATTTCCTCATAGCTATGTACCAGCCCTCAAATCTTATCTTCTAAAACTTATCTATCCACTTTCAAACCATTTATTTTCTTGACCCCCCCCCCTCTGCTTTATGGGACATTTTTAAGTTCACCGGGGGAGGGATTTACTTTGAGCTGTAGGAGGCACACACAGCAGTAAAACACAAGACCTTGTGTTTAGCTCAGTGGGTAAATTCCTGCCCTATAAATCAGGGTATTGTTGGTTTGATTCCTGCATGGCTGCTTTTACTCATTGTTATGTACCAGTTCTAAAAAAAAAAATATTTCAAATTTATCTGTTTATTAAATTTATAATCACTGAATATGACTGGGCAATGCACAGTCAGCAGCTTTTTCGAGTAAGAGCTTGCATTTGGCTCAAAAAGTGGCAATTCCTGCCTTGTAGTCATGGCGTTTCTCATTTTTAAGTTCACAGGGGTAAGAATGACAGACCCTAGGAGTAACAGAAGTGTTCTGGGAATGGAATGACAGGCTCCGGAGTGGAATGACAGCCCCTGGGGGTAGCAGGAGTTTTCTGGAACTGGAATGAGAGATCACAGAGTGAAATGACACTCCCTGGGAGTAGCAGTTGTGTTCTGGGAGTGGAATGACAGGCCCAATGGTGGAATTATATCCCCTTGGAGTAAGAGGAGTGTCCTGGAACTGGAATGCTAGGCCTATCATTACAGTCCCAGGACACATCTCCTACCCCCTGGGCTGTCATTCCACTCTGGAGCTGGTTATTCCAGTCCCAGAATACTCCTGCTAACCCCAGGGGCTACCATTCCACTGTGGGGCCTCTCATTCCAGTCCCAGAACACTCCAGTAACCCCAGGGGCCATCCAGTGATGAACAATAGATTGTGATTAGATGACTGAAAAAAAGACAAAGTGGACAGCTCCTCTAATGCTAACTTGAAAGCAGAGGTGCAGCAGTTCTAAACCACATGGGATAACAGCAGCACCAAGCTGATTCTAAAATGCATATGTAGATTCAGCCAAAGTGTTAAGTAGATAAAAGCTAGCTTTATTGTTTTTTTGTTCTGTGTGACTTTTGGTAATCTGTTGGCTATATTCATATTAACTTGTCTATTCTTTTAATAAACTTTATAAATACTTTTTTAATACTTGTGTGCTCCTGCCCTAGGAATTCACGGACTCAGCCTGTTGGGCTCCTTGACACCGGCCCAGGGTCACCCAGCAAGTTTTCATGGCCAAGTAGGGATTTAAAGCTGGGTCTGAACACTGTAACCACTGAACACTCTAACCTGAACACTGTAGCTGAACACTCTAACCACAGCACCACACTAACTGTCAAGATCACCACTTCTTGATGTGCTAACGACTATTTGCTGAAGATAGAAAACACAGAGAAGGGTAAAACTGGGTATTCGTACAACTAGCTCATTGGAAGAGACAGAGATGACCACAGTTACCTGGAATGATCTTTTAGTAAGAGTGGGCAATTAAGCAGTGTTCCCTCTAAGCTGAATTAGTGTAAGCTAGCTCACTTTTTGTTTTGCTTCTGGCTCACGCATTTTTGTCTTCGCTTAAGAAGGATGGCTCCAGAGCAAATTAATATGCAGTAGCCAAATTGCTTGCTCACAACTTTAAAGCTCACTCACAACTTTTGCTCACAAGACTCCACAGCTTAGAGAGAGCATGGTGACTAAGGTATAATGGCCATGAGGACATTTATGAAGTTGATTCTTAGGGATGGCAGACTATCATTACCAGTCTCCCATTCTGAAATAGAGAACCACTAATACCAATCAGTCCCAGGGAAACAGAAAGCTATGACTTCTTGGCCAATTTAACTTTGAACTAGATGTGTATCCAGCACAGAGTAGCAGATGTTCCTGGTTACATCTCAGCCCAGTTCAAGGGCACAGCTGGGAAGTCACTCTATGTCTCCCTGGTGACACAGAAATGTATCGATTGTCCATTTACAGCTTAAATGCATATTTTCTTCTTTCTGGAAGAATCAAAGATCTTTAAAATACATTAAAAGCCTCTGGTCCTGGCTTTGACTGAAAGCTAGACAAAGGCATCTGTCTCCTGTGCTTACTGAAGCATGACTGAGACTTACCTCCACCACGGTTTGCCAGATGGTAGGTGGGGGGAGGCTGGAAGGAGGGGGCCAGGTCCAAGTGTACCCTAAGGTGGGGCAGGGCATGGGTCGGGTCAGTGGAGATTTGCCAGTTGGGCCACAGGATGAGGTCCAGGGGTGAGGCGGGAGCCTGAAGGGGGGATCCTTATTCCTGCACTTGGCTGCAGCATCGTTTGTCCACAGCACGAGCTTGGCACCCTCCTCTGGGGCTCCTCTGCAGCTTCCAATCTTGTGGCTTGTGGCTCAATGCAGCGCCTGCTGGGCCTGGGTTCTTTGGCTTGATTTTGGCCTGCCAAGCAGGTGGACAGGGGCCACCTTCCAGCCTTGCGCCTAAACACCAGGTGTTACTCTTTCTGGGCTTGTTAGAGTTAGTGATTGCATCACCCTGTTAGAGATTGGCTGGGGTTTAGCATAATAGCTATCAGCTTGGTAAGCTGGATGGGGACTTAGTTCTCATGGACTAAGGCACGACATGCTGTACAATAGCCTGTAAATATCTCTGTATATATGCACCTTTATAATAGGGAGTGGTGGTGCAGGTGGTAAAATGCCTGCTTTAACAACTAAGAGCAGCCTTTGCGGCTGTTCGAATACCACCGTGGCCGGAGTGAGCTCCCGGCCTTCATCCCAGCTCCCGCCAACCCAGCGGGTCAAAAGCCAATTAACATCTAGTGCAAGTAGACGAATGGGTACCTGCCCTTAGATGGGCAGGGGGCACCCACCTCTGATGGAAGAGGCATGATGGCAGTACCAATGGCATGGTGGTGCAGAGGACGACGGATGCAGAGGACGATGGATGGCGGTGTGGCGGCGGCGGCAAAGAGTGCTGGCGGAGCTAAGGGTGGTGTGGAGCAGAGCGATCCCTGGTGGCCGACAGAAACATCGAGCAACATCGGGCGGCGACGGCAGAACCCTGGAGGCACACAACAAATGACGCAGGCAAGGCGGTGCCTGACGGACGAAGCCGGCCGGGAGTGTGCAGGAAGCTTTGTGCCGGTGTGGAGCTGCCGTGGTTGCCGGAGGGAAGAAGTTCGGGAGCCTGGAAGGGACGCTGCACCAGCAGCCGAGGAAAGAACTGGATCGATCTAGACGCCGAGCCGTGCCGGTGGAAGTAAGAAGAAGTGCATATACCACCAAGGATGCCGGTAGGAAGTCCCACCCCCAACTCTAGATGTGGGCCTAGATAGGATAAGCAGTTCTTAGAACGACAAAATGTGAACCACCCAGAGACCCCTTCGGGGGTTAGGGCGGTATATCAAATCTAAGGTTAAATAAATAATAATAATTAAAAATAACTATATAAACTCTCTGTGCACCTTCATAACTGGTCAGTCTCCCACTTCTTATTTGCAACACCCAATAGGGTTATGGGCCCAGGCTTTGGTAGACTGTACCGACTGGTGGAGACTTTCTACAGAGAGTTATTGTTAAGAGTGGTGAACAGAGATAGATGAGTGAAACCGGATGGGAGAGTTTCGAGGATGATGTTCTGAACTGGTTGACAGACAGTGATTCACCAGGTTCAGCGGAAGACACCGCTCCTGACTCATCGGCTGACAGCAGTTTGTCAGAGATTCAGGACGACAGGAGACCTGTGGAGGTAATTCTGGCAGTTCCTGCTACAGGAGATGAAAGCGCTATGGCCCAGTCAACCATAGCCCTCATAGACAAACTTACTGACTCTAATTACTTTTCATGGAGTTTAAAAATGGAGTGGTTCCTGAAGAAGGAAGCCCTTTGGTGGTTTGTACACAACCCTCCTCCAAGCCCCATGTCTGCAGCTGATGCAATGTCAGATGAGAAAGCTTTGGCACACATCATACTTAGTCTATCTGACTCACAGCTGGTGTTTGTCCATTCCCAGTAGTCTGCAAAAGGTGCGTGGGATGCCCTGCAGGGGGTGTATGGAAGGGAGTCAGCTGCAACACTAATTCCCCTAATGAGGCATTTGTATCAGCTCCAAATGAAGCCAGGAAGCTCTGTACAAGAACATGTAAATGCCTTGGCTGACTGTTATTTCCAACTTGACTCCAAAGGCAAAAACATAGAAGACTTGGACAGAGTATTTATTTTGCTTTCTTCTCTTCCCCCTGAATATAACCATTTAATTTCTTCGTTGGAAACATTAGACACTGCCCGTTTAACTCATGCCTACGTGATTTCCTGTTTGTTGGATGAGGAGGCTTGGCTGCATGTCTCACAGCCGTGTGCTGGGCAGCGAGCCAAATTTGAGAGAGGAGATGAGATTTCATCAAAGGATGTTCCGAGGGGTGACTGTTTGTCTTCCAGAGCATTTTCCAAGCAAGCCAATGTTCCTGCAGTTTCCAGAGTTTGTTGGTGCTACTTGTGTGGTGAGGAATCACACCTCAAGAGGAACTGTCCAGAACTGAGGAGGCGTCGTCAAACTCAGGCACAAGGGCGTGGCCAGGCTCAGACGGAGAAGCAGCAGAAAGGAACTCAACAAGCTAGGCTTGTCACCACAGGTGTAGCTGGTTCAGAGTGGTTATTAGACTCTGGAGCTAGCCAGCATTTTTGTAGGTCTGAGGCTTTGCTTCCAAGCATCAAAACCTCTGAACTCCCACATGTCTCTTTAGCTGATGGTAGTTCAGCTGTGGTTCAATCACAGGGTAACTTACCTTTTCCAACTTTGAATTATGGTTTTTCAGGTGTACTTTGTGTACCAACACTGGAGAACAATCTACTAAGTGTGAGTGCTTTGGCTAAAGCAGGATTTACAATTTCTTTTACCCAGCAAGGCTGCTCTGTGTCAAAAGGGAATAAGCAGCTTCTATCTGGTGTATTGCAAGACAATGTATATGTTGTGCATAACCATTCTTTGCAGGCTGAAATGGTAACCAACAAATGTAAGCATGACAAATGTATTCATCTCCTTCATAGGAGATTGGGTCACCCTTCTTTTGAAAGGTTGCGTAAAACATTTAGCTTCTATCTGGTGTATTGCAAGACATTGTATATGTTGTGCATAACCATTCTTTGCAGGCTGAAATGGTAACCAACAAATGTAAGCATGACAAAGGTATTCATCTCCTTCATAGGAGATTGGGTCACTCTTCTTTTGAAAGGTTGTGTAAAACATTAACACTTTTGTCCAAAGAGAAAGTGTTGTCATGCTCTGAATATCTTGATTGTACTGTGTGTAAACAGGTGAAGACACATACTTATCCTGCTGCAAAAGTGAG
>NW_015167528.1:1653159-1674639 GCF_001447785.1 Gekko japonicus | reverse complement strand
AGATTGGACAGCTGCAAAAAGAGTTCTCAGATATCTTAAAGGTACTTTGGAATACAGTCTGAGTTTAAAAGTGTCAGGGCAACTGAATTTGCATGCATATTGTGACTCCAGCTTGATGCACTGTCCTTACCAATGAGATTGGACAGCTGCAAAAAGAGTTCTCAGATATCTTAAAGGTACTTTGGAATACAGTCTGAGTTTAAAGGTGTCAGGGCAACTGAATTTGCATGCATATTGTGACTCCAGCAGGGCTGATCGTCCAGGAGCAAAGTCCACAACAGGGATGGTGGTTATGCTGAATGATGCTGTGGTGATGCATAAATCTTTAAAGCAGACAATTGTAGCCACTAGCACTTGTGAGGCAGAGTATGCTGCCGTACATGACACCATTATAAAACTTGAATGGATGTATCAATTGTTGAAAGATTTGAAAGTAAACTGTAATCTTCCAATTCAGGTTTCCTGTGACAACTCTGCTGCCCTGAGCTTGACTGAAGACTGTGGTGCAAGAGCCAGGAGCAAGCACATCTTAATTAGTTATCAAACTGTTAAAACTCATGTTGTTGATAGTTTTATACAAGTTGTTAAATGTGCTTCAGATTGTAATCTTGCTGATGTATTAACCAAATGTATGTGTTCTGATCAGTTTAGCTACTTCAGAGTAGGATTGGGTGTAACTCTTGCTCCCTAGGAGGCATATTGAGATATATGTCAGAGTGATAGAGGTAGCAAGCAGTTACTATAGATCAGTTTGATCTGTTTGTCAGACCTAGCTGTCATGCTGGTAATCATGTAATTACAGCCAGGTGTTTTCTAGCAGGTGTTTTTCTTGGCTTGTTAGAGTTAGTGATTGCATCACCCTGTTAGAGATTGGCTGGGGTTTAGCATAATAGCTATCAGCTTGGTAAGCTGGATGGGGACTTAGTCCTCATGGACTAAGGCACGACATTCTGTACAATAGCCTGTAAATATCTCTGTATAGATTCATGGGAATTTATCTGGTCATGGTTCTCCAGTCCTGGCCTGTAGCCACGGTGAGGCTATTGGGGTTCAGCCCCCTTCCTTAAAAGGCCAGCCCCTTCTTAAAGCCCCCCCTTCTCCCCAAAAACATTTAAAGGGATACTTGAAATCCTTTTGAGAAGTGGGGGGGTGGTTTGTGCCCCTCTCCCTCCCCTCCTGCAAGATTTAAAGGGCCCTCCAGCTGATTGGTGGGCCACATGCTCCCATCAACCGAAGGGCCCCTTAAATCTGACAGAAGGGGAGGAAGAAGGGTGTGCGCCACCCCCCTTCATTATGGCAAATAATGGCAGCCGCACCAGAAAAAAAATTGCCCCACAAGCCACAAAAGCCTGGCTGTGGGCTCCAGTCTGTTCTCTAGTTCACTCCTAAGGGAGGGGAAGGCAAAGTCATAGAGTGGGCAGAGAGTGGTGGATCTGCCAGCTACATCCACACTTAGTTGCTGTATGCCCAGAACAGAGATAGTATCATATTTCTACTAAATGTGAAACTTGGCTGCACATCCCTAGTCTTTATGACCAACATACAGATCATGTTGAACCTCAGGAAAAGAACCAGAATTTCCTGCTCAGTTTCAGATTAAAAAGAGTACTGTTGTATCCCTTGTGAGAGACGAAGCTCAGAAAATTGCCACTTGATGAAACCAGAGCGAACTTTAAAAAGAAGAGTCCCCTAACCTAGCATTAAACATTGTCAGTAGATAGTGATAACCAGTGTTCCCTCTAAGCTGAGTTAGTGTGAGCTAGCTCGCAGTTTTTCAGCCTCCAGCTCACAGGTTTTTTGTCTTAGCTCAGGAAGGGATGGCTCCGGAGCAAACTAATTCATGCAGTAGCCAAATTGCTTGCTCACAACTTTAATGCCAGTCGCTCACAAAGTAGGATTTTTGCTCACAAGACTCCAGAGCTTAGAGGGAACATTGGTGATAACCTGTAGACATCTAAAAAGCACTGCTATGAGACAAGGTCTGTAGATCACAAATGATGGGTGTGTGTAGAATCAGTAAAGTTCCACAGATGTCCACGGATGAAATCTTGGTCCTTCTTCAAGTTGCCAGTAAATTTCATCTAAGGCAAAAATTATCTACAACTTCCATTCAGGGGAGAAGTTAGCAAAATAACTCAGGGTGATTTTGAAATATTTATACCAAATCCCACAGTAAGTAGAATTTGAAGGAAATATTTGACTTTTATGCAAAGGAAAAGAAAATACCTTTCAAATTGATGCCAGAAGGTAAAAGTTTTCTGTCCCATCACCCAATTGCTTTGTTGAATGCAATAAGTAAAGTAAAGGTAAAGGTTCCTCCTTGCTCGAAAGCCAGTTGAATCCGACTCTAGGGTTGCGGTGCTTATCTCCGTTTCAAAGCCGAAGAGCCAGCGCTGTCTGAAGACATTTCCATGGTCATGTGGCCGGCATTACTAAACACCAAGGCACACGGAACGCTGTTCCCTTCCCACCGAAGTGGTACCTATTTATCTACTTGCAATTTCTTGCTTTCGAACTGCTAGGTTGGCAGGAGCTGGAAGTAGAGACGGGAGCTCACTCTGTCATGCAGCACACTCGGGTCTCAAACTGCTGAACTACCGACCTTCCACAGCCTGCAGTTCAGCATCTTAACCACTTGAGCCACCGCAGCTCCTTGAATGCAATAAAAGGACCCCCAAATTACTTCCAACATGCATCATGCAGCTGATTCAATGGGTACTTGTTAAAGTTGCCAACATGCCAGAATGTTGTGGCTTCGATTTCAGGGTGAATCCAATGTTGATTGGCTCCTCATGACCTGGGAGGACTATTAAGTTTTCCTGGTTGGGCTTCAACTACCCCATCTGGTGGCAAGATATGGATTGAAGCTTCTCACCCTGCATGTGACTGCAACCAAGCATTGCAATCCATGAGCTGTCCTCAGGACAGACCCTGCTTCTCTCCCTTAACCTTGCATGGAAGGTAGGCATATTTTGAAATCAAAAGTTGATAACCTTAGTTACTCTATTGATTCTTGAAGGAAAAAAACCTCAGACAGTTTAATAGGTACCAAATTACACAGGGCTACTCTCTAAAAACCCAAATCAAACATGAACTAGAAGAGCAAGGAGGAGGAGCACGGTGTCCTGATAATGGTTTTTCTATTGGATGCTAATCCTCTGTGAAAGTAAAGGGTGTGAAAATCAGTAAAAGCATTCATGGATTTCCTTAGGTATGTTAGAGAGGATCCTCTCTTCAGACATAACCTTGAACTCTTATAAATGCAGTGAATGAGATAGAACAACTGGAATAATTTCCGCAGCTGAGTTTAGAAGTTGCAAGCTGGACTGGTCATTCACACATCTATATATAAAAACGAAAGTCCCCTTACCATAAAATCAACGCCCAGGTTGAACCTCTGGACCTAGAAGCACGAAATTCAGGGAGAGCACTCCTACCATGACTTAGATGCTAAGAAGAGATGGGGTCAAAAGGGGTGAAATGTGCTCTCCCCATTGCTTCCTATGTGGCTGCCAGGCTGCTGCCTCCTTGCACCCCCCACTCTCTGATTGGTCAGCTGCAGAGCTCAGTGTTCTGAGGTTAAAAAAAAAGTTACAGGAGCCTGCAGAGAGCTAATGACAATTGAGGAAATCAAGAATGGTCAACCACCTGTGAGGTGCAGCAATGCTGCTGGCCCAGCCTCCCCAATGGCTTCAAACATTCCCCCCCCACCTCCTATACCTGACAGGCAGCTGTCTGTCAGGTGCAGCAGTGGGTGCAGGGTGCATAAAGTCATCAGGGAGCCCACCCCAGAAGTAATGCCTTAGCGATCCTGCCAGCCCAGCCTCCGCAATGGCTTGCAATACTTGCTCCTCCCAGTAAGGATGATAAAAGTACGCCCCTCCTGGCAAAGGTAAACGCATCTCAAGGTGGAAGGTGTTAAAGTTTCCCCCTCTCTCCACATCTTTCTCTGTCTCGGTAAAGTAATGATGGCAGCTAAAGTTTCAAAAGAAAAATAAATAATTAAAATAATAACAACAGGAGTCATTTAAAATCGTAATATGTAGATGAGCTCCACCAGGTGATGATTTCAATTTGATAACTGGGTAACATTCGTGGGACTGGATCGCTTCCATATTCTAGTATGAATGCTGCCCAAAAGCTACAAACCTGCCACAGCTGTGTGTAGCTTTCAGAACATAACATGGAAGCATGTAAATGATTTCCATTGGATGCAATAGCTTGAAAGCTCTTCTCACATAGCCGGAGAGTCCCTGTTCTGACATAGCCACACACATACCAGTCGGGCATGTGAAGTTGCTGAAGGGCGCGCGCGCACACACACACACACATATATACACACACACACATACATATGGTAACTCAATTAATTGGAAAGATTGAGATCTAACTGCGTATTTAATGCCAGCAAGAACTGGCTTGTTTAACTTAGAGCAGGATCCACGGGTTCCTCCAATAAAATCAAAGGTGAGGAAAGGATGATTAATTTTAATAAGCAAAAACTAATTTGTTGAACAGAAAGAATGTCTTACACGGAAGGGGAGACAATGTAACGTGATTTTGCTAATTCTTGATCAGGCAAAGCAGAAATCTGTTTCAGTGCTTAGCTTCTGGCTTTAATATGATCCTTTAAAAAACCCCAGAGATGAATGGCCTCCAGCAGCTGATTCACACATGTGTGTGCACAGCTCCATTACTGAACACCTGACAACTCTCAGCTGTAGGCACGAGCTCTTTTTTATAATCAAGCGCTGCATTTCAGGCCTTGGCTATACACCTCCCTCCACTAGTTGGCTTAACCAAGTGAGGATGGAGTCAGAGCAAACAGGAGAGAAAGAATCAGCTTGTTTTGCTGGGGAGCTGGATAAGATTCTCTGGGATCTTATCACCTTAAATATGTTCAATCGTGCAAAAATGTCAGTGGTAACCAATGTTCCCTCTAAGCAGTGGAGTCTTGTGAGCAAAAATCCTACTTTGTGAGCTCCTGGCATTAAAGTTGTGAGTGAGCAATTTGGCTGCTGCATGAATCTGTTTGTTCTGGAGCCCTCCTTCCTGAGCCAAGACAAAAATGTGTGAGCCGGAGGCTAAAAAACCGTGAGCTAGCTCACACCAACTCAGCTTAGAGGGAACACTGGTGGTAACCAATGCTCCCTCTCAGCTGTGGAGTCTTGTGAGCAAAAATTCTACTCTGTGGGCTACTGGCATTAAAGTTGTGAGTGAATGATTTGGCTACCGCATAAATTAGTTTGCTCTGGAGCCCATCCCTTCCTGAGCTAAGACAAAAATGTGTGAGCAGGAGGCTAAAAAACAGTGAGCTAGCTCACACTAACTAAGCTTAGAGGGAACACTGGTGGTAACCTGCACAATCCTGCTTTGCTGCATTTCCCCCCCTCCCCAAAACATGCATTCCTTATCTTCCTCCCTGTCTGCCATTCTCCATCTTTTTAAAATGTACAGATCATGGTTAGCAAATGACCTACCTGAGACTCCCTGTATCCATTATGGCTGTGTGATGACCAGTGGGGATACTCCGCCCCACAGTTCTCTTTACCACTGCTCCTGTGCTGCATGGCTTCGGCTCATGCAGGTCTCATGATGCCCAGTTTAGCCAAAGAAGTACCCAGAGAACCCCAACAATGGAAAAGCTAGATGGATCCTTGCATCTAATGCTTTTGCACCAGGTGCAGCAGCCATGTATGGTGCTGGATGAACAAGCCATAAAAAGGTAAAGGTTCCCTTGCTCGAAAGCCAGTCGAATCCGACTCTAGGGTTGCGGTGCTCATCTCCGTTTCAAAGCCGAAGAGCCAGCACTGTCCGAAGACGTTTCCGTGGTCATGTGGCCGGCATGACTAAACACCAAGGCGCACGGAACGCTGTTACCTTCCCACCGAAGTGGTACCTATTTATCTACTTGCAATTTCTTGCTTTCGAACTGCTAGGTTGGCAGGAGCTGGAACTAGAGACAGGAGCTCACCCTGTCTTGCGGCACCCGGGTCTTGAACTGCTGAAATACTGACCTTCCACAGCCTGCAGTTCAGCGTCTTAACCACTTGAGCCACCACAGCTCCGAACAAGCCATACACTTCCCTTTTCTGACTGCCTCAAATCAATAGTATTTGTGAAGAACCTGTCAAGCAAGCTCGTGGGCTGCATTTGACTTGGCCAGTTGCATGTAGCTGAGGTAAGAAGAGGGGTCAAATAGCTGTAAAGAAAGCAATACGTTATTTTTATATTGATTTTATTTAAGTGGTCTCAGGGAGGGTTACAACATACAATATACTGAGGAAGGAATAAAAGAGTTTAAAAACACTAGGGCCCCGGTCACACGGCAAAGTTACCGTGGGAGAGGCACGGATGGTGGGCGGATTATACGGGCGCGATCACACCCCAACATCTGGGAAGTGGAGCGCACCCGTGGCTTACTGCCGACAATGCGCCTTAAAAAACTAGTACCTCCAAGGTACTAGTAAACGTTTGCCATGGGCTGCCTCCAGACGCCCGTGGTGTGATCGCATCGGCGCACGGCATTCCCCTCCAGCCCCTCATTTACCTGCTGGTGCCGAGGGAAGGACCCATGGTGTGCCGCTGGCGCATCTGATCGTGTAATCACGGATCAAACTGCGCCAGGGCAATTAGCCACGCCTCCCCCCCCAGCAATATCTGGCCCGTGTGACCGGGGCCTAAGAATAACTATTCCCAATTCCAACTCAATCACAAGATGGCATTTTTAAAATGTATGGTGCCCAGAGTAGATAGAGGCATGAATAGTTCAGGTTCTGAGAGCACTGGGATCGTTGCCATCAGACTCAAAGGGCCACTTAAGCAGGAAGGGTCTGATTAATTGGACATTTGCTGCCTCAACCAAGAACCTTTGGCAGCTTGCTGACAGCCTTGCCGCCTGTAAACGATATAGAAAAGATGAGGCTTGGATCCTACACTGTATGAATGCAGCAGGGCTTGCTGAAAGTATTTTGTGGCCGTCTCCTCTCTGCGGCCTGCCAAGAATGCCAAAATCCTGTCATGGTGAAATAGGAGCTCTTAATGGGAATGTGGAAGTTGCAAAACGTCATTCCCCTCCCATTCCATTCACAAAAGTACCTTCTGCAAGCTGCAAACGTAGTACAAGTCAAGCTCAAATTCTTCATACTTCAGAAGTCTGCCACTTTAATTTCCCCTTTTTAGAATATTCCATTCACAAAAGTACCTTCTGCAAGCAGCAAAACGTAATACAAGTCAAACTCAAATTCTCCATACTTCAGAAGTCGGCCACTTTCATTTCCCTTTTTAAGAACTAAAATAAGATAGCTGGATCTACCCACCTTCTCAAAAATGATGACTAGATGTACTAGAAATAGAAATGCATTTTTGGTTGTTTCTTTAATCTTCGGGCATGGTCAAGGCGGCCATTCTTATCCCACCAGTTTTCCTTGCTGATTTCCTGGTTTTATTTCCTTTACAGTGTATTGACATCATTTTATGCCATTGCCATGCTTTACATCATATTTATGCTGTGTTAGTGCCAACTTTATGTGACTGGAGACAAAATAGGTGTCAGTTTCAACAACAATATTTCATTCATGGAGATGGGAGAAAAGTTGAATGCACTTGCATTCCAGGTGGGAAGAAACCATCACAGAGGAAAGTAATGAATCAGAAAGCTCCTTCTATGTATGTTTTTGGAGTCAATCTCCAACTCATGCCAAGAAGATAACTGAAACGATGTGAGATGGGGTAGGGAGTAGGGATGGGCATGAACCAGGAAAGTGGAGGTTCATGAAGGTTCATGATTCGTGGGGTCTCATGAGCCACGAACCTCCACAAACCTTTCCATTTGGTGAACCGGTTCGTGCTTTGTGATGTGGCATGGCTTGCAAAAGCCATTTAAAGGGTTCCCTTTAAATGGCTTTTGCAAACTGTACCACCATGGCATGACTCACAAGTGAACTTAGAAGGCATTTAAATGCCTTCTGAGTTCACTTGCTGAGTCATGCTGCAGTGATGGTGTGGCTTGGAGAAGGCATTTAAAGAGACTAAATGCCTTTTCCAAGCCCCACTGCCAGCACCAGTGTGTCTGCCAACATGAACCACACAAGCCTTTCAAAGCCACCTGAGAGGTTCATGGGGGTGGATGGTGTTGGAAACATGTGTGTTGTGGAACTTCCGGTTGCAGCGCAGCAACTTTGGTTGGCACTGAGGAGGATTTGGTCCCATGTTGCGGCCAAATCGCCGAGTCTTTTAGTGGAGTCCGGGGGTCGCCCGGACTCCACTGAGCCTTGCCTGGAGGGCAATAGTAGAAGTAGTTAAGGGCTCATAGGTCTATGAAGCTTAGATTAAAATAACAAAACCATAAGACAACATTAAATAACAAATATCATCAGAAGTGGCAACCATGTCCTGTACTGCTCTTAATTTCCTATTCCACAGCAGTTATCCCAGTGTGTAGCAATACTCCCTCTGAGGTGTGGAGCAAAAACTCTGAGCTACTGGCATTACAGTTGTGAGTGAGCAATTTGGCTACGGCATAAATCAGTTTGCTCTAGAGCCATCCTTCCTGAGCTAAAACAAAAATCTGTAAGCTGGAGGCTAAAAATCGGAGAGCTAGCTAGCTCACACTAACTCAGCTTGGAGGGAACATGGACGTGTGGTCTCTATATAATAGACTGCAGAGGAACCTCACTTGCCACAAACTAACACTGGCTAATGCACAGGCAGGTCGCCTAATAACATAGCAAAATTATTATTTAATTATACTTGATAAAATCACAACACAAATGTTGCATGTGAATACAGGTAATACCTGTTCATTCTCATAAATGGAGATGAAAGGTTATCCACAATTATAAATAAATATGGATCTTTACATGGTATTTTTCCATGTGGGCTTTTTTCCGTGTGGGCTTATTTTCCTGTGGGTTTTTTTCCTGTGGGTTTTTTCCTAGAACCCCCTGAAACAAAGTCCCAAACTGGGAACAGCACTTTCCAAAATTTGGGAGAACAAAAATCATGCCCTCACCAAACTCCTGGCATGAAAATTAATTTGAATGTGATTGAAGTGCACACCCCTATTGCTTGCCAGCCCGCTCCCCCCAGTGTCTACTTGTGAATATATTGATGTGCTAGCAAGTGGGGGGGGGTGAGGGCTGTACTTGGCCAGGGGACCAGCTGAGCATCAGCCGGGTAGCCAGTCTTTCAGGGGCTTGCCTCAGTCCCTTGGGTGAACAACCAGCCCTGCATACCAAGCAAAATGACCTGGTATGCAGCTGTTGGGCACATATGCCAGGGACTGCCCACTCCAACCTATTGATCCCATCTAAAAATGAATCTGTTTGAGGAAGAATAACACTACCATTTCTTTGAAATCAAATTTGCTTGCAAGACTTCTGTATTTTCTGACCCTGCCTTTCCCAGCAATGGGGGCTGTGGATAACAACAAGTGGATGGAGTTCACCTGCGATGAAAGTTTATCCAAACATACTTAGGATTTCCAAGGGAAATTAAAACCATTGCCGCAAACGTAAAAAAAAATGCTCCCATCTTCACACACAATCAAAACTTTGCTGGGAATTTTTAAAAACCCTTACAGTTCTCCATTTACCTCTCCCCTCCCACACGTTCCAAATGATTTTACAGCTTTACGTCAGCCCAAGAAAACACAATTCCTAGCAACACTTTGCTCTTAATTAACATTTGGATAACCACCCTGTACTATTAGATTACTATCTGAGGTGCCACGTAAAGGAAATGGAGTATTTTATACTCCAATTAAGGGATTAATTGCATTCTTTTACAATATGGTTATCATTGACATGATGGTTGTTTGCCGGAGCTCCACTGCGCTTAATGAGTTGGTGGATTAAACGGGCCCCGCTTAAAAAAAGGAATTATAGTATTTGTCGTACATTCCTTTGAAGATAAACCCACTTTCAACTACTGGAGGGATTCTTTGATACAAAACATGAAGCAGAAAACCAGCCAGAGAGGCACTGGGGCCCTTAGATGACCAAGGGGTGAAAGAGTTACTAAAGGATGATAGGGAAATGGGAAAGAAGTTGAATGCATTTTTTACCTCTGTCTTCACTATGGAAGATAGTGAAGATAGTGAAGAGTCTGCGCAGCGGGGAGGGCGGAGTATAAATTGAATAAAATAAATAAATATGGAAGATGGGAGGTGCTTGCCCATTCTGATTGCAGGAGGGGTGTTGAAATATCTGAGTTGGATTGAGGTAATGAGAGAGGAAGTCCTAAAATCGATGGACAAATTAAAAACTGACAAATCACGAGGCCCAGGTGGCATACATACAATAGTTCTGGAAAAACTCAAATGTGAACTTGTGGATCTCTTGACAAAAACAAGCAATCTATCACTAAAATCTGCCTCCATTCCTGAAAACCGGAAGGCCGCCAATGTGATCCCTATCTTCAAAAAAGTTTCCAGAGGAGATCCAGGAAATTACAAGCCCGTCAGTCTAAAGTTGTTACTGGGTAAATTAGTGGAATCCATTATTAAAGACAGAATCAGTAGGCACGTTGATGAACAAAAGCTATTGAGGAAGAATCAGCATGAATTCTGTAAGGGTCTCTCTATCCTTTTAGAGTTCTTCGATGAGATGAAAAAACATGTGGACAAGGGTGACCCAATAGACGTTGTTTTGCTAGAAAGCTTTTGACACTGTTCCTCATCAAAAGCTCCTAAGTAAAATCAGCAGTTATGAGATAAAATCCTCTTGTGGTTAACAGACAGGAAACAGAGAGTGAGTATAAATGGGTAGTTTTCATAGTGGGAGGTGATAAGCAGTGGGGTACCGCAGGGATCAGTACTCGGCCCGATGCTTTTTAACTTGTTCATTAATGATTTGGAGTTGAGAATAAGCAGTGAAGTGGCTAAATTTGTGGATGAAGCTAAGTTATTCAGGGTGGTGAGCAGTGTTCCCTCTAAGATGAGTTGGTCACAGTTTTTTAGCCTCTGGCTCACACTTTTTTGTCTCATCTCAGGAAGGACGGCTCCAGAGCAAACTGATTTATGCAGTAGGTAAATCGCTCGCTCACAACTTTAATGCCCATAGCTCACAAGGTAGAATTTTTGCTCACAAGACTCCACATCTTAGAGGTAGGGTTGTGTGGTACTCCAAAGGGATCTGTAGAGGCTGGGCAAGTGGGCATCAAGAGCAAATGAGGTTCAACATGGGCCAAGTGCAAAGTAATGGACATTGGAGCCAGAGATGCTAACTATAAATATATGTTGATGGGGTCTGAACTGTCAGTAACTGAAGAGGAGAGAGATCTTGGAGTCGTGGTAGATAACTCACTGAAGTTGTCAACTCAGTGCGTGACTGCAATAAAAAAGGCAAATTCTATGCAGGAGATTATTAGAAAGGGGACTGAAGACGGATCAGCCAGTATCATGATGCCCCTACATA
Organism: Gekko japonicus; assembly: GCF_001447785.1. Classification (NCBI taxonomy): domain Eukaryota; kingdom Metazoa; phylum Chordata; class Lepidosauria; order Squamata; family Gekkonidae; genus Gekko; species Gekko japonicus. Next base: position 1,663,222 of record NW_015167528.1, on the reverse strand, counting down.
AAACTATACTGTGACTTCATTTGGAACAATGTGTACAGTTCTTGTCATTATAGCTTTTGAAAAAGTGCAGAGAAGGGCAATTAAAATGACTGAGGGGTGGAACACCTTCCCTGTGAAGAAAGGTTAAAGAGGTTATGGGTTTTTAGCTTGGAGAAATGACAGTTGAGGGGACGCACAAGCTTTTCTGCTGTAGTATGCTAGCGCAGAGGGACATCATTTCTGGGTTTTCCCAGGAAGTGATATAACAATGGTGATATTTTTTTTTAACTATGTTTTTCCCTGCAGGCCACCAGTGTGGTGGCAGACAGTGGGAGCTTGAGGGGGAATATCCCCTGCTTCGAGCAGGAACCCGGAATCCCTATAGCCTGCACAATCTAAAGCCCATAAAATGGATTGTAGCACCCTCTTTTTTTAATAACAGCTATGGAAATAACAGCACATTCCTATCTACTTGTGAGAGCATCTTAAGGTTTTTATTTTCTTACATAGTAGGAATGGAGATCCTCAAATCTAGCTGTTTTTCTTATAGTACAGAGATAATACAGGGACCACTGCAGTGCAGCTTCCTTTCTCCCCTCAAAGGTAATATAAGGAGCCCCCAGGGCAGGTGCAAGAAGCTCATAAGGCAGCTCCTAACCATGTCATAATTCCGAAAAGGGAGATGCTTGCATGGTCAGGAGTTGCAGTACGGCCAAGGCCGGCTCTTCCACTAGGCCAACTAGGGCGACGGCCTAAAGCGCAGATCTCCGAGGGGCGCAACGAGGCCGCTACTGCCACCCGCCTGTCCCCAGCATGGCTTTCTGGGCACCTGCTCCAGACTGGGTCTCTCGTTTCCTCTCCAGTACAGCGCTGGTAAAGCAACAACACTGTGAATAAAAACCTGCTTGGCAAAATTCAACTCTTGTTCTCCGAGAAGGCAGCAAAGGAGATAGGCATAATGTTTCCAGAACGCCATTGGTTCCGGGTCTGCTCCTTGGGGCGCCGAGCATCATAAAGTGCTGGTATAATTCATAGCCGATGGCGGCGCCCTCAGCATCCCTGTGATCAACTAACACTGTAGTCTGGGTTTTGTTAGGCTATTGATAATATTTTTGAGTTGATGTTGGTATCGGGGCTAGGGCCTCATTGTTGGAAGGTTGGCCAGCTAGGGCAACAGCCTAGGACACAGATCTCCACGGGGCGCAGTGAGGCCCCTGCTGCCACCGCCACCCACCCGCCCCCAGCATGGCTTTCTGGGTGCCTCCTCCAGACTAGATCTCCAGTTTCCTCTCCAATATGGTACTGATAAAGCAACAACACCGTGCATAAATCCTGCTCGGCAAAATTCAACTCTTGTTCTCCAAGAAGGCGACAAAGGAGATTGGCATAATGTTTCCAGAATGCCGTTGGTTCCGGGTCTGCTCCTTGGAGTGCCAAGTGGCGGCTGTTTCCGAGCAGGACCACTTGCCCTCTAGAAAGACTCGCGATTGGCAGGAGGAGAAGGAGGAGGGATGTTCCGCTTCACTCTTCCATCCCTCCTCAGGGCTTGCACAGAATGGCCACAAGTTCACTGCTGGGCCACCGGGTCCTGCTTGACCAGCTGGGTTCAAGTCGGGACGCCCCTTAGAGACCTGAGGGGTGGCCAGACTCGCCTCTGCACTGCCTAGTTGCTGCAGAGCACCCACGGCTGCTACGGGAATGCTGCTTCCCGGGCACGAGGTGCTTCTGGGTCCCTTTGCAGGAAAGGGCTGCCACGCGAGCATTTGCCAAAAGGCTTCCCAGAAACCTGCCTCCCTGCCAGGCGGGAGACGGCATAATGTTTCCAGAATGCCGTTGGTTCCGGGTCTGCTCCTTGGAGTGCCAAGTGGCGGCTGTTTCCGAGCAGGACCACTTGCCCTCTAGAAAGACTCGCGATTGGCAGGAGGAGAAGGAGGAGGGATGTTCCGCTTCACTCTTCCATCCCTCCTCAGGGCTTGCACAGAATGGCCACAAGTTCACTGCTGGGCCACCGGGTCCTGCTTGACCAGCTGGGTTCAAGTCGGGACGCCCCTTAGAGACCTGAGGGGTGGCCAGACTCGCCTCTGCACTGCCTAGTTGCTGCAGAGCACCCACGGCTGCTACGGGAATGCTGCTTCCCGGGCACGAGGTGCTTCTGGGTCCCTTTGCAGGAAAGGGCCGCCACGTGAACATTCGCTAGGAGGCTTCCCAGAAACTTGCCTCCCTGCCCAGTGGGAGATGCCCGAGCTCCCAGCAGGGCTACCCTGCAGCTGGTACAGAATGTAACCCTCTCTAAGGAGTGGTTCCCATTTTATCTACTCGCTGAGGCTTTCGAATCGCTGGGTGGACGATGAGCTGGGGACAACAGGCTGGCTGCTCACACCAGCACGGGGCTCGAACTGACACAGTTCGGATGTTAAGACAGTGGGATATACCCACTGTGCCACCGCTCCCCAGCTTGCAAAAGGTTGTGCAGTTTTGGGGGGGGTTGGGGGGGTGGGTTGGGGGTATTAATGTTTGCTACAACCAACACTCATGGCAAGAACTCTTTCCAGACTTCATATCACCAGCCAACAACAAGTTAAATATAGTACTTAGACATGCAAAATGGAACACATAAGCTTTAGGTGGAGAATGGTGTGTGTGTGTGTAAATGCAGAGGTTATATTTTACCAGTGGTCATTGCGGGTTCTTCCCCTGGAGCGTGAGATCCTGACGTCTTGTGCCCATCCATACCAGGAAACTGAACTCAGGTTTAGCTGATGGTCTTGTCCCAGTCCTCATGTTTCAGCATGGTAATTGGCCTTTTTTTTTTCTTTTTAAAATGCAGCATATGTAAGTTTGACACTTGTACATGACTTGTACATGACTCCTCTAGTTTTTATAAGAAAATCCCCAAACATCTGTGGTAGATGGTGGTTTTGCCCTGTAATAGCCTGCCCATTTTCTAAACCATGGGAGTCCCCGAATGCCCAATCAGACCTTCATTCCAGCACATTTTTGCCAGCAACCAGATTGCTAGAATCAAATTGTGCTTTGCGAGGTTTACTGACCTTTTTGAAGCTTAGCCATCAGAAGGTGATGAAAAGGAGTTTCTTTCTTACGACAAACGATGACACAGGAGATTGCACAAAGCATGACAGATTACAAGTGAATAAACAGATTATTCCTAAGTAAATTAATAACTGAGACAAGATGAGATATGAGATGATAATGACAGAGTGAATAACGATTGGATACGAATATGGAGCATGTTGTGGAAAAACCAGAAAGAAGTTTATATTTTTGATTTAAAAGATAAAATCAGACCTTGTCTCATCTGGCCAGACTGAGACAAGCATTATTTAAGGATTACAGGTTTACTTACCCAACAAGCTTCCAGAGTGCAGATTCAATTCTAGGTCCTTGTCTAACTACTGCACCACATGGACTCTTATTTCACAGTTTTCCCGTAAATGTTGTTAGAATAACTCAGCTTTTTTTGAAGCCCTCCCCCCATGAGATATGTGAGTTATCTAAAAGGTGGGGGGAAAGGTTTACCTTGGGGGAATAATAACTTGATCTTAAACCCAAGAATGGCTCCATGTTTGATGCAGTACTATGTTTACAGGGTCAGACTAGAACTGGGAGACCTGTGAGTGATACAGGCCAGTTTGGTGACCTGACCATACTTGTAGTTTCAGATAGTATTTGCCTTGTGAAGAGCCTATCCTTTTTTACGTCTCGTTAACTATTACATTAGCTTCAAGTGTGAGCTTAGCTTGCATGGAACTGAAATATTTGCATGCAGGGCTCTTTTTGTAGCAGGAACTCCTTTGCATCTTAGGCGACACACCCCTAATGTAGCCAATCCTCCAAGAGCTTACAGTAGCCCCTGTAAGAAGAGCTCTGTAAGCTCTTGGAGGATTGGCTACATTAGGGGTGTGGCACCTAATATGCTACAAAAAGAGCCCTGTTTGCATGGATGGAGTATCTGTTAGTCAGAGGAATTTTAGAAATGTCCACTAAGGATCAGTCACACCTTACTGTCTGCAGACGCTCCAAAATATCTTGCTGCTACTTGCCAGAGGCAAAACGGAAGGCATGGGTACTAACCAATAGGCACCCTCCACAGTTTTCCCAGCTTTAAATAGAAGAAGGAGGAGGAGGAGGAGGAGGAGGAGGAAGAGGAGGAAGAGGAGGAAGAGGAAGAAGAGGAGATTGGATTTATACTCCGCCCTTCACTTGGAGTCTCAGATTGGCTTACAAACTCCTTTCCCTTCCCCTCCCCACAGCAGACACCCTGTGAGGTGGGTGGGGCTGAGAGAACTCTGACACAAACTGCTCTTTTTCAAGGACAGCTGTGCCAGAGCTTGTGACTGACCCAAGGTCACATCAGGAGGTGCAAGTGGAGGAGTGGGGAATCAAACCCAGTTCTCCCAGATTAGAGTCTGCACACTTAACCACTACACCAAACTGGCTCTCTACACCAAACTGGCTCTCTAGAACCGCACTACAAACCTGTCAAAGGATTTCTTTTCAGATATCACCTTAGGAAGGGAGAAAAAAAGATAAACTTCTATTGGATGCTTTGATGGCTCTTTCCAAATGACTCTGGTGCACTTAAACTGTTCTGTTTGTATCTCCCCCCCCCCCCCGATATTCTCATCAACATGCATTGTATTTTAAAGTCTTCAGCTTCCATCGAACAAAATATCATTGGAGAGACCTACGTGATTCAGGATAACTGAAACTGAATGTTCCAATGCATGCAGCTGTACATCTTCTTAAAATTTCATTGTGTGGCAAAATGATACGTATTACTGTTATTAATAATTCCATTTATGACTTGCTTTATCTGCCCTCATGGAGGCTGACATGGAACTCCTAAGAGATATCCCATCAAGGCTTTGCTCCTGTTTAACTTGAGAAAGGGTTGCTGGAGTCTGTACTCCCCAACCATGCAAATAACTTATAGGGATCTTTTAGGCAGCGGAGTCCGCTGCGTGCGCAGAGCAGACAGACTGCGAAGTCTGCTGCTGCCCTGTGAGACCATTCAATTTAATCTTTTCTCCAGACTCACTCCAGGGGTGATTTCAATTAAATGTGTTCAAAATGTATCATTTTGCTGTAAGTAGATATAAATGATTCAGCACCACATACGTACTCACTAAGTAGGTTAGAACATATTGCAGAGTTCTTATTATTGTTACAACATTTTGTGGTTTCCCAATACATTTCACTTAAGAGGACTTTCCATTATTTAAAACTCTTGTTCTTCACACTCAATCTTTGGAAATAAGATGTCATCGGCGATGCAAATTTTTAGAACACTGCTGAGCGACTAAAATTGCCCTTTTCCTTGGCCTGCTGATCCTGCTATTATATTTGTCAGAGGAAAAAGAAATATGGCATTTAAGCTATTAATGACAGGAGAGCTGCTGGCCTTTGGTGGAGAATTTCAGCCTCATTTCCTCTGCTGGTAATATATATAAGCTTTTAACATTGGGGTGTGCGCAGGAGATAGTTGCAGTTAATTCAGGTCTACAAATCCAAATCCAAATCAAACCTTCAGTGACATACAGAACACACTGTTAGAATTTGTTAGAATAACAGGAAAAAGAAAGAAAAAACTTCTACAGCTAACATTTAAATATAATCAAATCATCACTGTCTTGTGATCATCCTCTTGACGGATCTTTATGGCATTTTTTAAAATACACGTTATTAGATTTTTAGGATATACAGGGGTAAGGGGAGAAAGGGAAATAAAGTAATAAGTCTTCTTCTGCATATAACTCTTCTCCGCATGCCGTTTCACACTAGAAAAAGATAGGCTGTGAAATTTTATTTAAAAGTTCATAAAGGCTTCTTCCTTTATATTATCAAAAAGTTCATATCTTTGTATTTCTTTCTTATCCAATTGTAAAAAGGAGTCCATAGTCCAACAAAATCTTTCATTTGCCCTTTTAGGACCAAAGTAAGAACGCATGGTGGACCTCCTCAGGATGCCTCCCTACATCGCCTGATTTGAGGGGGGGGGGGTCTGTGTTACAGCCTGCCAAAGAAGGCACCCCCAGGAAAGTGGTTTCTGGGGAAATGTTGTCACATGTGGGTTCTGGGCCAGGACTAGGATTCACCCACACAATAGGTGGCTGCATGTCCCCCCTGCACTCTGCAGGAGCATAGCTGAAAGATAGCCCTACATATCTACAACATGGAGACGGAGTGAGGACTTTTCTGGGAGGGAAAGTGGGGATAAAAACATACCAGTTGGAGCAGAAAAGCTGGCTTCCTTGTGCAAAACCACAAGAAAAAACTGTGACAGAACTGACGCTAAATCAAGTATCGCCAAAATATAGTTATGTGTATTATTAATTTCTATAGAAACTAATTCAAAATTAAACTAGAGAACCTTCAGCATGTGCAAAATACATAGTAATTAATCTTCAAAAATTCTACAATGCATAATATACAGTTTTACATTTCTTAACAATCCAGAAGTCCAGCAATCCAAAAGTCCAAAAAGTTCAGCAGTCCAAAGATCCAGACGAGGACTCTGGATAAGTCCCCATTTTGGTTATCTTCTTCGGAAGAGGACTACTATTACTGCATCAAAAATGCTTCTGTTCTCCAAATGAAATTCTACACATTGTTGAACATTCAAATGGTCAGAAATATTTACTACAAATGGACTACCAGTCATATATTATGCTAATGAGTTCCCCTAGCTCTTTTTCGACGAAATGACCCCTGTATAAATCCAATCCCTTCTTCTTCTTTCCAAAGTTGGTTTAGCCACGAGAGCTTTGGCCATGACCAGAGGACTAGACCCATAGACTGGAAGGAGACAGAATCGCAGCTGTTTCATTTATTTGTTTGGGAAAGTGGCACCCAAGTTACGAAATGCCTTCCCCAGGAAGCTACGCTCTGTCCCAACCATTATTGACTCCCTGATGCCAGGCACAGGATGAAGGGCGGGGTATAAATCCAATCCCTTCTTCTTCTTTCCAAAGTTGGTTTAGCCACGAGATCTTTGGCCATGACCAGAGGACTATACCCATAGACTGGAAAGACACAGAATCGCAGTTGTTTCATTTATTTGTTTGGAAAAGTGGCACCCAAGTTATGAAATGCCTTCCCCAGGAAACTATGCTCTGTCCCAACCATTATTGACTCCCTGATGCCAGGCACAGGATGTTTTGTTCTAAAGGGCATTTGGCATTTGAGGTATACCTCTGCCATGTTTTTTTTAAATTTTATTTTTGTAACTTCAGTTTGCTGCTATTCAGGTTACAATGTTTGCTGATTTGTTTCCTTTTTGACTGTTTATGTGTTTGCCACAAAAACAGTCCAGTGGAGCCTGAGCGGTGGGTGTTGCCTTCTGGCACACTTCCGGGGATGTCAGGGGGTGTGGCATATGCAAATGAGTTATGCTAATAAGTTATGCTAATGAGCTCCTGCACCTCTTTTTCTACGAAATGCCCGCTGCTAAAGGGCATTTGGCATTTGAGGTATACCTCTGCCATGTTTTTTTTAAAAAAATTATTTTTGTAACTGCAGTTTGTTGCTATTCAGGTTTACAATGTTTGCTGATTTGTTTCCTTTTTGACTGTTTATGTGTTTGCCACTGGATGATCATTTAGGTTGTGGATTTATTTGATTGTGAACTGCACTGAAGACTTTGTTTTCACAAGGTGGGTAGTGTTTAAAAGTAAATGTTGTATTGAGTGATAGCTTCTCACTCTGCTCAGCCATCTGTGAAGCCTTCTTTTAGCCTCTGTTATTGACACCAGAGGGTCTTCCTTTGGAAGAAAGCTCCTTTGGCTGGAGGAAGGCTTCAAGCTTGCTTGAACACAGAAGCAGGATATGGACCAGTGGCCTTGCATTAGTGAAGCCTCTCTGGCCCTGACTGAGCCAGCATGACATCCAAGGCTGTGGCACATCCAGGCTAACAATGAACTGGTTCCACCTCTCCCCTGTGGCACAAAGTATAAAGTTGTTGTTGTTGTCAAGGATGGGCGAGTGGGCGTCAACATGGCAAATGGGGTTCAATGTGGGCAAGTGCAAGATAATGCACATTGGAGCCAAAAATCCTAAATATAAATACACATTGATGGGGTCTGAACTGGCAGAGACTGATCAAGAGAGAGATCTTGGAGTTGTAGTAGATAACTCACTGAAAATGTCGAGACAGTGTGTGACTGCAATAAAGAAGGCCAATGCTATGCTGGGGATTATTAGGAAGGGTATTGAAAACAGATCAGCCAATATAATAATGCCCCTATATAAATCAATGGTGAGACCTCATTTGGAATACTGTGTGCAATTCTGGTCACCACACCTTAAAAAGGATATTATAGCTTTGGAAAAAGTGCAGAAAAGGGCAACTCAAATGATAAAAGGGTTGGAACACTTTCCCTATGAGGAAAGGTTAAAGCACTTAGGGCTCTTTAGCTTGGAGAAACGACGACTGAGGGGTGACATGATCGAGGTTTATAAGATTATGCATGGGAAAGAGCAGGTAGAGAAAGAGGTACTTTTCTCCCTTTCTCACAATACAAGAACCCGTGGGCACTCCATGAAATTGCTGAGCGGTCGGGTTAGAACAGATAAAAGGAAGTACTTCTTCACCCAAAGAGTGATTAACACATGGAATTCACTGCCACAGGAAGTGGTGGCGGCTACAAGCATGGACGGCTTCAAAAGGGAATTAGATAAGCATATGGAGCAGAGGTCCATCAGTGGCTATTAGCCACAAGGTATAGATAGGGGCTCTGGGGTAAGTGATGCTCTGTCTTCTTGGTGCTTGGGGGGGTCAGCAGTGGGAGGGCTTCTAATGTCCTGGCCCCATTGGTGGGCCTCCTGATGGCACCTGGTATTTCTGGCTACTGTGTTTTTTTTAGAATGGGTGGAATACGGGAATGCCATTCTACATCCCTGCAGACTCATGACCAACAAGGATTTACATTTACAATTTTTAGCAGAAATTCAGGATGTGTGCTATGCTGCCCTCTTCATACTCACAAGCATTTTACTAGAAATAATTGCATTTTACACAAATCTGCCGGTGTGCCAAAAATACAAGCTTAGGATGCATCCTGTCTACAACAATGCCAGAAGATCTCGTTATCTAGGCAAGCCTAGATCTGCCCAGTAATTAGACCTACAAGAAAAACTCAGCTGCTCAGTAGGCGGCCTTCTCTTCCATGACATAGATCTGGGAACAGAGATCTATAGAAGATATCTCTTTTTGATCAAGAATATCCTTAAGATACCAAGCATCTGTGAAAACCTAATGCCCTATTTTACAGGAATGTCACTCATTAATATCTTTGGGAAACACCAACAAAAATATCCTCCACAGTTTCAACAAAGCTATAACAAAAGCTTTGTACGCTAGCGTCTAAATATACATGTATACTGATCGTATCATTCTAATAAATGTACTGTGCATTCCACTGGCAGATGTGAGAGGGCTTCAGCGTATGTCATCAATTTCTGATGTTAAAAGAAACGTTTGACTGCCCTGGGGTGGGGCTCACATTAGAAAAATGTGTGTGTGTGTGCGTTAGTATAAATGGGTGAAAGGAATAGACATAAAGAGGTAGGGATGGGGGAAAGAAAGGAAGCAGGAATTTAGTGGGTATCAAAAAGGAACAAGGAGTGGAATCAAAATGGAATCTTTTGCCAGATCAATCTCTATTTCACCCTGTTCCTTAGAGCTGCATGTTACGCCACTAGTTCTCATCTTCTAAAACTCCATGGAGGCTTCTTTTCTGCAAACCCACAATGGAAGGGACAATATGAAGCTGAGAAATGGCATTTAGGAAGGGTGTCGGTTAACCCTTCCTTTGCTGGCTCTTTTTCCCCCAGGGTGTCTCCCTCAGTTATGGCTCCAGACATGTATCCCCATCGCACAGCTACCTCAATTATGGTGGTGGGGAAGAAGCCTCAGTGGACCAAATCCAGGGTTCCTATCTGGTGATCCTTTCATGTGGCTAAATTGGCTGTGTGCCTGCTCCTCTCTGTGAGTGTTTCATCACCAATCTGAGGGTCAGCGTTGCCATCTTTGACCACCAACCATTGGAGGGACAGAGAGATTAGA
>NW_015167528.1:1593252-1652595 GCF_001447785.1 Gekko japonicus | reverse complement strand
ACACTGTCTAACCATCTCATCCTTTGCTGTCCCCTTCTTCTTTGACCTTCAATCTTTCCCAGCATCAGGGTCTTTTCCAGTGAGTGCTCCCTTCTCATTTGGTGGCCAAAGTATTTGAGCTTCAGTTTCATTATCTGGCCTTCCAGGGAACAGTCAGGGTTGATTTCTTTTAGGATTGACTGATTTGATCTTCTTGCAGTCCAAGGGACTCTCAAGAGTCTTCTCCAGCACCATAGTTCAAAAGAATCTATTCTTCGGCGCTCGGCCTTCCTTATAGTCCAACTCTCGCAGCCATACATGACTACTGGGAATACCATTGCTTTGACCATCTTCTTTGACCTTCAATCTTTCCCAGCATCAGGGCCTTCTTCTCCAGTGAGTGCTCCCTTCTCATTGGGTGGCCAAAGTATCTGAGCTTCAGCTTCATTATCTGGCCTTCCAGGGAACAGTCAGGGTTGATTTCTTTGAGGATTGACTGATTTGATCTTCTTGCAGATTTTCCCCGGTGTCTTTTGACTCCACTTCTGCAGTGGAGCAAAACAGGTTGCTGATGGCTGCGGGGCGCTTCCCAGATGTTGTTGTCTGATCACGCCCTTTAAAGCCACCTGGCATTCACACCTATGTCAGGTCTAATTGTGCGTATGATCGCAGCCTAAGCAGTGCTGATCATAGGTTCTTTAATATGTGCATATCCAAGTGGTGAAGGATGGAAATACTTTTTCCTTGAATAGCATCCCTTTACAGTGAAGGATGGAAATACTTTTTCCTTGAATGGCATCCCTTGTAGGCCCTGATCCAGAAGGTAGCTATTAGCGTTGGTGACTAAAGGGAACCTCCACATTCAGAGACAACTTCAGGGGAAGGCCTCCGCCTCTATGCCCTGTCATTAGCCTTCCAAAGTAAGTGGATGGATATCCACTGTGTGAGATGCAGTCCTAGACTGGATGGATCCCTGGTCTGATCCACCAGATGCCAAATGTTCTTAATCCACATTTGGAAGCTTATTTCGGTGTGTGCGAACGGGTGAAGAGATTAGACATGGAAAGCTAGAAGGAGGGAAAGAAAGGGGATTGAAAAAGGGGCAGTGGGAGGGGAATGATGATACAATTGCCTGTCTCTCTTTGCCTCTCTCTTCCCCATTGTTGGGTCAGTTCAAAGTCCAAGGATAACCTTCTTCTTTGCAAAGCTGCATTGAGAATACCACATCAGTACAAAAATAAGTGATATGTACATTTTTTTAAAAAAAAATATCGTGAATATGATTTGGAAAAGTTATGGTCTAACATTGTTTCTCATCTGGTGGTAGCCATGGAAAGTGCCCCAACTCTTCCCCAGGGGGCACGTCTCTTGACCGTGCCACCCCCAGGTTCCACCTCCAAAGCTGACCAGACTCCATTGAACTGGCTCAAAGTTCTTGATCCCTGCTAGTTTCATTCCCAGCAAGCCCAAACATTTTTGTTTTTGTTGATGGATTGCTCAGAAGAAAGAATTCCTCCTCTTTAATGCTCTAGGTTAATTAACTGTCATTTTAAAGCCTATAAGCTATGATTTATATAAAAAGGTAGACACTTAGTAACATTTGTATAATTTTTGCCAAGACTGAACTTATGTGATTTAAGGTAGTTTTATTTGGCAGCTTTCATGTGAAAGGAAGTGTGCAGGCAAATGTTTGTTTTGATGGCATCTTGCTTAAACATGTCATCGTAAGTACAGGTTTTAATCACTATCAGCAAAATTAGCTGTCAGAAAGTAATTTTATCGTTGATCCCATGGTCTGGGATGTAATCCCTTTGAAGCAGAATTGTTTTCTGGCAGCATTCAAAGGATCCAAGTAATTTCTTTTTTAAAAAACACCCTAAAATCTTTAACGTGTTTCTATACTGTAAACCACTGTGGCTCAAGAAATCAGAAAAGCATTCTCTGTTTCAGACATTCAAATAGTAAGTTGACACATGTTGTGGGGCCAGGGGTTGGCAGTTTGGTGTCGTGGTTAAGTGCGCAGACTCTAATATGGGAGAACCGGGTTGGATCCCCCACTCCTCCACTTGCACCTGCCAATGTGACCTTGGGTCAGTCACAAGCTCTGGCACAGCTGTCCTTGAAAAAGAGCAGTTTGTGTCAGAGTTCTCTCAGCCCCACCCACCTCCCAGGGTGTCTGTTGTGGGGAGGGGAAGGGAAAGGAGTTTGTAAACCGCTCTGAGACACCTTTGGGTAGTGAAGGGCGGGGTATAAATCCAATCTCTTCTTCTTCTTCTTCAAACATACATCGCTTATCTTCTTCTTCTTCTTCTTCTTCCATATATCGCTTGCCATGTACATTTAAAGGGGGTGGTATTAGAAATAGATTAAATGAAGGCCTGGAGACAGGGGAAGGTGATCAAATGCCACCTGTTTCTCTGCCAATTTAGGGAGGGTTTGTTTCGAGCCCACACCAAAGCTGCGGCTTTCTTGATTACAGCTGGGGTGTCAAACATAAGGCTCACGGGCTAGAACTAGCCCATCCCGGAGTCTTATGCAGCCCACGAGCAACTAGTGCAAGGGAGGGAACAGGAGACTGCTGGGGAGGAGTGGGCGGAGCCACTACGATTGTGGCTTCAGTACAGCAGAGCTAGGGTTGCCAGCCTCCAGGTGGAGCCTGGAGGTCTCCCGCTTTGACAACTGATCCTCAGCTGACAGAGATCAGCTCCCCTGGAGAAAACGGCTGCTTTGAAGGGTGGACTCTCGGGCACTGGACCCTGCTGAGACCCTTCCCCTCCCCTCCTCTCCCCAAACCCCGCCCTCTCCTGGGGCCACCCCCAAAGTCACCAGGTACTTTCCAAGCCAGATCTGGCAACCCTGAGCAGAAGAGCCTCGTCTGCAGCCATCCAGCAAAGTGGGAGCATCTGCCCAGCCCTGCACCACCAGCTCTCCAGTCCGCCCAGGTGGGTTTTCCTCTGCACCCCCCTCCCAGCCCAGGGGGGCTTTGCAGTGAGGATACACCAACTCAGAGCTTACCAGCTGCTGTCCTTTATACTGTTTATATCTCCAGTACCTGTCCGGCCCTTGTAACAAATTCGTTTGCACCTCTGGATTACAGAATATGCCTTTAACAACAAGCCTACACTACACTCACACACACCCACACTCCTCCAAATGGCTGGCCAGCCCAGGTTATCAGATGCTGCTCAACCAGGCGAGAGCTTCAAATGCAGTCTCTCCCCACCCTAGAACTGTCCACATTTCATAACCTCTTCTTCTTCCATGCCTAAGGAAGGACTAAGGCATGGGAGGAGGAGGAGGAAGAGGAGAAGGAGGAGAAGGAGGAGAAGGAGGAGAAGGAGAAGAGGAAGAAGAAGAGACTATAAAATATGGACAGTTGCAGGATGGGGAGAGAGTGGAAGGACACAAAAATTGGTATGTAACCAACCATTTCACATGTGACATTTTTTATCCAGTTGCTGGTCCACAATGGGCACCATGGCATCTCTGTGATATCCACTCTGACAACACAATAACTGCACCTAGCAACCCCAGCCATGCCGTCTCAGGTTCATTCACTTGTTTATCTTGCAGCATTATATATGCCATCAAATGTCAGCAATGCCCTTCTACTGTCTACATCGGACAAGCAAGTCAGTCTCTACACAAAAGAATAAATGGACATAAATCTGGCATTAAACTCTGCAACTCTCAAAAGCCAGTGAGAGAACATTTTAACCTTCCAAGTCATTCCATTGCTGACCTAAGAGTGGCAGTCCTCAAACAAAGAAACTTCAAGGGCAAATTGCAACATGAGGTTGCTGAACTTGAGTTCATACACAAGTTCAGAACAATGGACACCCCTCCCCCAGGGCTGCAGACCAACACATCTACCCTCTGAAACATGTTCTTATAAGGAAATATTACTTTACACAGAGACAGATTAAAATATGGAATTTGATGCCAGAGGAGGTAGTGATGGCCACAGGAATAAACAGTTTTAAAGGGGGATTAGATAGATCCATGTATGGCTGCGAGAGTTGGACTATAAGGAAGGCCGAGCGCCGAAGAATAGATTCTTTTGAACTATGGTGCTGGAGAAGACTCTTGGGAGTCCCTTGGACTGCAAGGAGATCAAATCAGTCAATCCTAAAAGAAATCAACCCTGACTGTTCCCTGGAAGGCCAGATAATGAAACTGAAGCTCAAAGACTTTGACCACCCAAGGAGAAGGGAGCACTCCCTGGAGAAGACCCTGATGCTGGGAAAGATTGAAGGTCAAAGAAGATGGGGACGGCAAAGGATGAGATGGTTGGACAGTGTCATCGATGCAACGAACATGAAATTGAGCAAACTTCAGAGGACAGCGGAAGACAGGAGGGCCTGGCGGGATCTAGTCCATGGGGTCGCGAAGAGTCGGACTCGACTGTGCGACTGAACAACAACAACAACAACAACAACAACATAGATTCCTGGATGACAAGTCTATCAGTGGCTACTAGCCAAGGTGACTGAGGGGAACCTCCACATTCAAAAGGAGGTAGTGATGGCCACAGGAATAAACAGTTTTAAAAAGGGGATTAGATAGATTCCTGGAGGACAAGTCTATCAGTGGCTACTAGCCATGGTGACTGAGGGGAACCTCCATATTCAGAGGCACTAATCCTCTGAATCCCAGTGCCAGGAGGCAACATCAGAGGAAGGCCTCAGCCTCTGTGCCCTGTTGTGGGCCCTCCAGAGGAACTCGCTGGCCACTGTGTGGGACAGGATGCAGGACTAGATGGACCCTCACTGGTCGGATCCAGCAGGGCTCTTCTGATGTTCTTATGGAGGCCTCAGCCTCTGTGTCCTGTTGTGGGCCCTCCAGAGGAACTTGCTGGCCACTGTGTGGGACAAGATGCTGGACTAGATGGACTACTGGTCTGATCCAGCAGGGCTCTTCTGATGTTCTTATGGAGGCCTCAGCCTCTGTGCCCTGTTGTTGGCCCTTCAGAGAAACTCGCTGGCCACTGTGTGGGACAAGATGCTGGACTAGATGGACTACTGGTCTGATCCAGCAGGGCTCTTCTGATGTTCTTATGGAGGCCTCAGCCTCTGAGCCCTGTTGTTGGCCCTCCAGAGGAACTCGTTGGCCACTGTGTGGGACAGGATGCTGGACTATTGGTCTGATCCAGCAGAGCTCTTCTGATGTTCTTATGTTCCCTTTCACTTAGTGTCTCTGTGAAACAGCCCCCAGTCCTGTGGAAGCCATGGCAGCTTTAGGTGGGGGTCATATAACAATGAACAGCACAGGGAATTAAAAAAAAAATCCTTGAAGGATGCTGAATGTCAAGAGATTCACTCCATTGTCCTTCACTACCAAGCCCCTTCAGTCTGGCCGGTATGGCTCAGATCACCAACTGGCAGCTCCCACCACAACTTCGGTGTCCCTCAACTACCAAAGCAGTAGCCTGTAGTCCATCATATCGAATGGTGCCAGAAGGTCCAAAGCGGCCAGCTGTCCATGATATAATGCCATCAGCAGATCATTCATCAACCTGACACGCTCGGTCTTTACCCCATAGGAGAGCAGAAGCCCAGCTGCATTGCTCAGTCCTTTCCAATTATCCCTTGAAACAGGAGATAAGAGACCAGATGATCGCTGGCAAGCGTTCTGGCGTCTATGGTTTCTTTAGAACAGCGTGGACCTCTGGACACTCAGGGCTAGCTGGCATCCATGCCTGCATTAAGGAGGCCCTGGCAATCAACTTCCATCTCAACACTCACCTTTAGCAAGCAGTGCAGGCCTGTATCACAGTTGCAGAGGGAGGAGGAGAACGTCTCATCAAATTGAGATGCACCTTGAGAATTATTATTAAATAATGGTTTGAGTTTCTATCATACCTTTCAAGCTTTCAAAGCACGTACATTATCTTCACATACAGCCCTATAAGGTAAAGCACGATATTTTCCATACTGAAAACCTGGGGCTTGCCTAGGGCCACGAGGGTCTTTTTCCACACTAGACCTTCAATCCTGGCTCAACCCTGTCCCCGAACTTACATTCTACACCCGTGTAATTATCCCGGGGTATTTTTTGTTTCCACATTACATTGAGGTTACCCTGGTTTCACCCCACGGATGCTGTCGTAATCAGGGATAAATGCAAGGTCTTGTGTCACGGGTTGAACTCTGATAAAACCAGGGATGAGATCCAAGTGCGGACAGGACCCAGGTGAACTATCTCAGGGTCCTCCGCGGCTGCCGAGAGTCCCCACAAACATGAACACAAAGATTCTTTCTAGGGGCCCCAGCAGCAACTTAGTTGGGGAGGAGCCATGGCTCATGATAGGTCATTTGCTTGGCATGCAGCAGGTCCCAGGTTCAATTCCTTGTGTTTCCACTTGAAATGAATGGGTTGTTGATGACGTGAAAGATTCTGCCTGATGCCCTGGAGACTCACTGCCAGTCAGCACAGAATAACACTGACCTTGATAGACCAATGTTCCAGCTCAGTATAAGGCACTGTTTGGTGTAGTGGTTAAGAGCACAGACTCTAATCTGAGAGAACCGGGTTCGATTCCCCACTCCTTCACATGCAGCTGCTGGTGTGACCTTGGGTCCATCCTAAGTTCTTTCAGAGCTGCTCTCTCGATGGCAGTTCTCCAGAGAGCTCTCTCAGCCCCACCGACCTCACAGGTTGTCTGTTGTGGGGAGGGGAAGGGAAAGGAGTCTGTGAGCTGCTCTGAGACTCCCCTGGGTAGTGAAGGGCGGGGTATAAATCCAATCTCCTCCTCCTCCTTCTCCTCTTCTTCTTCTTCTGTTTCTGTCAAGAGCTCTCTCAGCCTCACCTACCTCACAGGGTGTCTGTTGTGGGGAGGGGAAGGGAAAGGAGTTTGTAAGCCCCTCTTAGACTCCTTTGGGTAGTGGAGGGCAAGGTATAAATCCAATCTCCTCCTCCTCCTCCTCTTCTTCTTCTGTTTCTGTCAAGAGCTCTCTCAGCCCCACCCACCTCATAGGGTGTCTGTTGTGGGGAGGGGAAGGGAAAGGAGTTTGTAAGCACCCCCCCCACCAGTGGCCGGGGGGGGACACCTGGTGACCCTTCGTCCAGTTTTTGCCAGATGTGATGCCACAGGTTTTAATTTTGCAAGGCCTCCAGAATTTTATCCCCCTAGGGATATGCCTGACGGTGACTGTGCATGGGATATGGGGGGGCAGCAATGATAGCTGCTAGTAAACCTCTGGCAAAAAACTGGAAGAGCTTCCCTTTGTCACTTCCAGTAAGGGATGCCAGCCTCCAGGTGGGGCCTGGGGATCCCCTGGAATTCCAGCTCATCTCCAGACTACGCTGATCAGTTCCCCTGGAGACAAATGGGTGCTTTGGAAGGGGGACTCTGTGGCCTTGCGCCCCACTGAGGCCTTTCCCCAGGCTCCACCCCCAAATCGTCAAAAGTTTTTTAACCTGGCAACTCTTTCTCCCACCCCGGGGGTGGTGGTGGTGACCTTTCGTCCAGTTTTTGCCAGATGTGATGCCGCAGGTTTTAATTGTTCTCCCCCTTCCCTGACCAGGGACCTGGCAGCCCTGGTGTGCCCTGGCAGCACCTCCAGTGTAATTTGTAGCCCAGAAAACAGGGTGGATGGCTGCTTGAGACCCCTGGCTCAGTGGGGTCCGGGCCTCAGTGTGCCCCAGATGAAGTCTTGGCCACTTTCTGGAAGACAGTGGCTGCTCATTGCGAAGGAGTGAGCCGTGACTCAGGAAAGCTCCTCCCCTGCCACATATACCTTTACCTTTTAAGGTGCTCCTGGACCGTTTCTCTTTCCTACTGCTGCACACACACACTCGATGCATTCCAAGGACGACTGCTACAATTTCACAAAAGGGGTTCAGAGGTCAGCGCTAAGAGGCCATCCCCCACGGGAACCCTTGTTCTTCAGCTTATTGTTGACTGTCCTTGAATCTGCAAGCTTGGTGTTTCAACCACAGGCTAAAGCACAGCTTGGATTAGTTTAATAAGCCAGGAAGTGGGGGGGGGGGCTCTGCTAACATTCTGAAAAGGTTGAAATTTCTCAATCAGCTGATGGTGTAAACTTCTTCATTAGCCAAAGAACAAGCAAATGGGCATCAAGTGAAACAGAGAACCTATTGTGTGAGGGTAAAAGAAACCTGACAATCTCTTAATTGTGAGAAAATCTTGTGCCAAGTCGTACATGTACAAATTGGTTCTGGGGAGACTGCAGTTAACACAAACCTGTTGTAAACATGCTTGTGAACAGGACTGAAGTCACGATCCATCTTAAAATATGCAGCGAGTCACTGAAGAGCTTCCCCTCCCCCAAAGGACTTTCTCAAGTGCCTAAACATGTTTTTCAATTTAGTATGGCTTGTGGCTTAATGGCTGCTGTGTTTTCCTACTGTGTTCCCTGCCAAAGCAGAAAATTGCCAGTGGTACATATAAAGAAATGATATATAATGAATGCAAACATTGAAACAAATTCCATCTTTCAAAATGCTTTTGTTTATTTTGACTGCAAATGTCAGGCATGTCTGTGTTTCTTTCCAAGTTTCTTTAGGTCCCTTTTTTCCCACTGGCCTCCCTCGCTTCTCCCAAGGGCACCATTTAGTAATTTTCTGTGGTTACTCCTCCTATATTTCTCACCAGATCACAGGTTCTGCACATGAGCAGCCATTGTTACAAACAATTAAATGAAACATTGTAGGTGAAAATGGCATAACCCCCTGAAGAGGATGACTGTTTGACAAAAGCAGATGGAACACAATCCAAGAAACCACAACCAAATCCCACGTTTCCGTACTTCAAATCACTCATTACTAGGGATCCTAAGAACTTTGCACCAAGCAAGTTTGGCACATTATTTTCACAGTTGTCATTGATTGCGAGCTGAGCCTTAGACCTCCCTTGCTGCTGTTTGACTTGAAGAGTGTGCCAAGCAACTTTGCAGCTGCACAGGAGATCTGGTGGAGTTCCATTCCCTGCTGCCTTGTGGCCACTGCTCTATGTGCATAGAAGATGAAATCGATTCTTCTCCAGTATCATGGATGGTTGGGTCAGCTAATTAGATAATTAGATTATGTCCCCCTACAGGAGAACTACAGCCCGTTGGGTCAGCTAATTAGATAATTAGATTACTTATGTCCCCCTAGAGGAGAACTACAGCACCCCCCAAGGCTGTGTGAAAATACACATGTGCACAATGCTACTGATCCACACAGATTAGCAGCCATTGCCATTGGTAATGTGGATGAACACCTGTTGGATTCTTTTAGTAGAACTAATATGCTTAGTACAAAAAAAGTAACATAGCAACACAGCACACATGCATATTTAGCGTTAATATTTCAGTGTCTCTGGGTACAGGTTACCTTTAATATATTCTACAAGGAAACAAAAAGGCATTAATCACCTATTCATATATATATTTGAAACATGAGATACAAGCTTTACCTTTGTCCATAGTAGTTATGTTCCCTCTGGGACCACTGCTTATGGTGTATGGCCCATTTCATACTAGCAAATCAAGAATGCTTACATTACAGCAGCATGAAATACTATGTAAAACTTTTGGTATATACCTGAAACCTCTATTTGATAAATAACCTTGAAATAGAGATTTGATTAATGAAGAAGATGAAATTGGATTTATATCGCACCCTTCCTTACCCAACGGTGTCTCAGAGCGGCTTACAAACTCCTTTCCTTTCCCCTCCCCACAACAGATACCCTGTGAGGTAGGTGGGGCTGAGAGAGCTCTTGACAGAAACTGCTCTTGTTCAAGGACAGCTGTGCCAGAACTATGGCTTGCCCAAGGTCATCCAGCCAGGTGCAAGTGGAGGAGTGGGGAATCAAACCCAGTTCTCCCAGATTAGAGTCTGTGCACTTAACCACAACACCAAACTGGCCAGTCTGTTTTAGTTGAATCTGCAAAGGATATTTATTACATGTTAATTAAAAGACCATTGATTGTTTGAAACCCTTTCTTGAATATCGGGAAGTGCCTAGCCAATCTGTTCCTGTTGCACAGTTGTTATGGCTCAGCAATTATACCTTTTAAACGTATTTGGTGTTTAATTCACAGCACAGCAGCTTACCCTTTAAAACTCAATGTACACTGCATTGTGTGATTTGCATGATTAAAGTGTTGCCAAACATGAATACCCTGTAACATAGTTATTTAAGATTTATGTTAGTGGTCATGGTTCAGTACTCCCCAATAGTTCACACATATTGCCATGTATCTGCATGCGTGCGTAATTTGTCAAAGCCAAACAATGCAAGATGAGGCAAAAATCGAAACCTACATGGTTAAAACCAAGAAATATGATAAGTGACTACTAAAACTTCTTCAGTAGACAGTGGCAAATCCCAATGCCTTTTGAGCGGAGGCAGTTTTCATTAGGGGCTAACTTAAAGTAAAAATACAATAGCAAAAAACTAATTCTGAAACCGAGAAGTCTGTCTCCGAGTCTTACCAGTATCAGTACATGGGAGAGGGAGCAAGCATTGCAAGGAAGAGGTGTATACATTTCATACAATGGGCAGCCCTATTGCATTCCAATAGTCTAGAACCAATCCCACCGTGGCCGGGGTGAGCTCCCGGCCCAAGTCCCAGCTCCTGCCCACCCAGTGGCTCGAAAGCGTAACCACAAGTAGACAAATGGGTACCTGCCCTAGGTTGGCAGGTGGCACCCTCCCTCCTGATGGTGTGTGCCAGGAGTGTTGGCGGCAGCGGCAGCGATACGGCGGCGAAGCAGAGGCGACCCGTGGATGCGGCGGCGACGGAGACCGGATGGAGGCAGAGCTATGGTGGCGCGACGACGTGATGATGCACGGAGCCTAAGGGACAAAGGCCGGAACTGCAATCGGGAGCCGCTGCGTGCCGGTGGAGTCCATCAGGAGCCTGCCGGGAGATGTCATCGACCCGTCCTAAGGCGCCAGGAAGAAACAACGGAAGCCCGCCCGTGGAATACAACAGGACCGCGCCGCTCGGGTGTCGATAGGTAGCCCCTCCCCCAGTTGAATTGTGGCCCTAGGAGAGAAACTAATTAGGCACTTAGGCCATATACCTCTAAACCGCCCAGAGACCCTCGGGTAAAGGGCGGTATACAAATCGAAGATATAACTAAATAACTAAATAATAAATCCCTGTATGATGGCTATATGCTCTGTTGGATATAGGAAAACTGCCTCATGATTTAAAATAAAGTGCTCCTTTACTTGTGAAGGGGACAGGTTGGAAAGCTCTGCACTACAGGTGGCCAAACTTTATTTCCCGGAAGAACTGAATCGACGTTATTTACAGGGAGAAGAGACCGTGTGACTTCTGTGTTTCTGACAATTTGGAATATTCAAAGAGAGTCCCGATCAATGCTTTCAACAATGACTTGTTAAAGTGGTTTCCCCTTGCAAGTCATGTACTACATTCACTGGCATAAATTAAAAAAAAAGGTCTTGATTATGTTAGCCTTCAGTTCACGAGGAAATTTGCATGGAGTAACTCTCAACACCTAAAGAGCAAGCCAGGTCAAGCTTGCGGGAATGCAGAGTTAATTGAGAGCATCTTATAATAACAACGTTTGGTTGTCACTAAAATGAAAACGTGCCAGGAGTCATAAAAGAAAGAGCTTTCCCTTTTAAATGTTTTAATTACTTGTGAAACAAGAAAACAAGAAGGCACCTTCCTCAGGGTTCGTTCTTGTTTTTTGTTTCTTTGTTTGGCATCTATGCCAGGATGTTTGGAATGGGTACAGGATTTTGTAACCAACGTGACCCTGCTAATCGCTGCCTCACATAGCTTTGTGTATGTCATAGACACCAATGATAAGAGCTCGAAAGTGTGTGTGTATTAGAAGGACTGCTTTTAGGTGTGTGTGTGTGTTAAGGATGTCCAAACATTCACCAGTTCAGCACACATTTGACAGTTCAGCAACTGGTCCCGTTCTTCCTTTCATGACTTGGCAACAGTGACCCAATGCAGTGGTCACTTCCAGGCTTGATTACTGCAACTTGCTCTGTGTGGACCTACCCTTAAACTTGACCTGGAAGCTCCAGCTGGTACAAATGTGGCAGCATGCCTGCCGACTGGGATGCCTGTGTGGGTGCACATTCAGCCAGTGCTGCACCAGCTGCATTGGTTGCCAGTCGAGTACCAAGTCAGGTTTAAGGTTATGCTATTGACCTTTAAAGGATCTGCGGTGGCTCAAGTGGTTAAGACGCTGAACTGCAGGCTGTGGAAGGTTGGTAGTTCAGCAGTTCGAGACCTGAGTGTGCCGCATGACGGAGTGAGCTCCCGTCTCTCGTTCCAGCTCCTGCCAACCTAGCAGTTCAAAAGCAAGAAATTGCAAGTAGATAAATAGGTACCACTTCGGTGGGAAGGTAACAGCGTTCTGTGCGCCTTGGTGTTTAGTCTTGCCGGCCACATGACCACAGAAACGTCTTCGGACAGCGCTGGCTCTTCAGCTTGGAAACGGAGAGGAGCACTGCAGCCCTAGAGTCGGATTCGACTGGCTTTCGAGCAAAAGAACCTTTACCTTTACCTATTGACCTTTAAGGCCTTATGTGGCCAGAGACCAGCATACCTGTGGGACTGTCTCTCCCTCTATGTACCTTGAAGAGCCTTGCACTCTTCAGAGCAACACTACCTAGCAGTCCCCGGCCCGAAAGATGTCCACCTTGCCTTGATCAGTGCCTGGTGGGACATGCTCCCCATTGAGATCAGGGCTCTGTGGGATTTATTGCAATTCTGCAGGGCCTGCAAAATGGAGCTGTTCCGCCAGGCCTTTGGTTGAAGCGGCGGACGCCAAATGGCACCAGCCTCCCCTGCTCAAGCGACCACGGCACTATTTGCATCTTGAGCGCCTGGAGTGACTGACCTGCCCAAGCAGAACCCACCCTGCCCTCCCCGGCATGAGCCCAACAGGCAGTGAAAGAAGAAGCAGCTATTTGCCAAGCTGCCAGTAGGTATTTAATTAATGAGTCGACTGAAGTTTTAATTGAGTTAATGTTTTAATGAACTGTCCTATTTAATTAATGTATGGTTTTATTGTTGGATGGTATGTTGTAAGCCACCCAGCTGCTTGCGAGGTAAGGCAGGATAAAATAAATAAATAAATAAAACAAATAATTAATAAATAAATAAATCTGCTTGTCAGTTGCAGGCAGGAAGCTGATGGGGGGAGGGGGTTGTAGTTTAGCTTGAGTACATGTAGTTGGTTCAGGGTGTTACTTTCTGTAAAGTAAAATACTGCAATATCATGAAATTGGCAGCATTTCACACATGTCCATTCTCACACAGCTGAATAAGAGACCCAGGACTTTTCCACATGGGTTTTTAAATCCGTTCTGGCCCTATACTGCTGCTGTTTATCCCCTGATTTCTGCATGCATTATTTTGCCTTTAGCTATCACATTGGTCCTGACCCCACACCTTTTTTAGTTCCAGTTCTTTTTAAACTACTTTTACCTCAATCTTTTTTCTGGAAGCTGATTTTGAGTTGTCCTTTTCCTTGTGTGTGAGGTTAAGACGCTGAGCTGCAGACCGGAAGGTCTGTAGTTCGACAGTTCGAGACCCTAGTGCCATGTGATGGAGTGAGCTCCCATCTCTGGCCCCAGCTCCTGCCAACCAAGCAGTTTGAAAGCAAGAAATTGCAAGTAGATAAACAGACACTGCTGCGGTGGGAAGGTAACAGCGTTCCGTGCACCTCGATGTTTAGTCATGCCGGCCACATGACCACGGAGAAGTCTTCAGATGGCACTGGCTCTTCGGCTTGGAAATGGAGATGAGCACTGCCCCCTAGAGTCAGATTTACCTTTACCTTTAATGTTTCTGTCGCTTTTCTTTATCCTGCTGACTCCCGGGTACCTCCAGCCCACTTTCTGATTGGACTGGCATCATTGGCAAACCACCCCTTCTCTTCCTCCCTGCCCAGAACACAAGTGGTTTCATTTTTGATTGTTTAAAAAAAGGCACTAACATTTTGATATATGGCAGTAATTCACTGCTATACTGATACTGCTATCCTGCAGTAAAGCAAGCCAGTCAAGCAGGTTCTCTGACGACGGTGGTGCAACGCCTGTTGCCATCCCCCGCAGCAGAGCTCCTGTAAAGAATGACGATCCCCCGCCACGATTCAACGAGACTTGGCAGCCCTAGCTAGAGGCCACATGGCAGCATAGTCTCTCTGATGGACAGCATACAGAGCAGCAGAGATAGCAGGAAAAGAAGAGAGAGAGAGTTCTCTCCATAGGGTTTGACTAGATATAGGGCAATTCCAGTCCTCAAATTAGCCCTGGCCAGGGGCCAATTGGAGTAGACATGGGAGTGTCCAATGTTGGGTTGCCATGGGTAGAACTTCTGAATGGTCAGTAGTCTTGAAGGCCACACCTGCAGTCATGTGGTCTCCAAATTCCAACCATTCCTCATTGTTGTACGTGACATGGGGCCTGTAACCTTAAAGCAGGTGCCTTGAAGTCTAGCTCTTCCACTTAGAGGTGTAAAGAATGTGTGGTTATATGGCATGGCAATCGAGCTTCTCTGACCAAATGTTCAGGCCAGTTGGCTTCAACAGGAAAGCAACACAGCAGGGTATCAGCAATAGGCATTCCAGGGGAGACATGAAATCTATAGAAATCAATATTTCTATACACTTGGCCCCAGGATGGTTCAGTTTGCTGTTACCAGGGGAAGGGCTTTCTTGGTTATTGCCCCTTTTTGGTGGAATATCCTCTCTGATGACATCCATGCTCTGCAGGGCTTGCAAGGCTGAATTGTTCAGGCTTGCCTTTGGAGTTTAACCACATGTTTCGGGCTGGTTTGATAATGGTATGGTGTGGAGTTATATATCTTAATACTTTATACATATTATCTGATTTTGTTGGTTCTTATCAGTTATGAAGTTGTTTATGTGTTGTAAGTAGCCATGAGACCCTTTGGGTAATTCTCTATCCACGTACTGTTGAAGCCTAGCTTGTAGGATCTTGAGCATGACCTTGCTAGCGTGTGATATGAGTGCAATTGTGCGATAGTTTGAGCATTCCTTGGCATTGCCCTTCTTTGGGATTGGAATGTATACTGATCTTTTCCAATCCTGTGGCCACTGTTGCGTTTTCCAAATTTGCTGGCAAATTGCGTGCAGCACTTTAACAGCATCATCTTTTAAGACTTTGAATAGCTCAGCTGGGATACCATCACCTCCACTAGCTTTGTTGTTAGTAATGCTTTCTAAGGCCCATTTAACTTCACATTCCAGGATGTCTGGCTCGAGGTCAGTGATTATACCGTCGTGGTTGTCAAGGACATCGAGGTCTTTCTTGTATAGTTCTTCTGTGTATTCTTGCCATCTTTTCCTAATCTCTTCTGCTTCTGTTAGGTCCCTACCGTTTTTGTCCTTTATCATGGCCAGCTTTGCATGGAACGCTCCCAAAGTAGTGCACAGTAAAATAACTTGGCCAAGTCAGAGGCTGCCAATGTAGTCACCATTTCAAATTAAAAGGCACTATTAATTGAAATCCATTAATAGATCTCAAATGATTAAGTTGGACAAAAAGCATCTTGAGTCTATTCTTAATAAACAAATTTCATAATCAACTAATGGATGGATTTTGCACATTTCTGTAGCTTCCAGTGGCCCTCCATGAAACACAAAGCTGTGATCAACCAGTGAGACTGTGTATCAATAACCTGAAAATGAAATTTGGATGCTATTTGACACTGAAAACATCTATCAAATTACACAGAAGCCAAAATGTTCCACGGGAAACATCACTAACACCAAGGAACAGCATTACATTTACTAGCGTGAAATCTGTGGGACAGCAGCGCATGAGCATCTTCAACGCTAAATAGATACCCCGAGAAAGCTTTTAAGATGATTGTACTTGACAGTGACATGGCACAAGAGTTTCTATTAGTTAATTTCTGCTTCAGAGCCAGCATTGTGCTAGAGAAAAGAGGGAGAGTTTGGTTGGCTCAAGGACATTCATCTGAAGGGCTGTCTGTGCCATCCAAAACACCTAAAGACGTGTTCAGAAGAATAAATGGGAATGTGAGATCTGTGAAACCAATGCTTGACAGGCTGATGGAAGAGAAGGGGAGTTCTGATGGAACATGGGTCTTGAGGCCAGCCCCCACATAGGGTTGCATGAATCCCTTGCTTGTGAGAACCCATGCCTCAGTGTGGCTGCGTTCAGAACAAGTTCAGAGGAGGGTAAAGAAGATGGCCAGGGCTCTGGAGAACAAGCCCTGGGAGGAAACATTGAAGAAACTGGGCATCTTTAAAGGTAAAGATGTCAGCCAGCGCTATCCAGTAACAACGGCTAGCAAAGGGACACCTAACAAAAACACAGATAAGTACTATTTCTAGATCTATACAAGGGTAAACTAGGTTAAATTAAGGATAAAGGGAGTAACAGAGCTAATAAAAACTAATTCCTCTTTCTCAGAGTTGTACCTATTTATCTACTTGCCATTTCTTGCTTTCGAACTGCTAGGTTGGCAGGAGCTGGAACTAGAGATGGGAGCTCACTCCGTCATGCGGCAACCCGGGTCTCGAACTGCTGAACTACTGACCTTCCACAGCCTGCAGTTCAGGGTCATAACCACTTGAGCCACCGCAGCTCCGTTGGGCATCTTAAGTCTGGAACAAAGTTTGAGTCCAATGGTACCTTTAAGACCAACAAAGTTTAATTCAAGGTATAAGCTTTATCTGAAGAAGTGTGCTTGCAAGCGAAAGCTTATACCTTGAATTAAACTGTGTTGATCTTAAAAGTGCCACTGGACTCAAGCAATGTCCATGTTTAGCTTCAGGCAAATTTTAGAATGTGCCAGTTTTGTACAAATCAATGTAACGTTTAAAATAAACCTTATTTCTGAATCTGCAGCCCCGTTCTTTCTCATCTTTGCATTAATACATTTTTTTTTTTACTGGGCTGATGCACAACAACCTCTCATGTGTGATCATCCTAAATAACCATTTTATGAAGTGGTAAAAAACGTATTTAAAATAGAGTGGATACCATCATTACATGGGAGATTAGGCATTCACAACCCTCTCTGATCACAGGAGAGCTGCAAGGGTGTGTGTGTGTGGATGGATGGCAAAAAAGAAACTCCCATACCGAGAACACAGCCCATGCCGTGGGACAAGGATGAGACCCCAGGCCAATGGATCATCCCCTAAATATGATAAAAATGTGGTCCTTTTTTTTTTTTTTTTTTAAAATAAGATTTCATTTAAAA
This sequence comes from Gekko japonicus, assembly GCF_001447785.1. Classification (NCBI taxonomy): domain Eukaryota; kingdom Metazoa; phylum Chordata; class Lepidosauria; order Squamata; family Gekkonidae; genus Gekko; species Gekko japonicus. The sequence goes on along the minus strand of NW_015167528.1, from coordinate 1,635,406 downwards.
AAGGTGTCACGTTTAGCTCACTTTCTGGAACCTTATTAGCAGAGAAAACTAACCATTGTATTGTTTGGTTGTGGAGGGCTCCTAATACCAAATAAGCTGGCCGAGTTCCGACTCGCCACTGTTTTTTCCTCCTTGCAAATGCCATTTTTCCCTCCTCTTCCCCTGGCTTTCTGATGTCTTTCCAGTTTGGATCTCCTGCTTAGATAAAACAGATGATTTTTCTGGGCCTGCTTCTGCTAACAGCAGGCAGGAGCGCTGTTGACTGATTGGTTGAAACATGAGGATTAATGGGTATTTATATTTCATTAAATTTTATGCTCACTGGAGAATAATGTATCACTTGCAGATATTGAAACATATGTCAGCCCTATCCACTTACATATAATTCAATTTGACTTAAATGCATTGATCAAATTTTATTAAAGTCCGATATATCTTTCCAAAAGGCCCACTAACCCAATATCGCTACTTCGTATTCATCAGATAAAAGGAGGCAATTGGGTTGTAATTCTATTTTTTTTTCCAAAGGAAAGGGGAGATTATTGGGTGGGGAATAAACATTACAAGGTGACTGCCGCTGGCTGAAGGATTTAGGATGAGGATTATTAAGAGATTTCTCAACTTGCCCTTCTGTTCAGCTAGGATTATCCTTGTGGGAAGGAGGGGCTTGGGGGGGGGAAGCACTGCTCTTGATGGGGGAGAATCCATTGTTTCCAACCTGAAAAGGAAAGCAGAACTGCAGAGACAAATATTCTGCTTACATACCAAGAGAAACATTGAGGGGAAAGTTGCTTAATTGAGCCTATGGTTAGAGACTGAAAAGCATTTGCTTCTCTCTCTCTCTTGTAAATTGCTGCCAGTTTATGAGGGAGAAGCATTCGCTAAATATTTAATACCTATATCTGAAACCAAATATTGTTTGTTTTTGATGTGATGGGGTTGGATCCTGCAGTTTCATTCCGCTACCAGAGGCACTTTCTGCTGATATCAGATGTCAGTTGCTTGCTTCAGGGCAGTACCTGCTGCTGGACAAAAGCACCTCCAAGGATAAGAACATAAGAGACGCCAACGTTGGATCAGGCCAAAGGCCCATCCAGTCCAACACTCTGTGTCACACAGTGGCCAGAAATACCAGGTGCCCTCAGGAGGTCCACCAGTGGGGCCAGGACATTAGAAGCCCTCCCACTGTTGACCCCCCCCCAAGCACCAAGAAGACAGAGCATCACTTGCCCCAGAGTCCCTATCTATACCTTGTGGATAACAGCCACTGATGGACCTCTGCTCCATATGCTTATCTAATTCCCTTTTGAAGCCGTCCATGCTTGTAGCCACCACCATCCCTTGTGGTGAATTGAATTGTGAGAAGTTCATGGAAAATTGAGTTTGATAGAGACCATTCTCGAAACGAACGCAGATACACTCGAGAAGTGTTCGTCCTGTTCCTGTGCTGTACATCTGTTGGCACCTGTTGAAAACAAGTATTAAATTACATCATGGAAATTTGAATATTTATTCATTGTATAATTTTGTATACATCTCAGTGAACTTTTTCAGCAATTTACTCTGTATTTACTGTACTCTATTTGCTGTACCCCGAGTTTCTATGACAATGTGGCCCTAGTCAGGTTAATTGGTTGGTTAGAACCACTATGTAAACCGCCCAGAGACCCTTCGGGGTTAGGGCGGTATATAAGCCGAAGGTAAAATAAAATAAATTTTATTGTTGTTATTATTATTGTTGTTGTTATTGAATTGTCACAGTCAGATATGTGGCTGGTAGATGGTGTTTTGCAATTCAAGATCTAGCCAAGTTCCTGGTAATTGCAGCTTGGTAATCTTCACAGGATTCTTGCTGTTCTAAGCAGTTTTGTCTTCTGGAGCTGAGCTGGTGTTATTTGCTCAATGCTCAGAATGCCCAGGTGTTTCTGGAGACTTCTAAGCACTGCTCCAAGGGCTCCAATGACAACTGCCACAATGGCCACCTTCTTCTCCCAGAGGCACTCTAACTCTATCCATAGGTCTTGGTATTTTGTGATCTTCTCCTGATCTTTCTTTTCCATTCTTCTGTCTCCTGGGATTGCAATGCCATTGATCCAAACCCTATTTCTCATATTTTTCTACAGTTGTGATTTCAGGGGTGTTATGCTCCAAGTGTTTGTTTTTAATCAGAAGAATCAGAAGAATTTTTGTTTCATCGTTCTCCGTGATCTTGTCCAGTTTGTGCTCCCGTGCATTTCTGGCTGATGGTAAGAGAAATGTTCGTTGCATCGATGACATTGTCTAACCATCTCATCCTTTGCCATCCCCGTCTTCTTTGGCCTTCAATCTTTCCCAGCATCAGGGTCTTCTCTAGTGAGTGCTCCCTTCTCATTTGGTGGCCAAAGTATTTGAGCTTCGTTTTCATTATCTGGCCTTCCAGGGAACAGTCAGGGTTGATTTCTTTTAGGATTGACTGATTTGATCTTCTTGCAGTCCAAGGGACTCTCAAGAGTCTTCTCCAGCACCATAGTTCAAAAGAATCTATTCTTCGGCGCTCGGCCTTCCTTATAGTCCAACTCTCGCAGCCATACATGACTATTGGGAATACCGTTGCTTTGACCATGTGGACTTTTGTTGGCAGGGTGATGTCTCTACTTTTTATCATGCTGTTTAGGTTCGCCATCGCTTTCCTCCAAAGTAGCAGGCCTCTTTTAATTTCATGGCTGCTGTCACAGTCTGCGGTGATCTGGGATCCCAGGAACGAGAAGTCTGTCACTGCTTCCACGACTTCCCCTTCTATTTGCCAAGGAGTGATGGGGCCGGATGCCATGATCTTAGTTTTTTTGATGTTGAGCTTCAAGCCCACTTTTGCACTCTCCTCTTTTACCCTGAGCAAGAGGCTCTTGAGGTCCTCTTCACTTTCTGCCATCAGAGTGGTATCATCTGCATATCTGAGGTTGTTGATCTTTTCCCCAGCAATCTTAATTCCCACTTGTGATTCATTGAGGCCGGCATTTTGCATGATGTGCTCTGCATATCGACTTCCTCTATCATTACATATAGGTCGAGGGGAGGGTTAGTTGCCAGGAAGGGCTAGTTAGAGTCAAGATGCAGATAAGTAACTGAGCAATCATAGCTGAGATTGGATTAAAGCAGTTGGTAAGGCCTGTGGATAGTCCAGAGGAACCTTTAAAGCCAACAAAAGAGTCAATCTCTGATGATAACTTTTCATACATTTTCAAATCATCCATAGACAATAAGTGTGACATCTTTGGGCCTGTCTTTGAAAGCTGGTGCCCTGGGCCTGTGCTGTTGAGAATGATGGTGAGGGGTATTAGGGCAATGACAAAGAGCAGTGGTGATAGTGAGTCTCCTTGGAAAATTCCTCATTTGATATTAACTATTTCAAGTTCTTCTCTGTTCGCTATCAACCTGGTGTTCCATTTACTCATAACAGTTTTGATAAACGTTATTACAGTTTTGCTGATGCCTGTCATTTCTAGCATTTTCAGGAGCTATGTATGAGGGAGTGAATCAAATACCTTCTTGTAATCAATCCAAGCAATGTTCAGGTTGTTTTTCTGCTTTTTACAATTACGTAAGACCCTTTTATCAATCAGTAACTGATCTTTTCCTGACAACCTAGCAGTTCGAAAGCAAGAAATTGCAAGTAGATAAATAGGTACCACTTTGGTGGGAAGGTAACAGCGTTCCGTGCACCTTGGTGTTTAGTCATGCCGGCCACATGACCATGGAAATGTCTTTGGACAGCGCTGGCTCTTTGGCTTTGAAACGGAGATGAGCACTGCAACCCTAGAGTCAGACTCAACTGGCTTTCGAGCAAGGGAACCTTTACCTTTACTAACTGATCTTTAGTGCCTCACAATTTTTGGAAAATTTCTTTTTTTATGTGATAAAATTGGATTGAGCTGTAGATATTCTTGAATGGAAATGTCTACAATTCCTGTCAGTAGTTTAAAAGTTGTCGGAAGGCAAGTAATTGGACAGAAGTTACTTGGCACTGCTCCATTCTCCTTGTTCTTCAGAATGAGAAACCTTCTGCCAGTTGTTATCCAATCTTCTACTGCTTAACACCATTAAGCTGTTGCAACAGTCATGCATGAAGACTTGTCAACTTTTAAGCCAGTAGCTGTGGACTTCATCTCTTCCAAGCACTGTCCAGTTTTTCACTTTGCATTCCTAAGGGCAGGAGAGGGCTCCAGGAGAGAAAGGAATAGGGAAGGGGAAACCTACAAACAACTAGAGACGCGAGTGGGATAAAACAGGTCACAGCTTTTGTTGATTACTGCATATAGGAGCATTGGCGCCACATAGGACATGGATTCAGACATTGGGTGACACACCTGTTGGCTGAGGAACCCATCCCCAACCCACCAGGAGTGGCAAGCAAAGTCCAGCATGAGGTACAGGCCTCTGTATGTAGCCCTTGCCACCTGGGAGTGGACCCCTGTGACTGCTCCAAGCTGGGCACCCTGCTGTGAGAGCTCAACCCCAAGACATCTTAAGAAGCTCCCCAAACCAGGGAGGCAGGCATGCAGGCCAGCCTCCCCCCAAATGCATCCTGCCCAATGTGTAAAACCTCCAGAAGCTATGGCATAAAACTAAGCCAGAAATAGCAACACATACAGCAAAACAATAAGAAGGGGGGGGAGGGGAGTCTGTGGAAACAACGTTGTGAGGCCATGAGGCACGGGCTTTAAATAGAGCCCTGAAGATTGCTGTGGGCCATCCTGCCCCAGCCAGCCTTCCATTCTCCACCCCGGCCAAGGCAGGAAACAGGAAAGGCTGGCAATAGGCTAGGCAAGAGGAGAGCATACAAGTGCTACCCCCCCCCCCCAGGTCTCCATGGGAGCTGGAGATGGGACATGAGGTCCTTTCTTGTTCCAGAGGCCAGCCCTGTGGCTGCAAATCAACTGCATGATAAGTCCATGGCTGCGATTTCTTCAGTTGTCTTTGAATGCTTTCCAGGGTTATTGTAAGATCCTTTATTTGCTTTCTTTTCAGTTTCTTTTCCACGTCTGTGATCCAGGTGGCTTTTTAAAAATTCATTCGAGTATTCCCAGAGTTCTTCCCAGAAGGTTTTTTTCCTTTCTTTTTCTGGTGATTTGTAGAACTGTCTTTGGTTAGTCTGGAATTGGAAGTTTTGTCTGTATTGCTGGATCCTCTTCTTGTTCCTCTTGATCTTCTTGGGTATTGCAACAATTCTTTAGTTTCTTCTGCAACTTGGGCTATTTTTATATCTAACATATTTCTTCTTGAAGTTCGCTTGTCTTCTTCCATTCTTGAGTTTCCTTTTAATTCCTTTAAGGTGCATTTATTTAATTCCTTTAATGGCATCTAGTGATTTTTTTCTCAAACCTCATTTGCCAGTTTGGTTTTGCCTTAAAACCCTTAACTGCCCTTTTCTCAATGTCCATTCCCAGTTCTCTTGTTACTACAACTGCCACACTATGCATCAACTGGTTGGTTTCAGTTATGTTTGCCGAAGAAATTGTTTCAGTCGCTGCATAGATATTTTCAATGAGACTTACAAGTTCTTTCTTTGATGTTGTGCTGAGCACAGGTAACCTTTGTCTTCTTTGATGTTAATATGCTCTAAAAAGTTTGCCTCCAGTTCTTCCTGTACAGAAGTGAACTAATGACATAGCGTCCATACACTCTTAATTAGTGGACTTTCAAGAGCAGTTCTATGGCCTATTTCTTGATTGGTTTCATTTATTGCTTGTTCTTTACATTCTTCACATTCTTCCTCTGAGTGACTGTTGTTCCATATTTACTCTAGCTCTATTGCTGTGAAAAAAGTTGTTTCACATGGTATAATGACACTGATCTGCTAGCTGCTGTTGAGTGGTGGTAGAACTGGGACACTTTTCTTTCCACATTTCACACGTTTGCTTCAAATATCCATGCTGTTCAGGCCTTGATTCAAAATAACATTGCATGATGATTCTGTTTTGTTCTTGAGACCATTTTTTTCCAATGTTTCTGGGTTTACAACTGACCAGGTCCCTGCTCTGCTTGCTGAAAGATCCTGCTTCCAGTAGCACATCAGGCCTCAGTCCTGGTTGCCTAACACAAGAGCCTTTGTCCTGTAGCCCATTTTTTGCCAAAGATTCAGGAACACCAATCTCTGATGGGGTCCTGGTTAACCATTGACTGAGCCAGTATAGACTTCAAATATGATTTTCTTGATGTAAAGGTATGGGAGTATTACACTATGGAAAAGATGATCTGTACCCCCAACCAATAGTTTTGCAAGGCATTCACTGTTTTACTCAAAATGGGTGAGCTTTATAGAAGCAACAATAGACAAATCCATTATTCCAGTTTCCTCTATACCACAACGCTATAAAGAAATAATTGCACTTTTATAGGTCACCTGTTAGTCCTAATTCAAAACATAATGGTTTAGTTTGTTGGTAATAAATGTTAAGTTAGAAGGGTAAGCGTTGTTGATTTATTTAACTTGTTTCTTTTTAGTTTATGTATAATTGAAGGTATTTTTCACAAATAGCAAAATAATTATTGTAACTGTATTTTGAATTTGTATCAAGTTGAATAACTATTTCATTATAATGTTGAAAAATTTAAATAAAATATTTAATATATATATATGATTTTCTTACCATACTGAATGGGGGTTTGGGATGCATTTGGTCCGACTCCTTGGCAGAGTATAAAGAATAGAGACAGGTAACAGTGGTAGCGGGTCTACACATAAGTTTCTATAAAAGGTTTCCAAATATCTAAAAACAAGTCCACACTCAACTGTCTATATGCCATACATTCAAAAGTTGATCAGGTTGTAAGGCCCTAAGTCTGTTGAGTTACTGCAGGTGAACATTTATCTCTCCAGTGTTATAACAGAGATCTTTTAGCTACAGTAAGAGCACAAAGGTTGACTACCAGTTAACGTCCAGGATACATGCAATTAGTTTAGAAATACATAAGCATACTCAAGGATCAATGAATATTTTAATACCAAATTAATACAAGCAATAACTTCCTGCCCAAAAGGCCAAATGACTGGACACAACCAAAGCATATGTCTAAGAGACGTGTCCTGTAAGTTACAATGCCAGCAATTAGACACTTCACTTAGTCCTTTAATTAAAAAGTCACTGTGGTGTCCATTATATCCTAAAGATATTTTTTTGCTGAATAAGTTTTTGCTGCCTGCTTTCTAGGTCAAAGTCCTCCAGGACTCCTAGTTTCTCTTAAGGAAATGCCACAGACTTTCAGGTGGGCTTGCAGAGGTTCAGTATTGTAGAGGTAAAGTGTTGCCATCACCCAAGTGGAGATCTTCTGGAGTTACAGCTGATTTCCAGATGACAGAGATCAGTTTCCCTGGAGAAAATGGCTGCTTTACAGGGTGGACATTATGGCTGAGGTATGGCAACAAGGAGGTATTGAGTTACTGTGATTGTTATGCTGTAAATAATAAGGAGGAGGAATGACCAACATGAATGGACCAAAGTCAAGCAGGAAAGGGGAATGAGATGTGGACCTGTTCATCAGCTCTTTCACTGAAACCCTGCCCTGTTTTCCATTCCTTTTGAGGTGTGGTAGGTAGCTACCTACTCACTCCAGCACTCACTGGAGAAGACCCTGATGCTGGGAAAGATTGAAGGTCAAAGAAGACGGGGACGGCAAAGGATGAGATGGTTAGACAGTGTCATAGATGCAAGGAACATGAAGTTGAGCCAACTTCAGAGGACGGCGGAAGACCGGAAGGCCTCCCTCCCTCCCTCCCTCCCTCCCTCCCTATGAGATTGATTGGCCCAGAATGTGCTTCCAGTTTGGCCTAGTCAAGTTCACCACCCCATCAACCTTTCTAGGACTTGAGGGAAAGCAGGTGCAGTGCAGACCTAAGATTGGATTCACAACAAGGCTCCTTGCTCCTGCCTCATGGCATGGATACAATGATCAAGAAACCAGTGGTGGATCAGCTGCTGTGGCACCATCAAGGGGCAGAGCAAGAAATGGTCCTCTGTACACAGTCTAGATCCAACACTTTTACATCAGTACGACACAGCATTCCTCCTAAGGATGCACACTTTCAGGGCCCCACTGTCTCTGTACTCCACTGCTAGGCTCAGCAAACTACTTCTACAGTGCCACTCCTCTGGCTGCTACAGGGTACAAAAAAATCTGGATATTTAGATCCAACAGTATCTAATAGGAAGCCATCAATCTTTTATAGTCAGAGAATACATAAATTATAAACAAATATGTCCTTTGGTCTAGTCGAACAGCATAATGATCAAAGGCAGACAATAGAAATGTATTTGCTTCTACAGTCCGCTTTATTCCCCAAGCTCCAAGTCTGCGGTGATGGACAGGCAGTAAGCTGTCAGTTTTTGTTCCATCTGTCACACTACACGTACCTCCTGTTGTTTTAAGTAATCAATATGGGGGCTGAAATCACCTACCGCTACCTCTGTTACCTCCTATTTTGTCCACTCATAAATTATGAATCCCTGCACAACATCAAGTCTACAATTTCGATTGCATTTGCTAATCATTGATCAATAATTCAAGAGCCTCTTCTTCTTCAAGAGTCCCTGGTCTCCTGGAACATATGGCAGAAGGCTGACAGTGTTCACAAGACTATTCCCTTTCACAGAAAGAACCAGCTTTTTAAAACTTGTTTAAAGTTTCTTTTTGCCTTTCTTTTTCTCCATTCCTTTTTTGTTTATGAATCAGACTTAAAAAAAAAAATCACTCTTGCCTTTAATGAATATACAACCAGAGAATGTTCTGGTGTGCATAATTTACAATTGTCTAGTGAGGATGGACACATTTAGTAACACTGAACTTCTCTGGTGTTTTCCTGGAGTGTTATTTGGATATGAATATTGTTCATTTGAGCCTTTTTTCATAGCTTGCTTAACTGTGAACTTTATGTGTTATCTTTTCCCTTTCCTTTGTCCAATAAAAGCTCAATGACTCAATGCCTTGAGTAGTATAATGATCTGAAATTTCATCTATAATCTCTTCTTTATTTCCCAAAAGACAAAAGGAATAAAAAAAATTGCAACATCCAGGGTCATATTAGGATTTTGATATGAAAGTAGGAAGGGAACAACCCTGCTTGGATTAAAATCATTGAAATTCACCAGCTATGGTAGAATAAAATGGTATCTTTGATTAGAATATAGAGGGCATTCCAATAAAATATGAAAGACAATCTATTTTACCAAGGGAGAAAGAGCAAATTCTATCAGACTAGGGAAGAGGTAAAAAGCAGCCTCTCAAAATCACTGTTGAATGGGCATTCATTCTAGCAAGAATAAAAGCCCTGAGTAGACCAGGTGAGGTCAGATGATAAGCGTAGGACAGAAGAGAATCAGGGAGAAGTATTCCAAAAAATTGAAAAACAAATGCATTGAACACGAAGAATAGAACTATTGTGATCAATCTGCCTAATCCGTTTTTTAATAGTAATTGCCAGTTCAGGGAGACCCAATTCCTTGATAGGTTCAGTGGTGAAACAATTTCTTGTCCATGTTCCTAAGCCATGATGATTTATAAGAATCCTGCTTCAATAAGGCCGGATAGCCGTTGACACAGAAAAGTAACTCTACATGCAGATTAAATGCACGTATCCATGCCCTGGCCTCCAATGATGGCTGACCAAATTCAGTACACAAAGCCACAACAGTGACACAGCATGGCATATTTAGCAACTTTCTAAGAAAGTAAAGAAGTATAAAGTCAATAGATTCCATAATCACCTTAATTCTTATTCCCCCCCCATATAAAATAATAGGGATGACCTTTAGATTAAGAACTTGAACATATCTCCTTCCCCTTGTTTGAAAGAAACTTATAATACCCTCAGTATAGGGTTTGATTTTGTTTTTCATAGCTTTTTGATGTAGAGCCCAGTTTAGATTAGATGCAAATAAGATTCCAATTCTTTAACTTGTTCTAATTCACACACACACACACCATGGGCCAACAGTATGTTTTAGGATTCTTCTTTTTTCTTTTTGGTAAAAAACACAACCTCCGCCTTCTGACAGTTTACTGTCAAACTTTTGCAACAGTAGTCAGAAAAAGGCATTAAGGATCTCTGTAAACCAACACAAATGTAGGATAACAGGACTGCATCATCTGCATACATCAGAATAGTGATTCTATGGTGTGCTTTGTGTTATGTCAGACACAAAACAAAACGGCTTTTGCCCCCCAAGCCGGAATAAGAGACAAACACAGATTCTGGGTTAACTAAAGGACCACTATTAACTTTTATTATTAACTGGGAAAACTGGAAGAAAAACCGGCAAGGGATGGTCAAGGCCAGGGATCACCAAGACCCCTCCCTTGCCACGTAAAATAGGTTGAGGCACCCTGCCCCGGGTGTGAGCCAACCGTACGTGGCTCACGCCCAGCCAGCAGAGCAGTCGGGCGATCACCCTGTAACTCCCTCCCCCGAGCCACGAGGCTCAAAGTTAGGATCTATCCAGGGCATTCCCAGGGGCAGTCTGCTTTTCCTGTCCCAGACAACAGGGCCCAAAGACAGTACTCAAGTCCCAAGACCCCCTAGACACCAAAGCTGGGTGTCAGCTGGTGCTCAGCAGCCCGCAATCTGTATCCAAATACAACCCTGCCAACCTAAAAGTGACCAACCTAACTAAAACAGCCACCACCCCAAAACAACATCCAAACCACTGCCGCAGTGCAAGGTAGATGAAAGCACCCCCATCACAGGCCAATTTAGGAATGGGTGAAACATTCCTACCTGGCCCCCAATTGGGTGACCAGCTAAAGCCTGAACTGCTTACAGGGCAAGAGGGTGGGCTGAGCACAGGGCAGAGACTGGCCCTAGGATGCAGAGCCAGCCAAGGAGGACTCCGGCTCCACCCTCCTTCCAAAACCCCGGATGCGGCCGCTGCCGCATGAGGCTGTCTCTGCCCAGCAGGGAGGCAAAGGTGGTCCCCCTGGCCACAAGGGGCCCGTGGCCGGTTGAGCCATGTTTTTTGTTTTGTTTTGGATCTGTGCATTTCTAAATGACTCTCTGTGCATTTCTAAATGACTCTCTGTGCATTTCTAAATGACTCTCTGTGCATTTCTAAATGACTCTCTGTGTGTGTGTTTATAATGACAAGTGTGTGTGCATATCTGTCTTTTTAAAATTCTGCAACACAGCCTAATGGAAGAGTTCTAGCTAGAGCTACAGCTTGCACAATGTCTTGGGTCAGTGTGGTGCATCCTAAAGAAAGGTGTTCCAGAAGTTTCATTCCCATTCTTGGACAATGAATGTGAACATTCATTTATGGCAAACATCCAGCATTCACTGGGGAATGCTGACAATCCCAAACAAATGTTGTCAACGCTGTAACACATATGCACTCATTCCTTGCATTTTAGGCACACATTGGTGAATCTGAAAGCCACATTTCAAAGTTTGTCAGTTTTTACTCAGTTCTATCCCACTTTGGAAGATCTGGGATTGCTGATATTCTTATGTAGATGTCAACATTTACCAAGCATCAAGCAGTCACTGGAAGAGTTTACACACGTGCATATGTACACACCTACACCTTTTGCACATATCTGTTCCATAAGTGGAAGGTTTGTAATGAAGTCAGACAATGGTTCTTGCTCTCAGGAAGAATGGATGGGAAATCATTATGACAACAGCCCAGCAGTGTTCCCTGTAAGCTGAGTTAGTGTGAGCTAGCTCACAGTTTTTAAGCCTCTGGCTCACAGATTTTTGCCTTAGCTCAGGAAGGATGGCTCCAGAGCAAACTAATTTATGCAGCAGCCAAATCGCTCGCTCATAACTTTAATGCCAGTAGCTCCCAAAGTAGGATTTTTGCTCACAAGACTCCACAGCTTAGAGAGAACATTGCAGCCCAGCCAATTGGAGGGTGTGTCGTTTCTTGCTCTGAGATGCTTTTATTAGCTATTGTGATGCTATAGGGTGATCATGAATAATAAATGCCATTATACAGAAGAGTTCTGATTTCATCTCCAGAGTCCCCTTAAACAGCCCAGTTGTGCAAACATTAATACATTAGCATACCTTTGCTCAGTGTGCAGGCTTCATGAATCATAGAATCATAGTGATAACAATAATTCTAATAGTAGTAGAAGTAATATCCGGCCAGAGTTAAATAACTGGAACTCTCTTTTATCTGTCTACCCATATTTATCTATCAGCATTATCAGTGTTACACTCTTCTGGTAATAACTTATTAGTAGTTCCTGACCCCCAAGTGATCTGGCTGTTCTCAACCAGGGCCTGGGCCTTTTCAGTTCTGGCCCCAACCTGGTGGAACTCTTTGTCTAGTGAGACTCGGGCCCTGTGGGACTTGGCTCAGTTCTGCAGGGCCTTCAAGACCAAGATGTTCCACCGGGCATATGGCTGAGAACAGTGGCGGCTAGAGAGATCTGTGGGCTCCCCCCCCCCATTTTCCTGTGCTGACTACCCCCCCAGACATCCACTTGTGATGGATATTAGGGCACCACCTGACGTAGTAAACAAAGTGTTAGGTTTTAACTCGAAATAATGTTGATTTTAAAATCATAAAATGTTGGATTCTATTGTATATTGTATGTTTATTTTTTATTTTTTTTATTTATCTTTGAATTTACACCCCGCCCTCCCCGAAGGCTCAGGGCGGCTCACAAGGGGCACAAATGCCCAAGTTAAAACATTTAAAAAGTACAGAATAATATAAAATACAACAAATACAATTCACTAACATTTACTTTACGGTGCTCCAAAATTATTTAGCTATAAAAGTTCAAGATGGGATTCTAAAGTTATTAGCAACAAGCAACAGTAATAACAATAAATATAGCAGCAACAATATACGTCCATACAGCGATGACCTCTGCCAGGCACGTCTCGCACCCCCAATAGTCCCCGCTCTGAAGATGGTCAACTTGTGGGACTAATGAGGGAGGCGTAGATAGAATGATGGTGAGGATGGTGACATAATGATGATGGCATAATGATGGTAGCGGTGGCAGCTCCTACTCAAAAGCCTGGCAGAAGAGCTCCATTTTACAGGCCCTGGAAGCCGCCTTGATCCTTGCTTGGAGCGAAATGGTGCGGGATATAAGTCAATTCAAATAAATAAATAAATTTTATTCCTTTATTTAATTTGATTTGACTTGTATCCCGCCTTTCCTGCCCTATTTATACTATTTGTACTTTCCTGTAGAAATTAATGGGCCCTGAGCTGGCTTTTCGAGGCTAGCCCAATCTTACCAGATCTCAGACGAATGGAACTCACAAGTGCTTAACTTTCCCTGGATCATGCTCAGTAATAATGCATAGTAATTCTCAAACCATCCAGTGCATGAAATAAGTGTCATTCAAGAAATAAATCCTTCTGTGAAGTCAACATAAGCCTTCACAAATGAGGCTGCCCACTGCAATTTGCTGCTCTGGCCTTGCTAGAATACAGTAGGAGGAACTTGCACTACACCCCTACATAAAATGTGATTGAATTAGTCAATCACTCAGGATGCAGGGATTAAACAGATTTACCCCACCCTCTGAAAAGGCAACAGAATCACCCTCACCTTCTGATGAGAAGTGACCTCGTGCTTGGGGCAGAGAGAGATTATTCTTCACTGCCTGGTGTGTAGGCAGTGAGGGACAAATTAATTAATTAAAGAGCTTGCTACGCCACATCATCTGAGTCCTGTTCAAAGCAGTTTACAATTAAATAGTAATGTTATTCAATTGTTCTCTTGGATGAAATTATTTTTAAAGACATCCTGAAGATCAACTTTAGAACAAAACACGTGCTTTGCATGCTGAAAGGGCTGGACTCAGTTGCGGCATCTCTAATTAAAGATTTGCATGATGCAGGTGCTGGGAAATACTGATTGTCTGATGCCGTATAAGGGAAGCATAATTGTAACATATTAAATATTGATTCCATGCATTACTATTTTAATTAACATCCTTTTAAAATTTGTTTCATCCTTATATATACAAAGAAAACAGCAGGGTTCAAATTGTATTACGCAGAATAAGAGCAAGAAGAGGAGGAGGAGGAGAGGAGATTGGATTTATACCCTGCCCTTCACTACCCAAAGGTGTCTCAGAGTGGCTGACAAACTCCTTTCCCTTCCCCTCCCCACAACAGACACCCTGTAAGGTAGGTGGGGCTGAGAGAACTCTTGACAGAAACTGCTCTTTTTCAAGAAGAGCTCTTATCAGAACTACGGCTTGCCCAAGGTCATCCAGCCAGGTGCAAGTGGAGGAGTGAGGAATCAAACCCGGTTCTCCAAGATTAGAGTCCGCGCACTTAACCACTACACCAAAGAAGATCCTATCTGACCCATAACCTGGAAGGGGATTATCAGTCTAATTTTTTTAATTCAAAGAAATTGTTGATGACAGCCACCATTATTTTACCTGACAATGGAAATCTACATTGTAATTTTCAATACCAGAAACAATCAATACTAGAAATACTAGAGATCCAGTGGAGCACCGAATCAGGCAAGGCCCTTAGCAGTCAGGGACCTATGTATCTTTGGGACTGCCTCTCTCAGTTTGCCCCTGGAAGAGCATTACATAAGAACATAAGAGACGCCAATGTTGGATCAGGCCAAAGGCCCATCCAGTCCAACACTCTGTATCACACAGTGGCCAGAAATACCATGTGCCATCAGGAGGTCCACCAGTGGGGCCAGGACATTAGAAGCTCTCCCACTGTTGACCTCCCCCAAGCACCAAGAAGACAGAGCATCACTGGCCCCAGAGCCCCTATCTATACCTTGTGGCTAAGAGCCACTGATGGACCTCTGCTCCATATGCTTATCTAATTCCCTCATTACACTCAGGAAATGAAAACTTCCTGGTGATCCCTGGCCCGAGAGAAGTCTGGCTGTCCTTGACCAGGGCCAGGGCTTTTTCAGCTGGCTCCCACCTGGTGGAACGCTCTGCCAGAAGACATCCGTGCCCTGCGGGAGTTGTTACCATTCTGCAGGGCATGCAAGGCAGAGGTGTTCCACTGGGCCTTTGGCTGAGGACAGCAATGGGGGTGTCCTTTGGCACTCTCATACAAATCCCCATCCCTCATATCCCCTCGGCTGGGGAGTTGGAATCCTTTCCGCCATCTTATATATGTTTATACTGTTTTATGTATTGGTATTTATTGGGCTGTATATCAGTTTGTTGTAAGCTGCCCTGAGCCCTACTTGTAGGGATGGGTGGCCTAGCAAATCTAATCTAATAAATAAAATAAATAAATAGCCAATATGATGGACAAAGGAAGAGAAAGAAATGGCCATGATGTTGGATAATAATAAGAAATAAAGGATTCCATTTACTAACTACTGAAAGACTTGGAGCCAATGATTTGGATTGGAGCCAATGATTTCCCTTCCATGAAATAAGTTCTTCCAACAGGAAGAGTCACTTAGAAGAAGGAAGTTCTTGGGTCCAAATCATAATATTTTAAAAAAAGTGTTCTGAAAATTTTTCTTCACTGTACCAAATGCAAATGTCAACCAAAAAGGAAGCTCAGAAGAGGTATTTCTGTCATTATTATTAATATGAAGACATCTTTTATCATGAATTTTGACAGAATGTGGCATTGGCAAGCTGATAGAGCTGTCATAGAAAACAGTTGCTGTGAGCAAGCAAAGGCAATCTATGAGTGGAAACATGCTTCCGTTTTGGATCTCCCATACGGAGAGCACTGCAGGAAGATGAGACTGGGTCCCAAGGGTAGCATGTTCCATCATTTCTAGGGAGATCTGAGGACTGGCAAGTAAATTTCTAGCCCAACACCACCACCGTTCTAATTTTGCATATAGTACCCAAGGGCATATGACCTGAGTGATTTCTCAGTTTGCTATCCTAAACAGAGTTATATTGTTCTAAGGACTATTGAATGGACTATTTAGGATTTCATGGCAAGAGCAGTAGAAGGAGTTTTCAACCTTTTTGCATATAGTACTGAAGGCCATATGACTTGAGTGATTTCTCAGTTTGCATGCCATACTGGGAGAAGGAAGAAATACTCTAGTGAAGCAACAAAGACGGGTCCCTGCAGCATTCAAAGATCAACTTTTGCAAGATAAATCAACATTGCTATCCTAAACAAAGGGACATTGTTCTAAGTCCGGTGAATGGACTATTTAGGATTTCATGGCAAAAGCAACAGAAGGCTACAGCAAAGGGGGTTTCAACCTTTATGAGCCTGTGGGCACCTTTGAAATTTTGGCACAGAGTGGTTGGCACAAATACAAGATGGATTCCCGAGGAGGTGGATCCAGCCACAAAATGTCAGGAAATGAGCTCACACGTAACACTAATAGTAACTCTGCAACATTTAAGGTAGAAGCTCTGCTTAACAGGATGACTTTTTAAAATTAAGATTTTGTTCATTTTCCTCTATACACAAAGCTTATCTTCAGTCACACAGTGAGGATCTGTGTACTTTGGTGGTCAGTGCTGCCCAAGAAATGACCGTCCAATCTCCAGTGCCCAGTCAGAATCCTTGCTGGGCAAAGGCCCCACCTGGCACCATCCACTTTCTAAAAACATCTGTAGGCCCTGGAAAAGGTGTCAGAGGCCAACAAGAACTACCTGGGGACCCCCTGATAGTATAATAGCTCACAGGAAACCCAGAATATTTTAGCCTGTGCCTGAGTCAGGGTGGGCCGAGGGTAGGTATCCCCCTCCCAACCTTCAATGGGGCTTTGATTGGTGCCAGCACCGGAGGTTAGTTGCTTGGGAGTGCTCCTGGATGCCTCCTTAACAATGGAGGTCCAGGTAGCAGCCACTGCCAAGTCATCCTTCTACCATCTTCGGCTGATCAGGCAGTCAGCTCCCTTCCTTGAATGCAACAACTTGGCAACAGTGATCCATGCAATGGTCACCTCAAGATTGGACTACTGTAATGCTCTCTACATGGGGCTGCCCTTGCTGCAAATCCGGAAGCTACAGCTAGTGCAAAATGCTGCAGCCAGGCTTTTAATGGGCCTCCCAATACGGGAACACATTCAGCCTGTGCTGAAAGCATTACACTGGTTGCTGATAGCATATCGAATTCACTTCAAGATGTTGGTTCTTACTTTTAAAGCCCTTTATGGTCAGGGACCTACATACCTGAGGGATCTTCAAAGGAGGAAATATTGTATCTTATGCCTTATTACAACCAGGGGCAGGACTTTCTCGGTGGCGGCTCCTCTCTGGTGGAATGAGCTCCCAGAAGAGATCAGGGCCCTGTGGGACCTTTTGCAGTTCCACAGGGCCTACAAGATGGAGCTCTTCCTCCAGGCCTTCAATTAGGAGCCATCCCCCAACAGCGGTAATGGCAGAGCCCTGTCCCCTGAAGTCATCAGAAACAGCCTGCGCTAGCTGCACAAAGGCTAGCTCTATGCGCTGACTGCTAGGATAAATCTCTGAAGGTTGGCTGCCATCATCTAATAATTTAATAATATTAATTTATTAATATTATTTAATGTTTAGCACCTTTTAATCTTGGAATGTTTTTATTGGTTTAGGATTATTTAAGTTGTTTACTGTGTGTTTTATTATCTTATGTAAGCCGCCCTGAGCCGGCTTTGGCTGGGAAGGCGGGATACAAATCTCATAAATAAATGTTGTTGGGTCTCCTACAGGAGAAACCTCCATTGCATTCTTTCCATAACAGTGTTGCTCAGTTCTGATATTCACAACAGCATGAGATTCCTAAAATAAATAAATTAGTCCTGTCTTCAGTTACCGTGGTGTCAGTGTCTCTTACCCATCTTTAGATCAAATCTGGAAGGAAGGCTAGTAAGTTTAGGCGATTCAATAGTCGGGTTAAAAGTGACAGTAATCGGATCAGACAATCACCAAGACTGACAATGTTTGTAGTGTGACGACTCCAAATGGAAATCAGGTGTGCCCTGTAACTTCCAAATGAACTAAAAAGGGAGGAAAGAGTTTTTTATAGGTGTGTCAATATGATGTTTAATCTCTGATGAACAAACAAGTTGAAATCATCTAAACAGGGCTTTTTCCGTCAATTGTGAGAAGGCAAATTGATCACACAGCAGAAGACCACTCCAAAGTTTTCAAAGGAAACAAACAACTGGAATGACTTAAGGTTAGGAAGAGTTCAAATTCCACTTTATTTTCTGGACACGCTCAGATAAATTCTCCTGAGGGTTCATAAAGCAACCTGAATGTCAACAGGGTGTCTTCAAGACAACCAGGTTGTGTCCAGTAGATTATTATGCATAGATGTGGTTTTCGGTCTGTGTTCTGTGAAAACCTAGACTGCCTTGGAAGCTTAGTTGTGGTCCCCCACAGATAAGTAAGCTTTCCTGAAAAATAACCTGCCCCTCACCAGCATCCTTCCCCAAAAGATGCACAGATTCATGTTTGGTGGGGTCTGGGGCTCATTCGCAGTTCATGCAAAGTGATGGAGATTCGACAAGAACCATCAAATTTAGTTGTTGTTGTTCAGTCGCACAGTAGAGTTTGACTCTTGGTGATTCCATGGACCACGTCATGCCAGGCCCTCCTGTCTTCCGTCATGCTCTGGAGTTTGCTTAATTTCATGTTCATTTTATCGATAACACTGTCTAAACATCTCTTCCTTTGCTGTCCCTTTCTTCTTTTTCCTTCAATCTTTCTTAGCATCAGGGTCTTCTCCAGTGAGTGCTCCCTTCTCATTTGGTGGCCAAAGTGCTTCAGCTTCAGCTTCAGTATCTGGCCTTCCAGGGAACAGTCAGGGTTGATTTCTTTTAGGATTGACTGATTCGATCTCCTTGCAGGGGACTCTCAAGAGTCTTCTCCAGCACCATCATTCGAAAACATCTATTCCTCGGCGCTCGGCCTTCCTTATGGTCCAACTCTCGCAGCCATACATGACTACTGGGAATACCATTGCTTTGACCATACAGACCTTTGTTGGCAAGGTGATATTTCTACTTTTTATTATGCTGTCTAGGTTTGCCATAGCTTTCCTCTCAAGCATTGCATCAATGTTTGAAATCACAAATGTAGAGCAACGTGCATGCCTATTGCCCATGTTTGTGAGATCCTCCGGGCCTCTGGAAGGCATTGTGTCTGGTGCTGGAGTTCTCAGCCTCTCTCCAGAAACCCAGGAATTAAACCTAAGCCTCTGTCCTCCATAAAACCATTACAAAGAGAATTCTCAGTCATAAAAGATGTCATAAAAGTGATCCACTATTAAATAACATTCATTTTTCAGGATGAAATGATATCCACAAAACAGTCCTCAGGCTAGAAGAAGAAGACCATAAAACTTCTTAAAAAGCTGGAAAACAAATGCTTTGGCCTGTTGCTTAAGGGATAACAAGGTAGATGGACTCCAGATGAGCGTCAAGGGGACACCATTTCAAAGGCCTGAGTCTGTGACCCTTGTGGTAGGCAGGTGGAAGCCCTGGGGGGAAATAGTTTTAGATTAACAGAATTTCCTTGCAGGGCCCACTTCAAAAGGGGGGGGGGTTGGATCCCAATAACAGAGAGGGCATATTATCAGTATTCCATATTATTCAGGTCTCCAGTACTAGTTCAGTATTCAGATTCATTCCCCCCCCATAGAATTCTGATATTATTTGGCTCCATTATTCCCTATGGGGAATATTTCCAAAGGGCTCTGGTGGCTGGTTGTTGTTTTTTTTTTGAGGGGGGGGGTTTGAGCACATAATATCAAAATTGCAGGGGCGCTCATGCTGCGTGTTCTCTAAAGGCTGCCCAAGTTTCAAGTAGATTGGGCTCCATTATCCAATCCTATGGGCCCCTGAACAAGATGCTCCCAGCCACCCTCCACTGTTTCCTATGGGGGGGAATCCATGTTTTTTCCAGGGCAAAGAACAGCAAAACATACAAGAGCAAGCAACTACTGTCCCAAAGATTCCCAAACAAACAAACTTGACAGAATCAGCATAAACCCAGCAAATCACAGCAGAACCACAGACCAATGTGGAAAGCCCGACTTATCCAATGTAAAGCCAGAGAATCCAAATCATACTAAGTGAGACAAGGGGGGGAGTCCAGCCCAACAGAACCAATGCAAAACTGCAGACGCCAAACAGAATCCATGGCCAGGGTAGCAGTCCGAGCCCTACAGAAGAAAGGTCAAACCAGAGAATCTCAGCAGAACCAACCTGACAAACTCCCTCTAAAGTGTGATCCCATTTGACTGTGAGAGCTGTCTCCCTCCCCCTCCCCCCTGTTGCCCAGAAAACCTCAAAATGGGGGTGGGAGCATTAAAAACACAAGCACTCAAGTTTGGAGATTTAAAACGCTAGCTCAGATATTCCCAAATATTTCTGGGAATATTCAGGATCTGGATACTGGCCAAGATCCCCAAGTATCCATCCCAAATGTATCACATAAAGCTGCTTTATACTGAATCAGACCACTGGTCTATCAAAGTCAGTCCTGTCTGCTCAGACTGGCAGCAGCTCTCCAGGGTCTCAGGCAGAGGTCTTTCACATCACCTCCTGCCTGGTCCTTTGAACTGGAAAAGCTGCTGGGTGTTGAACCTGGGACCTTCTGCATGCCAAGCAGATGCTCTACCACTGAGCCACAGCTTCACCCCATCAAAAAATACTGACATGGTATTTTTCAGGTATATATTTGAACAGGATATATCTGAGTCCACATCCTTATCCACATCATTATATGACCGCCTGAACAGGAAGAAAACACCAATGAGATTCTTGACCTCTTTAAAAAAGGAAAAAGTAGAAGAGAGGGGAGCTCCCCAAAATGGTAAGGAACACACTAAAAAAGAGCTGAAATGAGAATTTATTGAGCTGGATTTAAAATGCCTGCTGAATTATGGCAAATAATCTTCTTTGACCCTAACAGAAGTTGTCCAAAGTTCAATGGGACTTTCTCCCTGAAACTAACATCTTGAGAACACTTTAGCTGGTTGAGGCCATCGCTTTCTCTCACACTGCTGGATGTTTGCTTAGAGAATGTTGTTTGGCTGTGGTTCCCAAAGCATGGCTTGGAACACACCTGTCTGCTTTGCCAAAATGGGAACAAAAGAATCCCTGTTGCAGAATATGTCTCTTTTATATCTTTCATCCTGAAGAATACCATCTTTAACGAGGTGCTCACACATTCATTTGGAGATACCGCCAGGAGAAAGTCATGTCATCGATGCTGCTCTTTAAAAGCTTCCCTTTATGCTAGGCCTCAATAGCTTTTTGTCCCTTGTTTTCAGCCAGAGGGAAAAACCAATTCCAGGATGTTATATAAACCTTCCATTCTCTCTGAAAAGAAAAGGTTACATAAAACAATGTCACAAAAGCGGAGGGAGGGGAAAAGGCCCGTAACTTAAAACCGCCCTTGTTAGATTATTCAAATGAAGGAGCTTCTAACAGTTTAGTTAGGAATTAAGTTAATTGAGTTTGGTGTAAGGGTGGTGTACTTCCTGCTGGAAAGCTTCCCATATTTTCTTCTGGAGAAATACTGGCTGGTCCCCCACGTCACCCTGTTAGCCCAGACTTTAATTAGTTCTGGCATTCGCCTCATAATGATAAATGCTGAGATGATGAATGGAAATGCAAATGAGTGTGAAGTGGTTCAGCCATCAGAGGTGCATATCATTAATACTTTTCTACTGTTAAATCGATCAATGTCATCCCCAGCTCCCTCTGTTCAGCGGGTGCAGATGGCCACCTGCCAGACTGCCTTCCATTATACTGGCAAGGCAAACTTTGCGGGTTTCTCCTTTCCATATGCTTTTTATTCCTCGTTTCATGATCTTTTTTGGCAGCTCAAATTCCAATATAGTTCCAGCTGAGATGCTAACTGTTATGGTCAATAAGGAAACTGCTAATTTAGAGAAAAACAAACACCAATTGGAAGTGGTTTCCAATAACAGTGGGTTATCCAGAATCATTATAAATAGCACAAACATGTATTAAAAACATGATTTACAGGAAAACATGCATTTAATCTTATTTTTTCTCATTTCAAATTTTTTATGTTAAATGGGCCCAACTGACTATTTTTTCCTTTTCAAAATTCCTGGATAATCTGAAAGATTCCAATCTGGGATCACATGGTAAAGTGATTAACAAATGTTATAAGCCCGCCTTCGCGGGGTGGACAGGATATAAATTGAATAAAGTAATCAATAAATAAGAAAGTGGTATTAAGATTATCATAAGATTAACTGTTTGTGATTATTTGTGCAATAAAAAAACTTTAAAAAAAGATAATCATGAGATGCTCAGGAGAAAGGCAGACATATAAATATTCTAAATCTCTTCTTTGGTGTAGTGGTTAAGTGTGCGGACTCTAATCTGGGAGAACCGGGTTTGATTCCCCACTCCTCCACTTGCACCTGCTGATGTGACCTTGGGTCAGTTGCAAGCTCTGGCACAGCTGTCCTTGAAAAAGAGCAGTTTGTGTCAGAGCTCTCTCAGCCCCACCCACCTCACAGGGTGTCTGTTGTGGGGAGGGGAAGGGAAAGGAGTTTGTAAGCCGCTCTGAGACTCCAAGTGAAGGGCGGGGTATAAATCCAATCTCTTCTTCTTCTTCTTCTTCTTCTTATATATAGTTGTGAAATGGAGTGGCACTTTCTGAACATTCCACATGCTCCTAAATCAGTTGGCTCCATGATGTGTCACTCAGAAGCTGTCCCTATCCACTGGCTGCATTGCCAGAGTCCCACCCACAGAAGCTGTGCCTGCCAAAACTTACTTCAGAAGACAGTTGTTTCGCACCGGAGAACACAGGTACTGTCTTTGCTCTTCTCACCAGACAATGATTTATTCCCTCAGGGGACAAAACCCACCATCTTTAGCCTCCAAGCCAGGTTTGCTGAGGCAACACTTTCCAGAACGGAAAAAAACCCCGCCAAGGAAGCCAGAGTTTGGGGAGGGGAGAGGCCTCAGCGGAATAGAATGCCATAGAGGCCACCCTCGAAAGCAGTTATTTTCTCGGGGTTGGGGGGAGAGATCTGTTGTCTGGAGTTCAGTTGTAATATCAGGTGATACCAGATGACAGAGATCATTGTTGCCAATCTCCAGGTGAGGGCTGGAGATCCCTCAGAATTACAACTGCTCTCCAGATGGCAGAGATCAGTTCCCCTGAAGGAAATGGTGGGCTCTGTATCCTTATACCCCGCTGAGGTCGCCACAGCAAATTGACACTGAGTGCGCAAGCTCGGGGCACTCTCCCAGAGCGTCTTTCTAGAGCTCATTGTATTTATTTCTACTAGTAAATTAATTAAAGTCATTTCTTTGCACAAACAAACATGTTTTAACAGGAAATACAATTGAGAGTGAGAAAGATGAACTGCCATCAGCCCCATAGATAGAAAAAAAATTGGGGGGGGGAATAGAGGGCAGTTTAGCTCGGTGGTTTATGACAGCTAACAGGGGATTGGGGGGGTTAGGGACCCAATCCCCCCCTCAGCCCTCTTCTGTGAGAGTGGGGATAATCTCTCACCCCCACCTGCTCCCCCAGGCAAGTCCCCCTCCCCAGGGCAGGACAACTGAGAGGGCAGGGATCATCTGTGAGGGGGCATCATCCCTGTCAGCCCCCCCCCCAATGGCTACAGGCCTGACTGGCATTAACTAAGGACAAAACTGTTCCTGGGTTATACTGGCTCATTTCCCTACCACTCAGCTTGGTCAAATTTGAAGTTTCCTCCAGTCTGAGGAGACTTCTGCTAATTTAAGCAAGTGGAGGATGAGCTACTTAAGTTGGAGGAAAGCTTCAGACTTTGCTGAGTAGAGCGGTAGGATACAGACCTCTGTCACCATAGCAACACATCCAAAAACTACATTAGTGTCAGTAGAATCGCAAGAATATTGTCAAATCCCAACCTTTGACTCTCTTATCTAATCATCATGTGGGTAACAACTCAAGAAAGGGCCTTCTCAATCTGTAACTCCCTCCCCCTGAGGGTTCATCTGTCTTCTTCTAGTGTTGTCTTCCACCAGCGGTTAAAGACAGGGGGGGGGTTGGTTTGGTGTACCCACAGTAACTTTTACTGCCCTCCCTGGTTGTGTTGTCTTTAAATTTATTTATTTTCTTTATTTCAAATGCAGCTTGCATGTTTTAAACATTTTGATGTTCACCACCCTGTGGGCCTAGCTTCAGTAACAAATACATTAAAATGCTACATGACTGATTGACAGCAATTTGATAAAACATAGCATGACGTGGGGTCATCCAGTTGGGGAGTTGGTTTAGGATGGACAAAAAGGAGGACTTCTTGCCATGATATATAATTGACTTATAAAACTCATTGCCATGACAGGTGCTGGTGACTATGGACCACTAGTTTAAATGGAATCTTAAAAAAGCATTAGACACCTGTCCAAAGGATGGGGCCGGCAGCATTCACTATGGCTGCTGTGCTGCTCTAAGGCCTTTCTTGAGCTGAATGGCTAACAAGGCTGCTGGAAGAAGAAGAGATCTGAGGGAAAAGGCCAAGGTGAGCGATTTCCCCTTCTGAGCAAAATCAGAATTTTGAAGCTTTGAGGGCTCATTTCACATTGCAGTTTCTTCCATATATATTTTAAATTATTTTTTAAAAAACCCTTTTGTTGCAAGTGTTACTGCCTGGGTTGCTTTATCAACGGGGAAGAGCATAGGGAAAGGGGGGTGCTGAAACCCTGTCCTCCCTCACCATTTTCTTTCTGGAAAAAGCCACCCCAGAGCTATACTTAACATCACTGGCGGAAAATCTTTCTCCAGCAGGCATAAAAGCAGCTCAGGAGTGTCTTTTCCAGGCAAGAAAATGGAAACAGGGCGGAAGGGAACGCCCCCCATGCTCTTCTCCTTCTAATTAAAGCCACCCTAGCCACTACATTTGCAAAAGAATAGAAGACATTTCGGAGAGAGACAGATGATAATCTGGTATTGCTGAGCTCCATGGCATAGTCGTCAAATGGATAATGGGTCAACAAGGAAGTCAGTCTTCTGTCCTTAGCTGGGCAGCAGCCATTCTTTGGTGTTATACTTTCCAACATCAGTCTCATGCTCAGGGCTATTTTGGGGCAGGAATAATGCACAGGAACGGAGTTCCAGCTGGCTCCTGAGTTGGCCACAACCAGCAGGAACTCATTAGCATAATAGGCCACACCCAACAGCAGGAACTCATTAGGATTGGCTACAGTAGGGGTGTGTGGCCTAACATGCAAAGGAGTCCCTGCTACAAAAAAAGGCCCTGGGTTTTGACAACAAACAAGGTAAACAGAATAAGAAGCAAAAGGTGGGTGTGGCTGGATGAGCACACGTCTGGCAACAAGGGGCTGCGGCCTACTATGCTAATGAGCTGTGGTGTCAGGGTGTGGCCTAATATGCTAATGAGTTTCAGCTCTTAGTTGTGTGGCCTATTATGCTAATGTGTTCCTGCTGGGCTTTTTCTACCAAAAAAGCCCTGCTCATGCTTGTCTCTGTCCATACCAGTTTCACTTGTGCAGCACAAGGAGACCACTCCAAAGGGGCTTGTAAATGTCTTTACCGTGATTTATCTTCAAACATTCAGCACATTTTGAACTATCCGCCACTGCATGCCTGAGCAGTGTCGATCTCCACCTTCTCCCTCCCTCCCTCCCTTCCCTCTCTACCTCCCTCCCTCCCTCATAAAAAGGTAAAGGTAAAGGTTCCTTTCCTCGAAAGCCGGTTGAATCCGACTCTAGGGTTGCGGTGCTCATCTCCGTTTCCAAGCTGAAGAGCCAGCGCGTCTGAAGATGTTTCTGTGGTCATGTGGCCAGCATGTCTAAACACCAAGGCGCACGGAATGCTGTTCCCTTCCCACCGAAGTGGTACCTATTTATCTACTTGCAATTTCTTCCCAAGGAAGAAAGGATGCATTAGAATTCACCTATGGCAACCATGTTATAACTAGTAGGCACGGGGAAACCCGAGAAGCATCATTGGGATGTATAGTTCCATCTCTGTGGACCAATGGAGAGTGGGAAACCATGAGGCAAGCCCATTCAACAGATGCAATAAAAGATCAATCTTTGAGGAGCTGACTGAGAAAATTAACATATATTGTTCAAGTGTGCCTCCATTATTAATCTGGACAGGACTGTGCCCAAGACATCCAATGCATAGGAAACACCTGGGGTGAGGAATAAGTGATAAACTGTCATGCCTGCCCTTGACTCAGCCCAAGATCCAACTCCTGACAGCCTAAGAGGGTGCCTTTAATTGCTGAAGAAGCATCAGGATCTGCACCTACTGTAAGTACGGAAGAGGATACACAACAATCTGAGCCAACTACAGGACGGTTTGCACCTGGGATTGATCCGGCCATAAGCAGCTCACCACCTGCATCTCCCCCACCTGTAAGCCGGCTTAGGGATAGGAGACGTCAGGATCTGGCTAGCCGACGAAAAGAAGCACGTTCAAGAGGGTGGAGATCCTTGAGCCCTGAGTTTTAACAGCAGCCAGGACCTCGCACAAAGGTGCTAATGGGTTAATGAGCCAGAGCACTATTTAGTAGGGCCTCTGGCCATGAGCACTTTGTGCTGGCAACCTTGTTCCTAGAACCAGAAGCTCTGCACCTTGATTCCTGTTTGACTCTGTGGCTTTTTGGACACAGCTTGTGTTTTTGGACTTCTGCTCCGGCTCCTGACTCCCAGCTTTGAATCTGACGACACTCTCGGCTTTGCTCTCTGGACTCTGACCTCTGGTAACGTTTGACTACAGCTGTGTCTGGTGTTTTGGGACTTTTTTAACGCTCTGCTGACTTCTCTGCCGGCCGACCCTCCGACTTGTCTTGTGACCCACCCTCCCAGCCTGACTCCCTGGCTCTACCGTGACATAAACAGTCAAAAAGAAACACAGTTGCTGATTCATAAATACCTATTGATGGATCATAATTAGGGACATTCCACAATCCCACATCCCAATTGAGTTGAACTGACTCAATCCAATCTTGGAAGAGATTCCGCTAAAATTTAAACAGCCCTTTGGTATATACAGTGTGCTTTCTTCAGTTAAAAAAATTGACCTCTGGTAATATGAAAGAAAGAGAATCCGTTCACCTCATAGGCACTTTATTTGCTAATCAAACCTCTCATTAACAATTAATTGGCACAGAAGTTCACTGTCCGTTATTTCTGTGCCAGTCAGACTCTGTGGGCTTCAGAGACTGAAACGGGAGGAGCTGGTCGGGTTATAAATAATTTCTGTGGGCTACTCTCCTTCCTTCAGGGTGTTTAAGTAGAGGTCAATGCCCGGTTCATTATCACCAGAACAACGACAGCTTTGCCAAGGAAACAAGTGTCATCCATTTTTGGGATACTACTGCTGGATTTGTTTTCAAAAAGAGATCTGAATTTCTGTCCACAGTCAGTCTTTGGGGGAAAGGGTCACGCAGATGGAGGCCACTGTTGCTTCCCTCAGAATTCTGTTGCCCTTGAGCCTCTTTCAGATGCTAGTCTCAGTAGGCCAGACTAATGCATGTAAATCCTCCTGATTTGTGTGGTCATCATGTTGTCTGGAAGGGAAAGGTCTCGGTTTTCAGCCTCGTCACCCACAATCCACAACCCTGAAAATCAGAGTGTTGTGTCACATCTACAATGGGGACCCAAGATGGCTTACATTCTTTCTTCCATTTTTTTTCCTGTCAGCAACCCGGGGAGGTAGGTCAGGCTGGGAGTTTGTGACCGACTCAGGGTCACTCAACAAGTGTGCACAGCTGAGTAGAAATTTGAACTTTGGTCCCAAAGAGTGATTAACACTTGGAATTCACTGCCACAGGAAGTGGTGGCAGCTACAAGCATGGAGGGCTTCAAAAGGGAATTAGATAAGCATATGGAGCAGAGGTCCATCAGTGGCTATTAGCCACAAGGTATAGATAGGGACTCTGGGGCAAGTGATGCTCTGTCATCTTGGTGCTTGGGGGGGGTCAACAGTGGGAGGGCTTCTAATGTCCTGGCCCCACTGGTGGACCTCCTGATGGCACCTGGTATTTCTGGCCACTGTGTGATACAGAGTGTTGGACTGGATGGGCCTTTGGCCTGTTCCAACATTGGCATCTCTTATGTTCTTATGTCTCCCAGATCCTAGTCTGATACTCTAACCACTATATGACTCTATTTCCAATAGACTAGTATGGGTTTATTGGGTTGCCCACCTCCAAGTGGGGCTGGACATCTCCTGGAATTGCAACTCCAGACAACAGAGATTAGTTCTCCTGGAGAAATGGCTGCTTTGGAAGGTGGACTCAATGGCATGATAACTCACTAATCGTTTCTCAGCCTTTTGGCTAAGAAGTGTAAGCCTTGGCTATAACTCACTGAGGTGCTTCCCCTCCCCAAAGCCCACCCTCCCTGGACTCCAGCTCCAAATTAACAGATGACCGGCCAGCAGAACTTGGTGTCTTATGATCCAGCACAGGAACAGCCTATGGAAATGTGGCCGCCAGGAGCAACCATGATCTCTAGTAGCTGTAGGCGCAAATCATCGTCCTTGGTTGAGAACCAGACAACAGGCACTTTCATTGAGTGGCAATTTCATTGAGTGATGAAGCTGTATAGTGCAGGCAGCATGTTACTAGAAAGAAAAATGTTTTGTTAAGATTCCCTTTTGGTTTTGTAAGGCTGGTTATCCAGTTTAGTCTTTACAGCTCTGTCCTAAGAGAGCACACTGCAGGCTGCCAGCTCTGTGATGACGTATAATTCCAGAAACAGGTAACAGTTCCTGTTAAATTAGTTCAGAAATGGGAAAGAACAAGTTCAGGAGGTGAGCTGCAAAGCAACTTAATACTTATACCTTGCTATTAACCCGTTAACTCATTTCTACCTTGTGCTGTTTGTTACCTTTTCGATTTGCAGGAGAATCAAGCATCAGGAACATAACCCCAAGGCTTAAAAATTGATCTTGAGTTTTGTTTGATTGCCTTTTTTCTTCCTTCCAGAAAGCATGATAAAGACACACAACAAGCTCACCACAAGAGGTTGCTCCTATTGGGGAAAACGTTTGCTCTTCTACATTTATTTGTTCCTTCTCTGAAAAATAAAAAAGTAGGATCTGCTATTGGCAAAACCCTTTAGAAAGACCAGGGGTGGTTCAAATGGTTTTCGTCCCTTGAGAAAACATATATCTTGCTTTCTGCAACAGGTCAAGGATAGAGTTCCTCCTGAAGATCATCTGAAAGCTTCTTTCCCTGCCCCACACAAGGAAATTTTGGAAATTAGTGTGGTTAAATGAACCCCTCCCAAGTAAAAAAAAAACACACCCCAACCCACTGCTCTTAATCCAATCCAAACCCAAATCATTTAGAATTTTAGCTTTTGAATAGATTTGTTCCCATTCCAAACAGCAACATTCTGATCAGAGAAGGGAAATCTAGGATATGTGCCCACCAACTGAGTTTCTGTTTTCCTTCCTACAAGCCTCTGTGTGGACAGAGGTATAAGCCCTTTGGCCCATACTGTTAGCCCATGAAAGCCTGTGGCCCTATGAAAAGTCTAAAATTATTATAGTCTCAAAATACCCTTGTCTCAAGCTGAGGTGATAGTCAATTAATGGGGGGAAACAGAACAACTAGCCCATTTTAAGTGTTTGGGTATAATGTTGAGTTACAGGAAGGAAAGGTGTGACTAATGACTATCTACCTATCTGTCTCTCTTGCCACGAAGTCTGGAGGTTGAACCAGGGCACAGCCCTCTCACTTCCAACATGCGACACTGTGCAGTCTTTGGAAACTTCCAAGCTGTCCATCTGATCTTACAGGTAACAAGCTATGGGGGTGTCAGGGAGAGAAGTTAGATTAGCTTGTGGAACCCTCTGCCACCTACCCTCGCTTTCCCATTTCCCCCAGGTCTACATCTAATAATAAAGGGGGAAGCTCATGCCTGGCTTGAAGCTTTTTGATGCAGTGCCGTACAGGTTGGCAGTGGCACAGGGTTCTGTTGCCGGGCACTAGTGCATTCGATGCACTGGTTCTGCTGCCCTTGCAGAAAGGCCCCTTCCTCAGTTTGAAAAACAGAGATTCTCAGGTTTGAAGTTGGTCCTGTTGGGTTTCGGTGTGGCGCTTGTTCTGCAGTGCACATAGCAGTGATAGGCTCCTGGCAAGCAAGCAACCTCCCCACAGTCCACTTCCCACGAGATTCTCGGGGAGAGTCTGACTGCTGGGTGCCTGCCTGCCATGCTGTTTGCTGAGTTAGGGTTTTGTTTGTTTTAACACCATAGGAAACAATGGAGGGAATGGGGGCAACCTGGTCCAATGTCTTTGAAACTTGGGGGTTTATTTTTTTTTATTTATTTTTTTATTTACATGAGACTTATATACCGCCCATAACCCCTAATGGGTCTCAGAGCGGTTTACAGACTTACTACTATATATATAGTAGTGATTAAACCTACCTAGGGCCACATTTCGCAAGGGGAGGGACTCCCTATCAGCACCCTGTTGGCAGCGCATTCTCTCTTCTCCCGGCGGGCTCTGAATGTTGTTGTTGTCTCTGGCATCTTCCGGTTACCCGGCGACCTTCTTCCGGAGGCTCGGTGTTTTTGCGCGCGAACGCTCTTTCGGCTGTAGCTTCCGGCTCACGTCCTTCCGGCTCCAGCCGTGCTGCGCCGTCCTGCATCCGCTTCGCCTGCGTCCCGCATCCTGTGTTCGCTCCACCTTCCGTCAGGTCTGGTCATCCAGAATTCCACCGCCATTGTTGTTTTTCGCCACTGCCGTCTTCACCTCCGTTGCTGCTGCCAACACTCCTGGCACGGAACCAGGAGGTGGGTGCCCCCTGCCACCTAGGGCAGGTACCCATTTATCTACTCGTTTATTTACCTTTCGAACCGCTGGGTTGGCGGGAGCTGGGACGGGGGACGGGAGCTCACTCCGGCCGCGGTGGGGAGTCGAACAGCCATTGAGGCTGTTCGCTACAGATGTTACAGCAGGCGTTGTATTACCTGCGCCACTGCTCCCGCAACATATGGGGAGAGGCTCCAGCAGCTACATGGTGAATTTGGTGCCTCTCTCTCAAACCCCTTTCCCCCAAAGGCCACTGAAAACATCATGGGAAATTTGACACTTTCCCCCCACCATAGGAACCAATGGGAACGGGGGCAACTTCTTTGGGGTCCGATTTGGTCCAATATTTTTAGAACTTGGGGCTCCTTTTGGGGAGAGGCTCCAGCAGCTGCACAGTGACTGTGGTGCTTCTCCCTCAAACCCCTCCCCTCAGTCCCCAGATTATGCCCTATGAAATTTTGCCATTGACTTTAATGGCCCATAGGGTATAATGGAACCATTTATTTATTTATTTATTTATTTATTTATTTATTTGTCAAATTGATATTTTTTATTTTATTTATTAAGTTTTCCAATTATAAACAGTAATACCATCGCTTATAGACAATAACATCATCAAAAGTCGACATTTCAACCAGATCCAATGATACCAGGTTCCTACTGTCCCCAATTCATTCCATTAATCAGTCCTCAACGGAGTACTTATCTCCACATGTAGCTTCCATTAAATTCCATATCACTACTCGTTTTACTACCGAAATTCAAGCATCTCGGTCCCTCTAATGCTCGGGAATCAACTAAACATTTCACATTAGACCTACAAATACATTGGAATACATCTCAATTAATCCAGTAAGCTATAGTTTGTTCACTTCAAATTGATATTCTGCCCTCCCTGTGAATGAGCTTAGGGCAATTCACAAACAATTGCTGGGCCATTTGGCTACGTAACACAATAATTAGTAATCAGTTAAAACCTTAAAACAGCCTTTAAAAACAAACTGCAACGATACTGGTGCCACTGAGCTCTAGCATTTGTTTAATCCAGGCTGCACACAGATGGTGTTTCCCGTGTGTGGGGTGTGTGATCTTTTTCTGGATGCCCACTGCCTCAACCAAAGACCTGGCAGAACAGCCCCATTTTACAGGCCCTGTGGAGTGATAAAAAGTCCCGCAGAGCCCTGATCTCATGTGGGAACATGTTCCACCAGGCCAGGGGCTGGGCAGAAAAGGCCATGGTCGTGGCTAAATGGATGTCCCTCAGGCCGGGGACAACCAGCAGATCTTGCTCAGCAGAGCACGAGGCTCTCCAGGGCACATATGGGGAGATGCAGTCCCTAACGTATGTCAGTCTCAGGTCACATAAGTCTTCGAAGGTCAATACCACAACCTTGAAGTGGATCTGGTTCTCAATTGGTAGCCAGTGCAATCAGCTTAGCACCAGCTGAATGTGTGCCGGCATAGGCAGGGCAGTCAGCTGGTGCATCACTGCATTTTGCACCAGCTGGAATTTTTGGATCTACTGCCCACATAAAGCGAGTTACAATAATCAGTCCTGGAAGTGACCATTGCGTGTTTCACTGTATCCCGGACCTGGCGGGAGAGGTGAGGGGCCAGCTGCCTGATGTGCTGAAAAGGATAAAAGGCAGACCTGGTAACTGTGGTGACCTGGGCCTCCATAGGAAGTGAGGCATTCAGGACCACCCCCAGACCTCCCACCTTCTGGGCTGGCACAAGTATTGTGCCATCCAAGGTGGGCAGCCTGATTCCCGACCCAGTTCCCCCTGACTTAAGTCCAGGGCCTCCGTCTTAGTTGGATTCTTAGTGGGTTCTGTTGTAGCCATCCAGCCATGGCCTCCAACGTCCTGGTCAGCTTTTCTGGGGCGGAGTCTGGGTAACAATCCATCAACAGATAGAGCTGGGTGTCATCAGCATACTGATGACATCTCAGCCCAAACCCCCGGACCAGCTGGGCAAGGGGGCGCGCATATAGATGTTGAATAACATTGATGAGAGAATCACCCCCTGCAGCACTCCACATTCAAGTGGGTATCACAGGGATACTCCCTCACTGAGCACCACCCTCTGTCCCCAATCCCGGAGCAAGGAGGAAAACCACTGTAAGGCAGACCCCCTGATTCCTATCTCAGTGAGGTGATGGGTCAAAAGATCATAGTCGACCATGTCAAATGCTGCTGTCAGATCTAATGGTAACGGCAGTGCCAACCTGCCCTTATCTAGGTGTCTCTGGAGGTCATCTGTGAGGGTGACCAGCGCCATCTTTTTCCCATGGCCAGGGCAGAAGCCGGACTAGAATGGATCAAGGATGGATGCATCCTCTAAGATCAAGGAAGAATGTCCCTTGGGGATTCCCAAATATCTCCTGAACCAGCCAGCATTGCCGAATCTGGTATTTGGGGATATTTGGCATTCCTTTTTTTAAAAAAATATATATTTATTGGGTTTTCATACATAATCATTTGTTTCTTTACATGTATACATTTTAGAGTCAGTTATCTATTTTCTAGCCATTTATACAATCCCGACCAATGTTTTACAAAAATTTCTTCACTTTTCCCTTGTAGCATTAAACTCAATTTGTCCATTTCGGCTACTCCCATAAGTTTCTCTATTACATCATCTTGATTGGGGGTGCTATCTTACTTCCAACATTTCGCCCATTGTATCCTTGCTGTAGTTAATATATATATATTATTAAATGTTTATCATTGTTGCTAATTTGTTCTGGAAGTATATTGAGTAGAAACGTTTCTGGCACTAAATCAAGTTTGACTTTTACCATTTCCTGTATTATTTACTGAATAAATATCCAATATTTTTGTATTTTTGTACATCGCCACCACATATGATAGAATGTTCCAACACTTGTTTTACATTTCCAACAAACGTTGGAACAGCTTGCATAACATTTTGCTATTCTTTTTGGTGGCCAATACCAACTATGAAACATTTTGAAAACATTTTCTTTGAAATTGGTCGCCCTCATAACTTTAATAGTTTTCCAAATCTTTAACCACTTTTCAGGTTGGATTACATAACCTATATCTCTTGTCCATGCGTCTATGTTATACTTCATTATTTCTTCTTTCATATAATCTTCCAATAATATTTTATATAATTTCTGGATCAATTTGTCATTTGAGGAGAGCCAAATTTTATCTAGCCCATTTTTTTCCTCATAAAAGCCTATTTTTAGATCTTTTTGTTACCTTGATTTTAATTGTATCTGTTCCCAGCAAGATAATTTTAAATTATATTGTGATTGTAATTCTTTTTCTGATTTTAGTTTTTTTGTCGGGTCTAGCAGCCTCTCATAGGTTTCTTTATTGTAACTCTTTAGGAGTGTTGGTTTTACAAAGGCTTCTAAAGGTGACACCCACTTTGGTATCTTTCGATAAAATTTCTATTTTATTATTTTCCACACATTGAGTAGTGCCGTTCTTGTGATATGGTCTTTGAAATGCTGATGAGATATATCTTTATCGTACCAAATACAGGCATGCCAGCCCATGGCTAAGTCGTACCCTTCTAGTTTTAAACATCTTTCATCTTGCAGATTAATCCAATCCTTGATCCATCCTAAACTCGCTGCTTGATAGTACAACTTCCAATTTGGTAGGCCAAATCCGCCTCTATCCTTTCTATCTTGGAGCAACTTTAATTTTATTCTTCCTCTTTTTGCGTTCCATACAAATTTCCTTGTTAATTTGTCCAATTCTGTAAAGTACTGTGGTTTTTTTTATTATTGGGATATTTTGTGCTAAGAATAGAAATCTGGGTAAGATATTCATTTTTATCGTTGCTACTCTTCCTGACATGGAGATGTGAATATCTTTCCAGTTTGTTAAATCCCTTTTTATCTCTTCCAGTAATTTTGTGTAATTATCTTCAATTAAAGTACTATTTCGATTTGAAATCATAATGCCTAGATATCTAACCTTTTTCGCTATTTCCATTTTCGTGAGACTTTGTAGTTCTTGTTGGGTGCTTAAATCGCAATTTTTAGTCAGTAGTTTAGTTTTAGTTTTAGAAAATAATTATAAAAAATTATTGGAAGAAATTAAAAAAGACCTTTTAAAATGGAAAGATATACAACTATTGTTACTAGGAAGAATAGCCACCATAAAAATGAATATATTACCATGTTTTTTATACCTTGCCCAAAACATACCAATATTAAAAAAAGACATTCTCCAAAGAGCTGGATAAAACTGTAAGGCACTTCATATGGTACCCAAAAAAGCCACGAACCAAGTGGAAATATTTACAAGAGAAAAAAGAAAAAGGAGGTATGGGATTACCCAACTGGGAATTGTACTATGAAGCTGCAACTTTAACCTAGATTAAGAGTTGGGTGAAATTAGAAGATAGGAGAACTTTAAATCTAGAAGGCGACGATCTGACAATGGGATGGCATGCTTATATTTGGTTCAACAAAGATAAAATACACTCCAATTTTCACCAACATGTAATAAGGGGGACATTGATAAAATATTGGCAAAATATAAAAGATAGATATTATGAAATAATACCAAGATGGGTCTCACCATTGGAGGCATTTATTAAGCCAACACTATTGACAAAAGATAAGATAATTATATATGACCACCTTCTAGATAAAAAGGATAAGATTCAAAACTTAGAGACAAAGAATATGATGTTAACATGGTGGGAATCAGCACAATTAATGTCTATATATAACAAAGATAAAGCAACGGGTTTTTTTCAAGGGAAACAACAAATTAGATAAGATATGGTTGTCAACGAGTGACAAACTAATACAAAAACTATATAGACGCTTCTTAGAAAGATATATGGAGGATGAGGTGGTTAAGCCTTCTATGCTAGCATGGATGAAGGATATGGGATATACTATAGAATTTGATGAATTGGATAAAATATGGAAAAAAATGAGATATTTGGAATCAATTGCTTATAAAGAAAACCTATATAAAATGTACTATAGATGGTATTGGACTCCAGATAGAATTGCAAAATGTTCTACAAAAATATCAAAGAATTGCTGGAAATGTAAGAACAACGTAGGAACGTTTATACATATGTGATGGAAATGTGGTAATATGCAGAAATTCTGGAAAACAAGCAATGGATATTGGAGATAATGAATGTGGATCTAAATTTAGTACCGGAAATATACTTATTAAATATTATCCCAGATAACTTTTACCAAAATGATAAATATTTACTAAAATACATCTTAACATCATCTAGAATCATGGTAGCAAGATATTGGAAAATGGAAAAGTTACCCTCTAAGATAGAAATAGCAAAGAAATTGCTGGATATAGCTGAATTAGAAAACTTAACAATGTTGTTACGTGGAAAAGAAGAAACTAAATTTCAAAAGAAATGGTTAAGAGTGTATAAGTGGTGGGGGAAAAATTTACTATGTACAAGACCTCCAAAAATGAATATAATTGTATAAAAATGTTTGTGGCTATATAATGTAAAACTACATAAATAAAGTATTTTAAAAAATAGCTACAGGACTGAAAATCAGAGGAATAGCCTTCCTCTTCATACGCTACCCATTGCCGCTATATTCCTAGGTAGCAAGGGGAAGGGTAGCAAGAAGATTCTGAAATGCTCCAACTCTCGTCACGTTTCTGATATCATCAGGAACATGAAAAAGTCTGGTAAAGTTTAAAATGAGCTAATTTCTGCTTATTTGTAATCAAGGCCAATTTAACCCAGTATAGGGACCTTGCTCCATATTGACACAGGAAGCCGTGCTTGCCAGCTTCACAGCAGGGCCTCACGTTCTCTCGTAATTACAGTTGATCTCCAGACCACAGAGGTCAGTTCCTTGGAGGCAGGGCTCTACTGGTAGCAGGAGCTCCTTTGCATATTAGGCCACACACCCCTAGTGTAGCCAATCCTCCAAGAGCTTACAGAGCTCTTCTTACTGGGGCTACTGTAAGCTCTTGGAGGATTGGCTACACTAGGGGTGTGTGGCTTAATATGCAAAGGAGCTCCTGCTACCAGTAGAGCCCTGCCTCCAAGGAACTGACCTCTGTGGATGGTGGATTCTGTGGAATCCCCACTGAATTCTGTCCCTTCCTCAGGCACTGCCCTCAGATCTCCAGGAATTTCTCAGGCTGCAGTTGACAAGCCAACAGGAAGTTCATCCATGACTTTACACAAGAGAATGAACATGATTGCAGCCTTCAAGTATTTGTCATGTAGAAGATGGAGCGGCTCTATTCTCTCTTGCTCTGGATTGCAAGACTAGATCTAATGGGTGGAAACTACAAGGGAGTCGTTACTGGCTAAATATCAGGAAAAACTTCTTAACTGTAAGAGTGGTTGAGCAGTGGAACAGTCTGCCTCGGGAGGTGGTGGGTGCCCCTTCGCTGGATGTTTCCAAGTGGAGGCTGGACGACCATCTTTCGGGTATGTTGTAGGGCTATCTTTTGGTTATGCTCCTGCAGAGTGCAGGGGGTTGGGCTAGATGTCCTGCAAGGTCCCTTCCAACTCTAACATTCCATGATTCTATGAAGCAGAGGGAAACTTCCACTCACTAGTATGGAAGAAAAGGGGCTGCATTAGGAGAATTTGGGAGGAGGCATTATCTTCAGTCCTCAGACCATGTGGTCCTAAGGAGGGGAGACTGTATTCCACAGCAGGCGCAATCCCCCCTCTCCATGTGTGTTACAGGATAACTGCTAGAGTAGCATGAGCAATGGAATTGTCATTTAGTTAAAAGGTCAGGTCAGCTCAAGAGCCGACTAACCTCAGAGGTTCCCTTCTGTTTTCTCATGAGTTACTGCTTTGGCCTTACCACCTTCCAATCTTTTTTTTTTTTTTTGGCTAGGGGGTGGGTGATTCTACCATGTCTGTGCATCATGTACACATGATGAGGTAGAGGTACAGCATTTGCCTGTAGAGAAGGGCATTTATTTCTTCTCTGAATGAGTTGCTGATCTGAGCTTGCTTCCTTCCAGTCAGAAGGCACATGCAAAACAGGGATGCAAGTACAAAGGAGATGACTCTCTCCCCAGGCAGATAATTGCTTCTCTTTTAGAATCTAAAAGGAATCCATTGTGGCGTAAAAGTAAACTGTGCCTGCAATTTTAATTGAGGAAAGAAACCCAGCCTTTGCAATTGAATGGATTTCTGCCCTATATGATTTTCCTGATTAGCCTGGAGTCCCGACAATTCTGCCACCCCAGGCAACCACCTGTACAGGTTATTAGGTTAGTTTTGGCTCTGTTGCAGCCTGCACCGTGCTGCATAATTAATACACCAGTCTCAGAATAAGATCTGATAGCACTTACACAGGAAATTGCAGGTCGCCCAAGCTTGCACACACGTTTGCATTTTCTGTTTGGCAAACAGAAATATACAGGAAGGGAATTTTGAAATCCAGTTACCTTCAGACTTAACTGGGTCCTTGTAGAAGGTCTAGATTACATGGAAAGTTAGAATGGATAATGGTTCCTAAGACAATGGGTTGCTACTTACCTGTATACCTGATCCAGGTGAAATGTGTTGAGGACAAGGTGTAACCGGGCATCTTCTGTCAGGTACTTAATACATCGTGAGGTGAGGGGAAATCAAGGTTATGGTGTATTGTTACACCTGAGTCTGACTCCTCTGAGCTTCAGTTACATGTCAAGTGAATAACCCTATTAAA
The DNA here is from genome assembly GCF_001447785.1 of Gekko japonicus. Classification (NCBI taxonomy): domain Eukaryota; kingdom Metazoa; phylum Chordata; class Lepidosauria; order Squamata; family Gekkonidae; genus Gekko; species Gekko japonicus. Next base: position 1,597,033 of record NW_015167528.1, on the reverse strand, counting down.
AAAAGGAGTTACTTAAGACAGGACAGGGTGTGGAATGCTGAAACCACTGGGTAGCTCAGCCTTCAGGGTTCACAGTTCAAAAGTCTTCTGCAGTGGAAGAGAATGCATCTCCAGCAGGCAGAATCTGCATTAAGGCCTGGTCATTGAATTTTCACACTGACTGACCTGCTCCACAGGCATGTCCAAGTAGAAGGAGGGATGCAGGTTTCAGTCTCACAATCACCATCATCATGATGTTAAATGAAGTCCTGGTTCATGTAACAGATCGTAGGAGATGTCATTTCTAAAGGCAAAGTCATACAGGCAATAAAAACAGAGAGGCCAATAAGTATCAGGATACCTCTGCTTGTTCATTTGCTTTAAGCAATGATCTCCCACTTCTTTTGTCCACGAAGTGGCTTCCAGAAATAATAAAAGGTACAATATGCACAAGGAGAAGAGTGGTAGGTTGGAACAGCTTAGGGTTAGGGTTAGGGTTAGGTGCGGGAGACTGTCTTCACTGTCGGCATCCAGGAAGGTATGTTTTCCCAATATCCAGAATTATAAAATTCAAATTCAGAATTATTGGTAACTATTCCTAATATAGCATTACTAGCAAAAAGGCCCGTTGCGGAGGGGGATACAACGGGCTGCTAGCCGTCCTCCGCCTCCTCCCCCTCCCCGCCGCGGCCCACCCGCCCATCGGAGGCAGGCACTTGCGGGACTTGCCTGTGCGCAAGTTCTTCCCTGGCCTCCGCCCGAGGCCCCAGGGACGCGAAGCCGCAGCCACCTCCAGCCCCCGGGAACATCCCGCACAGCCGCCCGGCACAGCCGCTCGTCGGCCCGAGGCCCCAGGGACACGAAGCCGCAGCCACCTCCAGCCCCCGGGAACATCCCGCACAGCCGCCCGGCACAGCCGCTCGTCGGCCCGAGGCCCCAGGGACGCGAAGCCGCAGCCACCTCCAGCCCCCGGGAACATCCCGCACAGCCGCCCGGCACAGCCGCTCGTCGGCCCGAGGCCCCAGGGACACGAAGCCGCAGCCACCTCCAGCCCCCGGGAACATCCCGCACAGCCGCCCGGCACAGCCGCTCGTCGGCCCGAGGCCCCAGGGACGCGAAGCCGCAGCCACCTCCAGCCCCCGGGAACATCCCGCACAGCCGCCCGGCACAGCCGGTCGTCGGCTCGAGGCCCCAGGGACGCGAAGCTGCAGACGACGTGGGGCGGGACTCAGACGACGTGGCCAATGGGATGTGGCCACGCCGCTGACGGACAGGCGAGCCGTCCAAACACTGTAGGGGCGCATTGCGTGCAGTTTGCGTCTTACTGCTTTATAATATAGGGAGATTTGGTGCTTACTGACTTTGAATCACCCAGAAAGCAGATTAAGCAGAGTGTAAAAAGATAGGAGCTGCGGTGGCTCAAGTGGTTAAGACGCTGAACTGCAGGCTGTGGAAGGTCGGTAGTTCAGCAGTTCGAGATCCGGGTGCCGCAAGACGGAGTGAGCTCCCGTCTCTAGTTCCAGCTCCTGCCAACCTAGCAGTTCAAAAGCAAGAAATTGCAAGTAGATAAATAGGGACCACTTCGCTGGGAAGGTAACAGCGTTCCGTGCGCCTTGTGTTTAGTCATGACCACATGATCACGGAAATGTCTTCAGACAGCGCTGGCTCTTCGGCTTTGAAATGGAGATGAGCACCGCAACCCTAGAGTCGGATTCGACTGGCTTTCGAGCAAGGGAACCTTTACCTTTTACCAAAAAATATGCACAAGTAGATGATGGCGAAGTCTCACAACAGTTCTCTTAGCATGATCTTAGCAGCCATTTTTTTTAATGGATTCATGTTCTGTTCATTCAGAAAAGCCTGGGACTTCAAATGCTGCTTTCCTGGATGGCAGATATATGCAGCCTCTGTTAATACCTTTGCTGCTCACAGTCAGGAAGCCATCCAGGACTATAGCCCTATGGTGGAGTGGGCCTTCTCTGGCCTGCAGTGCCTCTTCTGCCCTGGCTTCCAAGGTTTTCTGACACCTTGAGAGGCTTTTCTCTCTCTCCAGTAACCTGCCGCCACCACCTGACCTTTGTAAAGAATTGCCCACTGGGAGGGTCAGGACTCCCAGCTTCCCTTCCAAGTTCTGAGGCCTTGCCTCTGCATCTCCCACTGCTCAGCACCTGGTCACTATGGGGACAGTTTACTGACTTGTGCACCCCTGGAGGAACAGCCACTTGCCAACTGCCTGCCTTCCCCCTGGTACTCCTTTTACAGTTGTGTGTCCAAGACAGTGGAGGTTTATTTGGTACAGAGAACCACTACCAACATCAAAAGTTAATCAAGTATTTATTAACAAGAAAATGTTCACAAGCACACTTTTAGCACAGCACCAGATTGAGCAAGAGGTCAAAGAAATGGGTAAAATGCAGTTCTTCTGCCCCTCTGTCTATACAAGCCCTATCAGATGTTAAAATGTAGGACAGTCTCCTTAGCTTAGGAAGTTACAGATCCCTACAGAGTTTTTGTTACCTTGAATCTCCAGCTCTCCAGGCCCACAAATGGTTAATCGCCTCCTCCTCCAGACCTCAGTTAAGAGTTCTATCTGCTCAAAAGAGCACAAAAGAGCGAACTTCCTCCTTGCTCCTCTGAGTTTTATTTTCCAAACCCACTGACCAGGTCAAAGAAGCTTTTCTGGGAGTCTCCAGAATTTTCCTTCCTGAAGTCTCAATAGTATTTAACACCTCCAAATCTCAGTTCCCTGCTTGAAGGGGGGGGGGGGCTTGACCAACCCATTGTCTAGGCCTATTAGCAATTGAACTGACTTCCCCCCTTCCTGCCTGTTCTCTGCCCAGAGAGAAAAAGAAGATTTTAAAGCTCAGTGGAGGTTTTGCTCATTTCAACCCTCCAAAGAAAAAATGAATTTCTTCACACATACACCACATTTTGTGCTGTTCAGTGTATGATTCTGCTAGAGATAGATTTCTTTCTGAGGGCCTCATCATAGATATGCTGAGTCAGATAGGATCTATTACATCCTGTCAGGCCATGTTAAATATGTAACACATAAATTCACACTTTTCACAGGAGTTGCTCAAGAGATCAGGCATTAAATCATGGTGATGCCCTGATATGACCCTAGATGAACTTCTTGTGAATTGTTGAGCCCAGTTGGACTGTGAGGCCTTGTTCTACAATCAGTTGATGACCGCATATGTTGAATTAGTATGGTTGCATCGTAAAAGTAACCTGCTCAGTATTTATGTTCATGTTAAAATGAGCACAGCTGAACTGTATTTCAGTTACTTTTAACATTCTTCAGCTGCTTTAAATATTTATTTTATTATCATCTGGAAGTTTAATTGATTGAGTGACCTCTCTGTATCTCATCCTCATCTTTCCCTCCAGGGGTGGGGGGTTATTTAATTTTACCTTCACAATAACCCTGTGACTGAGCCACAGCTGACGGGTCTTTTCCATCTAGCCCCCTGCCCCCCCCCCAAGCAGTGCTGGAGGACCTGCTTATGAGTCTGAGAGAGAGCCAGTTTGGTGCAGTGGTTAAAAGTGCAGACTCTAAACTGGGAGAAACAGGTTTGATTCCCCACTCCTCCACATGCAGCTGCTGGTGTGACCTTGGGTTAGTCAAAAATTCTTTTAGATCTGTTCTCTCAATGGCCATTCTCGAAAGAGCTCTCTCAGCCCCACCAACCTCACAGGGTGTCTGTTGTGGGAAGGAGAAGGGAAGGAATTGTAAGCCACTCTAAGACTCCTTCGGGTAGTGAAGGGCAGGGTATAAATCCAATCTCCTCCTCCTCCT
>NW_015167528.1:1552928-1592980 GCF_001447785.1 Gekko japonicus | reverse complement strand
CAGGACTTTGTAAAATTTGGCAGACTTCCTGGCCTGGCCCATCAAAGAGTTTCTCAGTGTGGCCCTTTAGACTCCCCTGCCCTGTGAGGCACCAGGTGAGCCTCTGCAGGTAGAGAGCTCCAAAGTCGAGTGGGAGCAGAACCAGTTCATCATCCACATGACCCCATCTGGGCCCAAGATAATCTCCAGAGGAACCGGCAGTGCTGCTGGGGCTCTCTCGACCCCACCTGCTGGTGGTGTTTGAGGGTGCTCTGGGTGTAGCTCATGCCCCTTGCCACCTTCCAAGTTCCTCATTGCCATCCAAGTTGAAGAACAGCTCCGAAGGCACTGCAGGACTTCTGGGACTCAACTCCAGGTAACAGAATACTTCTGATAAATGGGATATGGTGATCCTATAGAATCAGAACCACCCCCACCTCAAGCCAATGACAGCACAATGATTAGCCAAAAGTGGACATGGTGAGCACACAACTAACCAAGTAGGATGATCTCTGAGTGGGAACTTATCAAATGGAATCCCTCTCAAACAAATAACTGCTGGTGCTGAGTCATTCTCTGGTTTGCTGCTTCAGCCTTTTCTGCCTCCTGCTACGCAGGAAGACCAAACCTGGCAAAGTACATATGCTAGGGCAGTTTCTTAGGGCTCAAATGGAGGAAACAAAGATTGTGTGCCTCATTCTGTCCGTAATGAAGCCAATGGCAGCCTTGTGGTGCCTTCATTTGCCTCAGGGCCATACAGGGAAAGGGAAGTGGTTTAACGCTTCAACCTCCACTGGCTTTCATGATTTGAAACTGTGAGCTCCAAGGTCAGTTGGTACTACCCTCAGCTGAAAACAATGTAGCTCTGGCAAGGTCATTGGGCTTTATCTACTGAGCTGTCTCTAACTGTCTTTGTGAAAGTTTCTCTGGCCTCTTTGCAGCTTGAACCAAATATTTTACTTTACAGAGCAGAGCAAGGAACCATTTTTCTTTACACCAACATTTACAAAGATTTAAAAACATAGTTCATAGGTCACAAAACTGTTGACAGGGCAATAGCACAAAAAGAGCTCCAATTACAAACTGGAGCATGCAATCTTGTAACTGATCAGAACCTTCCTAGACATTTGCCCAATTGCATTGAAACTACTCAGTCCTAAGACTCATCCACCTCTCCTTCCTCTTCAAATTCACCTTGCTCATCGGCAGTGGCATCTTGATATTGCTGGTATTCAGAGACCAGGTCATTCATATTGCTCTTTGCCTCTGTGAATTCCATTTCATCCATGACCTCGCCGGTGTACCAGTGCAAGAAGGCCTTAAGCCTGAACATGGGCAATACCATAGAAGGAGGAGGAGGAGGAGGAGGAGGAGGAGGAGGAGGAGGAGGAGGAGGGTGGGGCTGAGAGAACTCTGACACAAACTGCTCTTTTTCAAGGACAGCTGTGCCAGAGCTTGTGACTGACCCAAGGTCCCATCAGCAGGTGCAAGTGGAGGAGTGGGGAATCAAACCCGGTTCTCCCAGATTAGAGTCCGCGCACTTAACCACTACACCAAACTGGCTCTGGAGGGAATGGGGGGAATGGAGGGAATGGGGGCATGGGAAATACCATGGGAACATTGACATTTGTTTCACATCATAGGGAAATATGGGGCATGGGGAAACCCTATTTGGGGGCCCATAGAATTGGACCCCCTGGTCCAATCTTTTTGTAACTTGGGGGTTCTTTGAGGGAGAGGCTCCAGCAGCTGCACTGTAAATTTGTGTCTTTCCCTCAAATTGCCTCCCCCCAGCCCCCAGATTATACCCTATGAGACTTTGCCATTGACTTTAATGGCCATAAGGTATAATGGAGCTGTATATTCAGGATTCCCGACTATCTCCCAAACCAGCCAGCATTGCTGAACCTGGTATTCAGGGATATTCGAGAGTCCCAAATATGATGGCCCCGAATAGCCCCAAATCCAAATTTTACCTTTTTTTTTTCAGCACACACCCCTGATTACAATAAAAACTAAAGTATCATAGGTTTAACAGAGGACAGAGGCTCAATCCAGGCCCTAATTCGGTGACACAGGCACAGGTTCAAAAGTGTATAGAATGGACTCCCTGCAAGTTACGTACACCAAAATGCACAGAGAACCTCACCCTGCCACCCATTCCTCTACAATCTCTCCAAGTTAGGGCACGATTACATTTCTGAGGTTCAAGTTATGGACCACCCAAAAAGGTCTCTCCAGTGTTCTCTCTGTAAAAGACTGCTGCAGTTACAGGAGTCTATGAAACGACTCAGGAACAATTGAGTGACACCAAACTCACAGGGAAACCTCTGGGCTGTGCCCCAACATTTGGGATAGAGAGGCCCTCTGGTTGCCACCAATGGACAGTGAAGGAGAAGTAGCCATGCTGCTGGCTGCTCCAGAGGTCTGACGTGAAGTGCATGGGTTATGCCTTGCTCTCTGGAGAGCTGAGCCTTGACCATCACCACTGCGGAGTGATGCATGATGGGCAAGACTCTTCAGATCATGGTCCTCTGTGAGGAGATGGTTTACCAGAGAGCCAGTTGTTGCAGCAGCCAGTGAAAGGCTATGTCTTCCAGGATGGAGAAGGGTTGGCCATCCCCAGCAATCCTTTATTTATTATTAGATTTTATTTATTTGATAGTAAATAAATAGATAAAATCATCTTGTCTAACTGCCAACACCCAACAGAGGCGAGGGTGTGGAACTGAACAAAATGGGAACTCTGTTTTTTTTTTAAAAAAATAATATTGTTTTTATTTGTTTTTAAATAATCATTAACAACAATGAACATCAAAAGCATTAAACAAGCAACGACAAGGGATAAGGGTCAAGTAGTCTCAAAAGTCTATTATGTAACAGTAAAAACTATTTTAACATTTTTGAACATTTATCAGCCAATAACGACTGGAACTCTGTTATTGGCAGCCAGCAAGCTTTGGAGGGCCCCATTGATGTTTCAAAAGCTGGAGAATCCCCCCCCCCACTTTGAAGTTTGGTAAAGGTTTTGATTGAGCAGAGACAATCTGTCTGGAAATGTATCCATTCATGAACCACCACAAACTGCCACAAACTGCTTGAAAGTTCATGGAAAGTTTGTGCTGGTTGACCTGCCACAAACTTCAGATTGCAAGCAACAAGTCAGCCAATGTTCACCACAAACTTTAGTTCATGCCCATCCCTGTTCTTGTTAAGATAGAGATGGATTTTATTTCTGTAGCTTGAAACAGTCCAAATGATCTATCCTACTGATGTGTTTCTCCGAATTGCTCTTCGTGCAGTGTTCGCTTCACTTTCTTCAAGTTCTTCAAAAGACTCTTCTTTGAATGACTCTGTCATTGTTTCATCTGTTCTGCATAGTACTTCGGTGTATTGTTCCCATCTTTTCTTTATTTTGTCCTATTTCTGTCACCTTATTTTGGCATCTTGTCTGTCTTTAGCAGTTTTAAGAGCTTCATTAGTCATCCATTGAGGCTTTTCTTTTGGCTACAAGAATAATCTTTGCATATACTTCCTTGATAATGCCTCTGTTTTCAACCCACAGTTTGCAAATCTGTTTTTACATGGTCTTTAAACTCTTCAGGAATGTGGTTTAGATTGTATTTTGGCTCTATGAATGTTTTGGTGTCTTTCTTCAGCTTTGTTCTAATTTTTAATATTAACAGTTCATGGCCCGTACCGCAATAAGCTCCTGGTCTTGTTTCAGCAGAAAGAAAGGAGCTTCTCCATCTTCTGCTTCCAAATATGTAATCTATTTGATCCCTGTATTGGCCAACCACTGATGTCCGCATATACAATTGTGTGTTCAGTTGCCTGAAACATGCATGAAATATGGGACTTAATGGACTTAGAAGGGTACTACTCTGCTTAGGATTGCAGTGTAAAATCCTTCTGATAAATTTATCAGATAGGAGAGGGTTTTTAATCTTAATAATTTTAATATAGGGCTAACAATAGCCATGAGTGGCAGGTGATGTCTTAAAAGAAGCATTCATCTCCCCCCAACCGAGACATTAGAGGAGGGAATACCTCTACTTTCTCCTGTGTCGTATGTATTCATCCTCGAAAAACAAGGTGGTGTATTTTCCCCCAGGAATCTTATTTTATTTGGGTTCATATTTTCACAGAATGAAATGAGTAATTAATGAAGTCATGTAATTAATTTACTATATTTTGATTCAATAATAGCCCTGTTCTTTTTTTAAAAAAGTTTGCAATTAATATATTACAAAAGAAACATCATAGTATCTATTCTAATAAAGAAGATGTCAGGATCCCAGTCAACTCACTCTCTACAATGGCTTTCTTGAGAGAAAGTTTATTAAAGAGATTTGAGATGCTGAAAGGATAGACTCTTTGTCAGGACTGAGGGGTAAAAGCGGGAACCCAGCGTATAACTAAAACCTACATTCCAGGCATACGTCACACAATCATAAGTATAAGCAATCCTAAGGACCCAGACAGTTACAAAGGTTCAACTAGCCATTCAAAAGTCTTATCTTCTTCAAGGACACTCACATGTGAAAGATCTGCAAGGTGCTGCTTGGGAAAAAGGTTACCAGCATTGCCTCCCTAAACTACAGACATTCACACAGCCCCACTCCCTCCCACAGTCTCTCTCCCTCCCACCAGGAATGTCAGCAAGGATGAGTGATAAGCGGACAGCCGGATACATCTGCGTAAACCAGGGATGGCCGGGGGGAAGGGAACAGAGGTGTGGGATACAGAAAACAGATTGGTAATACTACAGGTATAGAAAACATAACAGAAGGCAAACCTGAGTCTGAAAGAAGAATGATGATAAAATCAATGGTTAGGCCAAAAGCATTGCACCAAAAATCAAAGACAGGTTTCCCACTGTGGGGAAAAGTAGGTGCTCTTATCTCCTCTGTTAATTGGGACAGTTTTACTGCTTCCCAAACCTTTTGAATCCACCTGCTCCATTTTTTTGCCAATTAAAAAGCCCCACCCCTGTTCTGCATATGAATAGAGGGACAGCCAGTACTTGGTAGCCCTACTCAGGAAAAATGCTGTGTGGCATAAATAGGGGCAAACAATTGTGGTTGAATGCATTGTTCATTCTCTGACTTGGATTTCCCTTTCCTTTTCCTCAACAATGCAGGACAGTTTTCAAAATGCCCATTGGACATCATGCAGGCAAAGTTAAGCACCCTCTCCCCTTGAAATCACTAGTGCTTAACATGGTTTGGATTGTATCTTATGGTATAACTGAGAAAACAATGCATACAAGAACTGTAACCTCATGTTTTTGTGCTTTGTATATGCAGGCAAAGTTAAGCACCCTTTCCCTTTGAAATCACTAGTGCTTAACATGGTTTGGATTGTATCTTATGGTATAACTGAGAAAACAATGCATACAAGAACTGTAACCTCATGTTTTTGTGCTTTGTATATCTTTACCTTAAGACATTATTGTAAGCAAAAAGTAAAGTTAAATTAAATGGCTATCCTTTCACGATTCAAGTCGTGCAACTTCCCCTAATTAATTTATTTTAGACCTGAATGCTTACATACATTTTGACTATCCTACCTCCTCCAATACCACTGATACAGTAAACAGAACTTGGCATTTCCCTCTTTGTTCATGTATTCCCTATAATACGCCACTGGTGGGCAGCAGCCCAGTGCAGTATGGCTGAGGATGATGGAAATAACAAAACATAACTTTGCAAGAGTGCCTGCAAAAAAATTTGGAACCAGCCAGTGCAGGCCAGGATCTTGTGAAAATCATTTTATTTCCTTCGGTTTCCTTCGGGGCAAAAATCATGACACTGGCTTTGTAAAGTCAAGGAGTACTGAAAGAACTTAACTCACAGATCACAGCAAGGATCCTGAGGAAGATAAAGTCACTGTTAGGTGAAAATTACAGCTGGAACGAATATTTACAAGTGTGCAAAATTCCTCAGATTTTGAATTTTGCTATCCTCACTTAGTTTTATTTGCTTGAATCCATATTCACAATATAGTATTCACAAAGGGAAATTCACAAATGAAATCAATAAATTCCTAGATATTGCATCAGTGAACCAACAAAACAGAAAAGCGAAACCTTTTAAATACATGTTGATCTTATTGTGGGATATGGAATACTGTGCATTGCTCATTAATGTACCTACTCTCACAGGTGTAACTGCACAGTGAATGGTTTTCACACAGTCAGGCTATCACCACAAAACACAACAGATCTATGCATCTGGAGAAGGGATATTGAATCTTCTCTGTAGAAGTACGTATGGCTTCGGAATTAGTACTTTCATGAAACAGACGAAAGATTCCTCAAGAATTTAAATGAACAGGGTAACATTTTGATGCTGATCCTAATATAGACAATTGTCACCAAGCTACTGATGTATAATTGAAACTGATGTGTTTCTTATAGGCTTCTAGGACTCATACATATTGGTGATCAGACAGGTTGTTTGTCCCTTTCTGCATTGCTTTGTTCTACTGTTACATGTGACAAACATAAGCAGTTGCACAGGTATTTGTTTTTTCCAAATTGTTTTCCAAAATTTTTACCTGAGTTAGAAAAACTCTACAATCAAAGCCAGAATAGCAAGCAAAGAAAAGGGGGAGGAGTTTCCTTTGTGCTATGCGCCTTTCCAATTTTTATGGAGTGGTTCTTGTGTAGGGAGGAGCATTAAAAACTGGGATCCATCACCAGCAGCAGTACAGTCCATTCTCCCTCCTCAGCGTTCTGCCACCTCATTCTCTCACATGTGTAAAACAGGCCTAAATGTTATTTCGCAGCTATGCTAACCTTAGTCCAGCTCTCATATCAAGCATCTGATCCTAAACCGAAAACTGTGAGAATCGGACTAGACCTCGTGATTGGAGGTAGGTAGGATTAAACCATGGAGCACAAGTATTGAAAGCTACACATTGTTGTAAAATAGTCAAAAGTGTTTAATAGACTATTAATGGATCTTGCTCTTTTGGAAAGAAGAGATTTCTTTGCTTTTAAAAACCTTTATTTCTAAGGGTAAAAGGTACACGGGATAACTACAAACAAACATAACACTAACAGCTACATTTTCTAAGCTGCCTATAGTCAAACCTAGCACACAGATAATGGAGAAACTCTCCTTCTTCTTAAACCCTAGAAAGGAAGTCACCTGAAACAAATGACCAATCTGTATCACAGCAGAAGCTACTTTTCCCGGGCTAATTCCCCATTGGCTTACTGCCAGGTATTCCTTCCAGGTCAGTCTAAACAATAGCAATACTAGGCAAACAAGTTAACCCTATAATGACTGAATTGTCAGACCTTGTAAACATATATATTTCCAACACATATCAGCCATGAGCTCACTGTGGGATAAATCCTAAGCAAGTTTACCCATAAGTAAGTCCCATTTAATTAGATATTGCTTTCTCCCAGGAAAGTGGTCTCGAGAGTGCTGCCTGCATCACCTTGAACAAGGAGCAACCCTTAGACTCTGGTTCCTCATCTCAAAGACAGGGAATATAATCACATTTCCGAACAGGACTCTCAAAGGATGAACAGTTTGGTTGAAAGCAATTTGGGGGGGGGGGGGGGGGGGGAGGAGAGATCCATAAATGATTTCGCTTGCTTTATTACTTCAGTGTTTTAAAGCTAATAGGATTATGTTGGAAGACAGAACTGATGACAGAACACTTGCAGGTCTAGGCTTCCAGACAGTTAAAAATCAGAGACCCAGAGGCTCTGGAGTTTTCTTAATTTCATGTTCGTTGCATCGATAGCACTGTCTGTCTCAACCTTTGCCATCCCCTTCTTTTACTTTCAATATTTTCCCAGCATCAGGGTCTTCTCCAGCGAGTGCACCCTTCTCATTTGGTGGCCAAAGTATTTGAGCTTCAGCCTCAGTATCTGGCCTTCCAGGGAACAGTCAGGGTTGATTTCCTTTAGGATTGAATGATTTGATCTCCTTGCAGTCCAAGGGACTCTCAAGGGTCTTCTCCAGCACCATAATTCGAAAGCATCTATTCTTTGGCGCTCAGCCTTCCTTATGGTCTAACTCTTGCAGTCATACATGACTACTGGGAATACCATTGCTTTGACCATATGGACTTTTGTTGGCAGGGCGATGTATCTACTTCACTTCAGTTCTAATCATATCAACTTGTTTTTTACCTGTTTGCTTGTTTACCTGCAATGAATAGTTCCAGGCTGAGGGGTGGGGCTGTGGCAAAGCAATAAAATGTCTGCTTTGAACGCAGAAGGTTCCTGGTTCAATCCTCGGCATCTCCAACTAAAAGTGTCAGACAGTAGGTCATGTGAAAGATCTCCACCTGAGATATTGGAGATTACCGCAGACTGTGACAGCAGCCATGAAATTAAAAGACACCTGCTCGTTGGGAGGAAAGCGATGGTGAACCTAAACAGCATGATAAAAAGTAGTGACATCACCCTGCCAACAAAAGTCCGCATGGTCAAAGCAATGGTATTCCCAGTAGTCATGTATGGCTGCGAGAATTGGACTATAAGGAAGGCCGAGCGCCAAAGAATAGATTCTTTTGAACTATGGTGCTGGAGAAGACTCTTGAGAGTCCTTTGGACTGCAAGAAGATCCAATCAGTCAATCCTAAAAGAAATCAACCCTGACTGTTCCCTGGAAGGCCAGATAATGAAACTGAAGCTCAAATACTTTGGCCACCAAATTAGAAGGGAGCCCTCACTGGAGAAGACCCTGATGCTGGGAAAGATTGAAGGTCAAAGAAGACGGGGACGGCAAAGGATGAGATGGTTAGACAGTGTCATAGATGCAACGAATATGAAATTGAGCAAACTTCAGAGGATGGCAGAAGACAGGAAAGCCTGGCGTGATCTGGTCTATGGGATCAAGAAGAGTCGGACTCAACTATGCGACTGAACAACAACACTGCCACTCAGAGTAGGCCACACTGACATTGGTGGACCAAGGGGGTCTGTCTCAGGGGGGCTGAGTCTTCTGTGCATACATTAAAGCCAACACATCTTCACGTTATGAATGAAACAAGGGATAAATGTGGGGTTTCAAACACATGTTCATGTGAATGTAACATGAGTACTATCCAATGCACATATAAAGAAAAATCAAGTGTGCATGGTACACAGACTGTACGTGTGTTTGTTGCAAGTTGTGGATTCATGAATGTCCTCATCTGCATCATATCATCAGCATTCAGCAAGTTCAGTGGGGGGACTGGATGTGCTCTTTGAGACACAGTTGTATTTTCTAGGCACATGGATTTCCTTTTTTGAAACAGTGATCCTAGTCTGACACCCTTCCCACACATGTACTGCTCTGTCCAGTCATAATACCCCACAGCCTTGAAACTTATTCCCCATATTCCTGCTATACTAGGCTACACATAGAAAGCAGGCCTAAGTAAAAAAAAAAACCCAAAAAACCTGCAGATAAAAGTATAAATTAAAAAAGAGAGAATTGAGACGACTCACAAACAAGGGTTATAGAAGATTTAAAGTCATTTTTTAATTGCCAGATGCATTTTGAAAACTGTTGGGTTGTGAAATCCTTGACTTCTAAAAGTTAATAACATTTGAAGTGTTTGTCTGTGGTCAGGCCCTTGGCAAAGCAGAATCAGTTACCCACGTAACTGTGAACATCAACAACGATTAAGTTGAAATCTTTCTCACGGGATTTTTTCTCAGAAAAGTTACACTATTAACCAACACCCCTGAAACGTTGGCTCATGGATGTGCCCAGAAAGTGACCCTTCAATGAAATCCCTACATAGGAAACCCTCCATAGATTATTGTGATGACCTTTGTTCCAAAAATTTATAGGAGCGTCTACAAAAAGGTATGTAATGTGTCTGGAGGCTCCTTAAAATTGCATATGCTATGTAGGGTTGCCAACTTCATGTTGGAAACTCCTGGAAATTTGGGGGTGGATCCTGGGGAGGGACCTCAGCAAGGTATAATGGCCACAGAATCTACCTACAAAAGTGGCCATTTCTGCAGGGGGACTGATCTCTCTTGTATGGAGATTATTTGTGATTCCAGGAGATCTCCAGGCCCCACCTGGAGGGTGACACTCTAGCTCTTAGTGAGGTGAGGCAATTGATGTTTTTTTCTGGTACTTGAAGATGGGAGCAATAAACTGAAGCTCAACCCATTCCAAAGTAGACTGAGGCACTGTCGGTTAGCGAGGGCGCAGGTCGAGAAAATGGGCTAGGGCCTGCACAAGATGTGACTGCGCTCCTCAGTGGGGAGGGTTGCTTACTAGACCCTTGCTGGGGTTTCCTGAGCTGACCCTGGACAACCTGGAAGTGGATTGGAACTGAGGGTAGAGGATGACAGTTGAGGTAGTGGGCAGACTGTCCAAAGGAAGGGAACATGAGGAAAGGTCAAAGCGCTTAGGGCTCTTTAGCTTGGAGAAAAGACAACTGAGGGGTGACATGATTGAGGTTTACAAGATTGTGCATGGGAAAGAACAGGTAGAGAAAGAGGTACTTTTCTCCCTTTCTCACAATACAAGAACTCGGTGGGCACTCCATGAAATTGCTGAGTGGTCGGGTTAGAACGGATAAAAGGAAGTACTTCTTCACCCAAAGAGTGATTCAGACATGGAATTCACTGCCACAGGAAGTGGTGGTGGCTACAAGCATGGACGGCTTCAAGAGGGAATTAGATAGGCATATGGAGCAGAGGTCCATCAGTGGCTATTAGCCACAAGGTATAGATAGGGGCTCTGGGGCAAGGGATGTTCTGTCTTCTTGGTGCTTGGGTGGGGGGGCAACAGTGGGAGGGCTTCTAGTGTCCTGGCCCCACTGCTGGACCTCCTGATGGCGCCTGGTATTTCTGGCCACTGTGTGACACAGAGTGTTGGACTGGATGGGCCTTTGGCCTGATCCAGCGTTGGCGTCTCTTATTTTCTTATGTTCTTATGTTAACATCAGAGTCATCAAGGGGCAGTTGGCCATTGGACAGAGAGCCAAGAAGAGTACTGAGTTGTGTGGCTCTAGAGGAAGAAGCTGATCGACCTCCTTTTTTCCCCACAGGAGAATCGGGGGAAACAAGACAGCAAGCCAAAAAACTGAGGGCTGTGTTCTTGCAGTCCTGCAGGTAAGGCTGAAGTGACACATTGGATGATACGAGAACACAATTTAAGGATGCTGCTAGATCTCAGCCTACAGATGGATGCTCAGATTTCATTTAGATGGATTCAGGTGGGGTAGCCATGTTGGTCTGAAGCAGCAGAACAAAGTTTGAATCCAGAGGCACCTTGAAGACCAACAAAAATTTATTCCGGGTATAAACTGCTGTGTGCATGCACACTTCTTCAGATGCATTGAAACATTGAAACCAACCATTACTTATAGGTAGCTGGCAGCGACCACCTCACCTTCTACCTATATGTAATGATGGTGGCGGCTACAAGCATGGACGGCTTCAAAAGGGAATTAGATAGGCATATGGAGCAGAGGTCCATCAGTGGCTATTAGCCACAAGGTATAGATAGAGGCTCTGGGGCAAGTGATGCTCTGTCTTCTTGGTGCTTGGGGGGGTCAACAGTGGGAGGGCTTCTAATGTCCTGGCCTCACTGGTGGACCTCCTGATGGCACTGGTATTTCTGGCCCCTGTGTGACACAGAGTGTTGGACTGGATGGGCCTTTGGCCTGATCCAACATTGGCATCTCTTATGTTCTTATGTTAGTGGCTTCTGTTTCAATATATCTGAAGAAGTATGCGTACACACAGGGGTCATTTCGTAGAAAAAGAGGTGCAGGAGCTCATTAGCATGACACATTAGCATAACTAATTTGCATGTGCCACCCCCCCTGACATCACCGGAAGTGTGTCAGAAGGCAACACCCACCGCTCAGGCTCCACTGGACTGTTTTGGATTGCTAGCTATTGGGGGGGGGGGGACATGCAAATCTGTCCTCGCAGAGGAGGGAGAGCTTGTACCTGAATAAAACTTGGTCTTAAAGATGCCACTGGACTGTTTTGGACTGGGGGGCCAGGGGGGCTCTGCAGCTTACCTGGCTGCTTCTTGCTCTGACTGAGGGCTGCTGGGATCAGGGGGTGGGGCTTGTTTTATGTGCCCGCCCCCTGGGCTCTTTACTGCCGGAGCTCCGCTCCTGTGCGCTCCTGCAGGAAATGACCCCTGCGTACACATGAAAGCTTACAATAACTTTGCTGGTCCTCAAGGTTCCTGTCTGGACTCAAACTTTGTTCTGCAGATTTCATCTGTGGTTTGTGGTTCCAGCTGCAGCCCTTCCCCAAGAAGTGGGATCTGGCCACAGCAATCTCACAGTCATGCCCATTCCTGTCACCTCATGCATGCCGTGCAGCATGCAGTACTGTCTGTTCCTGGGCCAAAATCAGAATGCCTATGTGCCCCAAGGCACATTGGTGAAACAAGGAGAATCTATTGTCTCACTAGGACTTAAACCCAGAGTTGTTATTTTTAAGACGTGAGCAGTGACTCATGAAACCTTTTCCCCTGCGGCCAATCCTGTAAGTCTTTTGGGTGCTCCTGGACTCATGCTCTTTGCTTCTGATCCAGACAGGCTCACACAGGTGCCCGTCTGGATCTCTTTTTAATGTGATGTGGTATCACCATTGCAGATGGCATGGAAACTTCCATTGGTCCCGAATGTGGCAGCTGGATGGCTGTCAAGAACTGCCTACAGACAGCATATTATACAAATGCTTGAAGAGCTTCACTTAGGGTTTCCAACCTCCAGGTGGGGCCTGGAGATCTCCTGCTTTTACAACTGTTCCCCCCCGACAGAGACAGAGAGTCGTGGCGGTCCAGGGGCAGGGATCCCACTCCCGACCTTCGATGGGGCACCATTGATGCCAGTGTCGGAGGTTAGGAGCTTGGGAGTGGTCTTGGATGCTTCCCTAATGATGGAGACCCAGGTAGCAGCCAGGGCCAAGTCAGCCTTTTACCATCTGTGGCTGATGAGGCACTTGGTTCCCTTCCTCGAACACGGTGACTTGCCAACGGTAATCCATGCAATGATCACCTTGAGATTGGACTACTGTAATGCTCTCTACATGGGGCTGCCCTTGTCGCATATTCAGAAGCTGCAGCTAGCGTAAAACGTGGCAGGCAGGCTGTTGCTGGGTCTCTCTCTGAGAGAACACATTCAGCCTGCACTGAAAGCATTGCACTGGCTGTCGATATCATACCGAATTCGTTTCAAGGTACTGGTTCTTACCTATAAAGGGACCTGTTCAGGGACCAGCATACCCGAGGGACCGCCTTTCCCCACATGCTCCCCAGAGAGCACTGCATTCTGGAACACAAAACCTCCTGGTTCTCCCTGGCCCTAAAGAGGCCTGACTGGCCATTACCAGGGCTAGAGCCTTTGCTGTGGCAGTGCTGTGCTGGTGGAATGAGCTCACAGACGACATCAGGGCCCTGTGGAGCTTGTTACAATTCCCCAGGGCCTGCAAGATGGAGCTCTTCCACCAGGCATTTGACCACACTGACCACATTTAACCTCTGGTACATCTGGTACAATGGGCATATCTGGTTATAACATCAGAGCCTTCCCTGGGACCTTGCCATTGCTGCATTGACTGACTCCTGTGACAAAATGTTGGATATGGCAATACTGGAACATGTTCACCATGGCATAGGAAAACTTGAATGTATAGCACCTTAGTTTTATATTGGTTTTAAACTGTTATAAGATTGTTTTTTAAAAAATATGTAAGCCGCTCTGAACCTGCTTCAGTGTGGAGGGTGGGGTATAACTCCAATGGATTTGCGTGGAGGGCGGGGTAAAAATCCCAACAAATAAATAAATTAAAAAACCAAATAAATAAATTAATAGAGATCAGCTCCCCTGGAGAAAACAGCTGCTTTGAATTGCTCTATGGCATTGTACCATGCTGAGGCCCCTCCCCTCCCCAAACCCCGCCTTCTCTTGGCTCCACCCCCAAAGTCTCCAGGTATTTTCTGACCCAAACCTGGCAACCCTAGCTTCACTGGTTGCCTCTTGGTTTATAGGCCCATTTATTGGCCTTTAAAGCCTTAAACAGCCTGGAGCCAGGATACCTGAAGGACCATTGTAATGATTTCAGTTACTGGCAGTAGTGGCCAACGCTATGGCCTGGGCCTAGGCCCAGCAGCCCCTACGGCATTACCACCACTACGTGGGCCGTTGGGCTCAGCTTGCAGGTGATCATCAGTTGCTGCCTGGGAACTTACCAGTAGGGCATCCCAATCCACCCCGGTTCATGTCAAGCCACCAGTCCCATATGACCTAGTTTTTTTCATGCCATGGACACAAAGTTGTCAACTTCAAGGTGGAGTCTGGAGTTCTCCCAGAATTAAAGCTGATCTCCATTTTACAAGTATCAGTTCCTGTACAGGTATCAGTACTGAAACTTGGTGGGATGAGACTCACTGCTGGAATATCAGGATTGAGGGATACAATTTATTTAAAAGGAACAGACAAATAAGGAAGGGCGGAGGAATAGCATTATATGTAATGGAAGTATATACTTGCAAGGAAATGCGTGAATCTGAGCATGGAAGTCCAGTTGAAAATCTCTGGGTAAAAATAAGAAGAGTAAGAAATAATAATAATATTATGGTGGGGGTCTGCTATAGACCACCAAGCCAGGCAGAGGACTTGGATGAGACACTCCTAGAACAGATTACAAAGTTCTCAAAGGGACAGGACATGGTGGTCATGAGAGATTTTGATTACCTGGATATCTGTTGGAAATCTAACTCTGCTAAAAATGAAAGGTCTAATAAATTTGTGATTTGTCTTGCTGACAACTTCATTTTCCAGGAAGTAGAGAGGGAAACAAGGGGATCTGCTGTCCTGAATTTGATTCTCACCAACAGGGAAGAACTGGTTGACAAAGTGAAAGTGGTGGGCACCCTGGGTAGTAGTACCATGTAATTTTGGAATTTACATTCTTGGGAAAGGTAATAGGTGTACATAGTCAGACATACAGGTTGGGTGTCAGGTCCTGTAGTAACTACTCAGTACGCAATAATCCTTTAGCAGGTTTATTGGTAAAGTATGGCTTCTGGTCAGGTGAACACCTTTGCCAGAACTGGTGGGTAAAAGCATTGTGATAGATTGTAGGGTATGAGGTCTACCTTTCATGCACATGTCACAAGCACCCACTATGGCAACTACAGGTCATGAGAGAATATATGACCTAACTAGTGATATCTCTTAGTGTGTCTCCCAAGGCCATGGCTCCAGCTGGGGCCTATGAACTCTATGGGGGCTGCTTAGGAACGATACCAGAGGCGCCTTAACTATAACTCCTTTCACACATTCACACACTCCCCACCTTTCAGGAATGTCAGGGAGGACTGGCTGCTTAAGGACTACACTAATCAATTAGCCAAGCGGGTATACAAAAGCGGGAGTTGGCAACAGAAATAAAAGGCATCTATACACTGTCAATTCACATGGGTAAAAGCAGTCCAATTCTGACAGGAAAACAAATGTTGACAGTCTTAAAGTTATGCTGGGTAGAATCCCGTGGTCAGAAATAAAGAGAAGGGAGTTCAAGAGGGGTGAGGGTTTCTTAAAAAGTGAAATATTGAAGGCACAATCACAAGCAATTCCTATGATAAGGTTCCACATACTATTCTTGTCGGCAAATTGGTAAAATGTGGTTTGGATCCTATGACTGTTTTATATTACTCCATTGCTCTTATTATGCAGAAGAAAGAGGCCTCTTAATCACACCTATAGTAAGATCATTTAGGTTCCAAGGACAACTAGTAATCCATTCTGAGGAACTTTTGCTGAAATACTTATTGGAGGATAAATCCTCCGCAATATCAAGGAATGTTGCTAAATTTCTTTTTATTGCATTTACAAAGCGCAAGCACCTCCTTAAAACTTCTTATGATGTCTCACTTCTGTAATGCTTTTGGTAATCTGGGACTGTCTTGTTTGTTCCTGTATGCTGTGCGATGGGTCTCTGACCGTAATAAACTTTGATCCACTATATGATCCTATGACTGTTAGGTGGATCTGTAACTGGTAGACAGATCACACCCAAAGAATGCTTGCAAATGGTTCCTCATCCTTTTGGAGAGGAGTGACAAGTGGAGTGCCTCACGGATCTGTCCTGGGACCAGTGTTCCCTGGAAGCTACACTGGGCTGTGCCAGCGCAGCAATTTTGGGGGCCCAGCACACAGGGCCGAGGAGTGGGTGACCCCGCCCTGTTGCCAGAGGCGCTGCCTTTTACTATTGGGTAGCCCCATAGCAAGGGCACCCCACTTCTAACCTGATCCAGAGACCCGCAAAACTCAGGCCAAGGAAGGCACTCCTGGTTCTGAAACACAGAGCTAGCCACAGTTCTGAAAAAGGGGTCTCCATTTTCAGGTGACAGGAAGCCACAGAGCAAGCCTCCGGTCTTCCCCCTCCACCCAGCAGAGATTATGCTTATGGAATAACAATGAGTTCTAGCAGGTAAGGTATCTACATTTCTAAAGTCTATATAATTATTTGTCTGAATACTTGTCTTTTCTACTCTGTCCCTCAAGATACCGGGATAAACCAATAAAGCATTAAAATTATTAACAATCCTTCCTGACGCTAATCAGGGACATCTCCCACCTTTTGTTTACCCTGGCCAGGACCATTAGTGGCCAGATAATCCATTTAACTAGCCACCCAGCACCTGGCTTCTATTGTTAAATCTAGACCCTGTCTCTCTGGAAGTTCACTGGTCACATCTAGGCCCATCCTGATGCCACACACCACTGGGACTCATCATTGGTCCAGGAAATCTATTGTTCTCACTTGAGACCAGCCCCTAGGACCGCCCATTGGTCTGCATTGTCTTCCATAGGGTATATCCCAGCGTAAACATGGCCTCGGACCGTGTGTTTTCTTCCATAAACCAAAATGGCAGTCCACCCCTGAACTCTCTGAGTTTAGGCCACAATCCTTTCTTCATGGACCCCTGCACATCTGGACAGGTTGTATCACCCCTCTATAAGCTATCAATCACCTCTGCTTCCTTATAGTTCTATATTGTGTGTGTGAGTGTTTGAATATTGTTTGTATGCTTGAGAACAAAAGGAAACTTAACACTGGGAGTTTGTTATCGCCCACCAGATCAAAAGATAGAGGAGGATTATAAAATGATGAATGAATTAAAGATAGCAGCTAGACAAAAAAGAAAGAAAGAAAGAAAACAAAACAGGAAGAGAGCACCTGAAAACTACACTATGGAGGCTATACTTGTGGCTCTGCCCTTGCTGTAAGAAAATCAACTGGCTGGGTTAACTCCACCACAGCACAGGAAACAAGAAAAATCGGCCATGGCAGCAGCAATGGGAAGGGGGAGGAGGGAGTGGATGGTCAAGTGGAGCAGGGGATGGATACCCAACCTCTGAACCAGTGTTCCCTGTAAGCTGCGCTGGGCTGTGCCAGTGCAGCAATTTTGGGGGCCCAGCACAGGGATTTTTAGCCCAGCACACAGGCCCGAGGAGTGGGTGGCCCTGTCCTCCCAGTCCCACTCCCAACCATCAACTTGCCAGGCAAAGGTGGCTGACTCACTGGCTGTTCTCTGGCTGGAGATCTGCTGCCTGGCTGCAGGGCATCCTCTATAAAGGGAGGTGCTTGCAGGGCCCAGCCCTACTTTCGATTTCAACTAAGACTCCAGGAAGAGCCCTCCTGCTGTGCCGGCTGGCTAGTAGTGGGAGTCTGGGACTTAGTGCCACCCAAGAAGATCTGTTCGTCTGCCCCACGGGTCATCTCAGGTAAGTCTCTCCCTTGCCTTACCCATATGCAATCAGGTGACTGGTTTTTGCTTCCCGTGGGCTGAGGATGGCGGCAGGGGAGCCGCTGGGGCACAAAAGCCCATCGCATTTGTTTGTTTGTTTGTCTGATGTTGCTTCCAGTGTTAAGTTGGCTTGGTAACTTGCCCCTCGAGATTTGTTGAAGGGGGGGGGGAGAGATGGAGTATGAAAGGGGGAAGCTGGGAGGATGGGGGTCCTGGCAGGGGTGGGGGTCTTTTAGTAGGGAAAAGGCTTTTTTGTGACTGTTGTAAGTCTCTTGTATACCCTGAAAATCTTGCCCAGGACTCAAATGCTTCTGCAAACCAGCATTGCTCCTCTCTGGCGGGGGGGGGGGATTATTAAGTAAATAAGGCAATTCACACTGTGGAACAATACTACTGCCCTTCCCCATAGAGTTACTCTAGGGGTCATTGTGAAAATGTAAGCGAAGGACTTAAATGAGCTGTATAAAGGCCCAGTTTTAATTTACAATATCAGCATTAACAAAAGTGACGGATTGTGAGAGAGGTTTCAGCTTGATGAATGCTATTAAAACTAAGATTAGCCATCGGCTAGATACAGATCACCTGGATAATTTAATGGGAATCAAACTGCACATGTCTACTGGGAATAGTATTAATATTGACAATGTTTTCAAATTCTGGGAAACTGAGAAAGGAAGAAGAGAGAAGTCCAATTAAAACATTTGCTGTAATGAGACTTGATACTGTTTTCAGTTAGAGTGTTTAAATCATTCTTAAAATGTAGTTTAAAAATTAATTCTGAGATTCTCACAAGGTTATGGCTACATTTTATGTTTGTATGTTTTGTATGCTCGTAAACTGAAATGTAAAAAAAATTAAAATGTAGGCTTGCTCACAACTTTTATGGTTTGGCTCACAAAGAAAATTTTTTGCACACAGAGCTTCAGAGCTTAGAGGGAACATTGCCTGGGACTTGTTTTATTCAACATCTTTATCAATGATTTAGATGAAGAGATAGAGGGAATGCTTTTAAAATTTGCAGATGATACTAAATTGGGAGGGGTAGCAAATATGGTGGAAGACAGAGTCAGGATACAGGATGATCCTGACAGGCTGGAAAGCTGGGTTAAAGCAAACAAAATGAAATTAAATAGGATACATGTAAAGTTCTGCATTTAGGTAGGAAAAATCAAATGCATAATTATAGGATGGGGGAAGACTTGTCTTGGTAGTAGTATCTGCAAAAACCATCTAGGGGTCTTAGTAGACCATCCACTGAACATGAGTCAGCAGTGTGCTGGGATAGGTAAAAAGGCAAATACGATTTTGGACTGTGTCAATAGAAGTATAGTGTCCAGATCACATGAAGTGAGGGTATTGCTTAACTCTGCTCTGGTTTGTTTATTTATTTGATTTATATACCACCTTCCCCACAGATGGGCTCAGGGTGGTTTACATAAATCATAATAAATACCAATAAAACAACTATTAAAATACCAATTTAAAACAATAGAACCATAAAACACCATGTTAACAAGTTAATTCCAATTTCAGATTATTTAAAATTCAGCAGTGGCTACCCCGATGTCTATTTGGATCCAGACCACTGAAGGGGAGATAGCCAGGAGGGAAGAGGGCTCTGATCTCATGTGGAAGCTCATTCCACCAGGTAGGAACCAGGGCTGAAAAAGCCCTGGCCCTGGTCAAGGCTAGTCAGACATCCCTGAGCCCGGGGACTGCTAAAAGATGTTGATTCATGGTCCTCACTGTCCTCCGGGGCTCATATGGGGAGAGGCAGTCTCAAAGGTATGCTGGCCCATGGCCATATAGAGCTTTAAAGGTAAGCACCAGCACCTTGAACCAGATCTGGAATTCAATAGGCAGCCAGTGCTGTGCACACAGCACTGGGTGGATACGAGCCTGCACAGGCATTGCCATCAGCCCCTGTGCTGCCATGTTCTGCACTAGCTGCAACTTCCAGAGCAGAGTCAAGGGCAGCCCCACGTAGAGAGAGTTACAGTAGTCCAGTCTGGAAGTGACCATTGCATGGGCCACTGTAGCTAGGTCCCGGGGGCTGAGATATGGGGCCAACTGCCTGATCTGCTCTCTACTAGAAGAGTTGAGAGCATCTACTCCACTTTTCTGCACAGGATCCTTGGTGTTTCCAACTCAGTGTCGCTCTTTGCCCTTTATAAGGAGCTGGGTCTCCACTTGATAGAATCTCGGGCTTGGATCATTACGATCAAATATTGGCTTTGACTTCACTTTCGATCTCCTCTTGCTAGCCTAATGGCCCAACTTTTAGCTGACCCTTATACATCAGAGTGGTCACAGGCCATAGTGAAAAAGGTGGGTACCCTAGGTATTGATCTGGAACCCCTCTATAACTGTGGTGCCCCTCTATAACTGTGGTGAGGTAGCAATCTTGCAGGTGGTAAGGAGGAGAATTTGGGATATAGAGGCGGAGATCATTAATGCCGGTAGTCTTGGAGTTTGTTCTCCCTATTCATTACCCCTCCTCCCCTTGCATACCTCCATGGTACCATATATCGCTAATCTGACAATCCCAGTTTTTAGGAGGGTTTTTATGCTTGCAAGGTTCAACCTTTTCCCCTCAGTAGTGGTCTCCGGTAGATACAGGGGTGTTCCGTACAAGGATAGACTTTGTAACTGTAATCTTGGGGAACCTGATTCTATCACCCATATTCTCTTTTGTTGTCCTAAATATTGCGCCATGCGCAATGTTTTGATCCGCCCGCTTCTCCCTTTGCAGAGAGATTTTCTGGATAGGGATTTAAATTTCTTTCTAGCAGACAAGAGTCCAGCAATAACACTATCTGTCGCTGAATTTTTGACTTATGTATGGAAGTCAAGAGTAGTACTTTGTAAATCTTGTAAACCATGTTAGGATGGCTTTGTATTTTGAGATATTGGGAATATTGGTTGACGTTGTTTTAGTACTACCCCTTAAATTTGTCCTTTGTTTTGGTTTATCCATGTTATGACAATAAAGGTTTTCTGTTCAATAAGGCAGGCCTGGCAGTGGTGGTGACCTGGGCCTCCATAGAAAGGGAGGCATCCAGGAACATCCCCAGACTCTTCACCCTTGATGTTGGCACCCGTGGAGCCGTATCAAAGGTTGGGAGCCTGATTCCCTGACTCAATCCCCCGCGACTCAGGTACAGGACCTCTGTCTTAGATGGATTTAACTTCAGTCGGCTCTGTCTCCAGCCACTACTTCTAATGCCACATCCAGATCTCCTGGGGCCATGTCTGGGCAGCCATCCATCAGTAGATAGAGCTGGGTGTCATCCGCATACTGGTGACAACCCAGCTGATATCTCTAGATAATCTAGGTGAGGGTGTGCATATAGATATTAAACAACATGGAGGAGATAATTGCTCCCTGCGGTACACCACATTCCAGCAGGTGCTGCTGAAATAACTCCCTCCCCCCCCAGCACCACTCTCTGTCCCTGACCGTGGAGAAAGGAGGTCAGCCACTGCAAGGCAAGCTCCCGTATCCTGGCGTCAGCGAGGTAGTGGATTAACACTTCATGGTCAACCATATCGAACGCTGCCGATAGATCAAGAAGAATCAGCAGCATTGATCTGCCTCAATCCAGATGTCTCCAAAGATCATCCACCAAGGTGACCAGCACTGTCTCCATCCCATGGGCAGGGTGAAAGCCAGACTGGAAGGGATCCAGGATCTTCGCCTCATCCAAGAAAGCCTGAAGTTGTATCTCCACCACCCTCTCTACCACCTTGCCCAGGAACAGTAAATTAGACACTGGGCGATAGTTATTAAGGATCATTGGGTCCAAAGAAGATTTTTTTAAGGAGAGGGAAAGCTACCGCTTCCTTCAATGCCCCTGGGAAGGTCCCTGCTGAGAGGGACCTAGAGTATTGTGTTCAGTTTTGGGCATCACAATTTATTAAGGATATTGACAAGCTGGAATGTCTCCAGAGGAGGGCAACGAAGATGGTTTAGGGGTCTGGAGACCAAGTCCAATGAGGATAGGTTGAAGGAGCTGGGCCTGTTTAGCCTGGAGAGGAGGTGATTGAGAGGTGATATGATAACCATCTTCAAGTACTTGAAGGGCTGTCATCTAGAGGATGGTGCAGACCTTCTGTTGACCCAGAAGGTCAGATCAGAACCAATGGGTTGAAATTAAATCAAGAGTTTTCGGCTAAACATTAGGAAGAGCTTCCTGACAGTTAGAGGGGTTCCTCAGTGGAACAGGCTTCCTTGGGAGGTGGTGGGCTCTCCTTCTTTGGAGGTTTTGAAACAGAGGCTAGATGGCCATCTGAGAGCACTGCTGATTCTGTGAACTTGGGCAGATCATGAGAGGGAGGGCAGGAAGGGATGCCTCAGTGCTTAGTTCTTGTGGCCCTTTCTTCCACACCCAGGGAAATGCTGATCACCACTTAGAGGTCAGGAAGCAATTTTTCTTCAGGCCAGTTTGACCAAGGATCCTGGAGATTTTTTGTCATCTTCTGGGCATGTAACTGGGGATGTGCGGGGGAGGTAGTTGTGAATTTCCTGCATTGTTCAGGGGGTTGGACTAGATGACACTGGAGGTCCCTTCAAACTCTATGATTCTAAATTTATAGTATGCAATACCAATCGTGGTATTCTTCCACCATAATATTATGCCAGTATCTTGTCTTGTCTTGGGCAGAATGGCCCTTTCCAGCAGGGAGATCAGGAAAAGACATGGATTTCCCAAGTCAAAATGGAAATGAAAGAGTGTGTGTTACTCCTGTATGTCAACCCCTGTGCTCATTCCCATACTCTTCATCTAAGCCTTGCTCAGAACTTCAAAGCTATCTCTCATTGAGAGTAGACAAGTCAATAAGTGAAGCTAACTATGGTTTTTAACCACAAGTCTATTGCAACACCAGTCACCTTACACCTTCAGTTCTTTAGACAGCTTACTACAAGGCAAAATACCACAGTAAACATAGAAAGCCAGAAAACTGTACAGACCTGAAAATCACTAAAATAATCTAAGATGGATACCTTGATATGGTATGGTACCTACCAACATGACAGTACCACACACCGTGTTGTTTTGAATGGACAGCTCAAAAACCTTATCACATTTTGTTCTCCAACAACCACAGTCTCTTTGTGTTTCTCAAGTAGGGTGCCTGGCATCTGTTGCACAACTGGGTCTCCTAGGTCAGCTGTGAGCAACTCTGCCTCATCCCACAAATGAATGTGGTTTTAACAGCTCCATTTGAAGTCAAACCTGTACTGAGGGAAAGGAGTTTAAAGCTCCGAAACTTGGACATCGATCATTTCCTTTAATTCTTCGAATTTTGTTTCTAGCTCATACACTCTTACTTTAAGACAGTCGTAAAATTCCTTTAGGCACTTTTTCAAGGTTTCGTACCACACATGCACACAAAATTTTCCATTGACCCATTTCTAACCCAACATCAATTCCCCACGAAAGATGTCATTTCTCATTTGCTTAACACCTTAATTAAATGAATCTGGGCTATCTTGCCAAAAGACTAATAACAGTGACTCTCTTGTAAGAGATTTCTTTTGATAATGAGTTTGGGAAGTGATTAATGCTTACACATATGTAAACATTTTCACTATGTCATTAGCCGCCACGGTGCTAATTTATACAGATTAATGGGGGTGGATGGGAAGAACTATGGATTTACACTATATGAGTAATCTACATGAGACAGGAACAATATTTGAATTAGGAGAGAAGGGAAATTTTCATCCCTAACCCCCCCTTTCAGTTTCTAATCTTTTTATGCTATTTATCATGACTATATAAATGATAATGTCTGGTAATATGATACTGAAGTTAAACAAAGAAATCATTTCTGACAGGGTCCTGCTGCAGCTCCTTTTGACCCAGGAGAAAAGACGTACCTGCTTTTTGTTTCAAGATTATCTTTTGATTACATATTAACAAGTCAAATGTAATTGAGGTGCAGAAGAATATCTAATCTTATGCAATCTGATGGCATGCAGATTCAAAGGCCGCTCTTCCTCAAATTAACAGCTGTGAAGTCATCATGGCACACTTTCGTATGTCTCTATGCAGTTGTTGTAATAGTTGAAACATAAAGGAAACACCTCTGGTTGGGAGTGAACAGATTTCTAAGGTTCCACCTGAACAGGATCCCCATTGTTTCCTAATTAACTGTGCCTTAATAAGGCATGTAGCAGCAACAAGGGAAAGGAAAGCTGATTACATCTCCATGTTCTTTGCCATAGATTGACATCCCCAGTAGGTTTTCCTTGATTGTTTTGAAATTAGGCACACACGAAAAAATCCATTCTTCTCCAATCTATCCACTACAATCTTCCCATAGAAGCACAGTTATTGTAAGCAGGTCTTATGTAGTAAGGGTGCAACAGATTGCTGCACCGATGGATGGGGGCCTACACTTGGTGCTGCTTCTGAAACCACCCAAGTTACCGCATGTGGTGGTCTGCTCTTGGTAGACTCAAGAGTAGCAATGGGTTTCTGCCTGGTTTTGTGGATGAGGAAAAACATGTACTCACAACAACTTCCTCATTGTCATCATGGGGATGTGGCTGGTTACTTGATTTTTAAAATCTGCTTTATTGGTCTTGGTAATAACAATACTACTTAAATTATGTAGAACTGGCAGTAAAGCCCACTGTAGAAGCAATACAACGAACTCTAGAAAGATTAGTTGTATAACAAATGCATCGGCTGGAAGCAGGCTAAGTACGTATCAGCAGTATGTAATAGAAGGGCACAAATGTGGAATAATAAATAAATAAATGTGGAAGTAAAGTCTCACATACCTTATGTTACACAATCACTGGTGTCCAAGGTCATACAATGTGGGCCAGAAAATGGAGCACACAGGGCTCTGTGGAGTAATTTCTAGAATTGGGCAGTCTGCAAAGTCATTTTATGTTGGACGTCCCTGTAATTCAATGTGGTCATGGTCACACTGTCCACCCTGTTATAGAACAGGTCTCAAGGGAAGTTGGGTTGAAAGCGAGTGGTTGTGACGAAAGTCTCAGTAGGTTATGTTGGGATGATGAAGAGTATGGGCATATGAGTGTTGTGAA
This sequence comes from Gekko japonicus, assembly GCF_001447785.1. NCBI lineage: Eukaryota > Metazoa > Chordata > Lepidosauria > Squamata > Gekkonidae > Gekko > Gekko japonicus. The sequence continues at coordinate 1,568,167 of NW_015167528.1, read as the reverse complement.
ACCTCCTTCCTCTGCTCTGGCTGAAGTGTGTTCTAATTTTCCATTTTTTTCACACTTAATTGGGTTTGTCATGTGTAGTGTGTGCCTTGTTTATTGCCACATTTCCCCCCTTTGAACGTTTGTCTATGTGTATCTGTCTCTGCCTGTTTCCCTCCTTGGTCAAGGCTAAATCAAGACCACAAAAGTGAGGAACAACGCCTGGTTATAATTTCTACAGGAAGACAAGCTCTGACCTGGGTCCTGTTTTTTTCCATCCTTTTTTCGCTTTAAATATGTGTCTGGATGTCGGTCTCTGTCTCTGTTAGTTTGCCTCTCTCTTTAAAGGTTAAAGGTTCCCCCCACTCACAGGTTTATCCCAGTGTTGCACACTCTCTGTATTTTTAATGTATATGTCATTCTCCACTTGAGCCAGTGGTTCCTGCACTCCTCCTGAAGAAAACAGCCTCATCTAGAGGTGGTAGGCAAGGCTGCTGGTTGACCTGGACAGAGAGGTAGCTGAGAAGCACCTGGCTGCATTGAATGAGTACAAATCCCCTGGGCCAGATGTTATACACCCAAGAAGGCTCAAAGAACTTTCTAGAGAGTTGGCAGAGCCTTTGTCCATCCTCTTCGAGACCTCTCAAAGTACGGGAGACATGCCACAAGACTGGAGGAGGGCAGATGTGATCCCAATTTTCAAAAAAAAGAGGAGGGATGACCCAGGAAACTACAGACCCAGGAAACACTCTGACCTCTGTTCCAGGGAAGATACTAGAGCAGATCTTAAAGGGATCGATCTGTGAGCCTCTAAAGGAGAACTTGGTGATCCAGAGAAGTCAGCACAGGTTTGTCCCCAATAGGTCCTTCCAGACCAACATCATTTCCTTCTTTGATCAATTGACGAGCTTACTGGATCGAGGGAATGCTGCTGATGTTTACCTGGATTTCAGTAAAGCTTTTGAAAAGGTTCCCCATGATGTTCTGATGGGTAAACTAGAGGACTGTGGACTGGACTGTAGGATAGTTAGGTGAATGGGAAACTGGTTGGAGAACCACACTCAGAGAGTAGTTGTCGATGGCATTTCATCAGAATGGAGGGAGGTGTCTAGTGGGGTGCCACAGGGCTCGGTTCTGGGCCTGGGACTTTTCCATATTTTTATGAATGATCTGGATGAGGGTGTGGAGGGGCTACTCATTAAATTTGCAGATGACACCAAATTGGGAGGAGCAGCAAACACAACAGAAGAACAAGATGCAATTGAACAAAGTAAGTGCCGAGTTCTACATCTGGATAACAAACATGAGAAACACGCATACTAGATGGGAGATACGCTTCTGGGTAGCAGTGTGTGTGAACAAGATGCTGGGGTACAGATGGACCGTAAGTTACATATGAGCAGCCAGTGTGATGTGGCAACAAAAAAGGCTAAAGCGATCTTGGTGTGTATCAACAGAAGCATAACATCCAAATCATAAGATGTCATAGTCCCACATTAGTCAGGCCACACCTGGAGTATTGTGTGCAGTTCTGGAGGCCTCACATCAAAAAGGATGTGGACCGAATGAGGAGGAGGAGGAGGAGGAGATTGGATTTATACCCCACCCTTCACTCAGAGACTCAGAGCGGCTTACAAACTCCTTTCCCTTCCCCTCCCCACAACAGACACCCTGTGAGGTAGGCGGGGCTGAGAGAGCTCTGAGAGAAACTGCTCTTTCAAGGACAGCTCTGACATAACTATGGCTTGCCCAAGGTCATCCAGCAGCTGCGAGTGGAGGAGTGGGGAATCAAACCCGGTTCTCCCAGATGAGAGTCCACGCACTTAACCATTACACCAAACTGAATGGGTGCAGAGGAGAACGATGAGGATGATTGGGGGCCCGGAGACCAAGAAGCCCTATGAGGAAAGGCTGAGGGATGGGAAGTTAATTAAGGGCATGAAGTTACCAGCTGGATCTTAGGAAAAACTTTTTTACAGTCAGAGTTGTTCAACAGTGGAATCAGCTGCCTCGGGAGGTGGTGAGCTCCCCTTCCCTGGCAGTCTTTAAGCAGCAGCCGGGCAAACGCTTGTCAGGGATGCTCCAGGCTGATCCTGCACGGAGCAGGGGGTTGGACCAACTCTGTGATTCCCTACTTCAATGAGGTATGGTTTCCACCCGTGCCCAAGTTGGGTTCTCAAATGCTTCTGGGTCAAGTGACTGGCCTTTCCATCCCCTTTGCTTTGTGCTGAGCAACCTTCTCCAGGCTGGAGCTGAAACAGAACTATTCATTCTTTCCCCACTGTCCTATTTGATGAAAAATGAGTTGTGCTTTTCAATCTGCTTCTCATAAACGACAGCTTCCCTGAACCTGCTCAGAACGTGCAACTGTTGGGATATTTTGTAAATATCACAAATGCAGTTTCTTTCTCACTTTTTATTTGACATGCGTCCTTGGAATTTCTCCCCCACTTTTCTGTGCTAATTTTAAGCAGCCGTGGAAATGTTACCCTTTTCTTTCATCACCGCATTATCCTTTTGATCATTTGACATTGCGATGGGGAGTTGAAGAGCTTCCTCTTTGATATGACACAGTTAAAAATTCTCCCAGATCAAACTGAAGCACTATTTCAGCTCGAGTTCACCTGCAGCAAGAATTGTCTAGGCAAATAGCCCAAAGCGCATTTAGGGCTGCCCTGAAGTCAGTGAGCCACATCAAGTGAGTACACAACGTCAGACATAAGTCAGCTGGAATGTAATTGGCTTGGATCACAAGTCTGTGGGGTGAAGACGCTGGGGCCACTGGTAAATCACAAAGCCATTTTGACTCCACTTCCTGGTTTGAGGGCCCGGACATGAATAATTCCCACAGAAAGAGATAAAGACTGCAGAAGGGATTTTCCTTAATACAGATGGACATCTTAAAGGCAGAGCGGTCTAGCCATCCTCCCAATTAGCCTGCTAGGTGCAGCTTGATATAAAGCAGAATCGAGAGCCCTGAGGACATCGAGCAAGACAAGGAGAGGACACACCACTCAGCATGTTTGCAGGAAATCCAATTATTTGTCTGACGCTTTGAATTCAAAACTGGATTCCAAAAGTCCTAAAGCAATTATGATTTCACACTGAAAGAGACTGACTCCAGCCAGCAGCTAAATGCTTGTATTGTTTTTGGCTCCTGCGCTATGGTTACACTGCGAGGCCCCTGAAGTGCAACAACTTCCGCGTGTAGCCAAAGGGCTTTTAATTTTTAAAAGGGCTCTTTTAAATACATTGCTTGAAAATGCTTCATTGCAGCGAGAGGACAGACACCAGCTTATAGCCACATGGTTAAAAATATGTGCAGGATAATTAAAGCTGAAACAAATTTGTTCCCCAAAATTCGCAGTTGTGAATTTTGATGTCGAACAAGCTCCAGGTATTTCCTTATTTTTTGTCAAATATTTGGTACCTCCATTTAAACATCTAATGATACATAATAGTTGACAATCTTCTACAGCTGACACACAATGGTATTTAAGAACATAAGAGATGCCAGTGTTGGATCAGGCCAATGGTCCATCCAGTCCAACACTCTGTCACACAGTGGCCAATAATACCAGGGGCCATCAGGAGGTCCAGCAGTGGGGCCAGGACACTAGAAGCCCTCCCACTGTTGCCCCCACCCCCCAAGCACCAAGAATACAGTGCACCACTTGCCCCAAAGTTCCTATCTATACCTTGTGGCTAATAGCCACTGATAGACCTCTGCTTATCCAATTCCCTCCTGAAGCCGTCCATTCTTGTAGCTGCCACCACGTCCTGTGGCAGTGAATTCCATGTGTGAAGAAGTACTTCCTTTTATCTGTTCTAAACTGACTGCTCAGCAGTTTCATTGAGTGTCCACTTGAGTTCTTGTATTGTGGGAAAGGGAGAAAAGTACTTCTTTCTCTGCCTGCTCTACCCCAAGCATAATCTTGTAAACCTCGATTATGTCACCCCTCAGCTGCCATTTCTCCAAGCTAAAGAGCCCCAAGTGCTTTAACCTGTCTTCATGGGGAAAGTGTTCCAACCCTTTTATCATTCTAGTATTTGGTATTTGATTGTTCTTGAGAATTAGGGTTGTCAACTTCAAGGTGGGGCCTGGGGTTCTCCAAGAATTACAGGTAATCTCCAAACTTAACAGAGGTCAATTTCCATGCCTACTTCAGAGAGCACACTCTAGGGCATCACACTCTATGGCACTGAGCTCTCTCCCCTCCCAAAATAGTGCCTTCCTCAGAGACTGCCCCCAAACCTCTTGGAATTTCCTCTGCCAGAGCCCGCAACCCTAGGTGACAGCAGGCATTAAATAAACCTGATACTACCAGCCTACTTTGGAGGTCAAGAAAAGGGGCACATGGAATGTTTCAGTAATAAGCACTGCCAAGTCTGTAAGGGGATTAGTGCTGGTGGTATGGTACTGTATGTCAGCAGTTCCCCGTGTGGCATCCGTGTAGCATCCCTAGCAACCTTTTCAGTCTTAATGATGAAATTCAAAAAATGGGTGACTTCACTCCCTGCAACCTGAGCGACTAGCAAAGTGCGGAGCTCATCAGATTTCTTATGACCTCATTTCTTATGTTTCTGGGCTTGGAAACCTTTTCCTGTGGCTGCGTGGGCTACAATCCCCTGCTTTTCTTTGGAAACGGGATACAAAGAGCCCATGCTGCTCCTGAAAGCAAAGAATGGATCCTACCCAACCCCATAGCAGTTTTGCGACTGGGCAGCCATTTTGTGGTGACAACCATGATAATTTCTTGGAATTCCAAAAGGGTCTGCATGTTCATCGAGGCTGGAACCTCCTGCTCTATGTGATGGAGAATGAGTCAGTCGGTGGTGCCCTTACTTTTCAATGGTTCAGTGAGCCTGAGGCTGGAGTCTTCTGTTAGTCTTGCTGTGAGAGAGCCACAGCAGTGCAACTTCTGCCTATACCCCTGGGTAACATGAACCTACTAAGGACCATATAGAAAGGGCTCATTTGGCCCATTCCCCCCAAGGTTACTGCTGGCACAGTGAAAAGCCAACATGGCTGCGGTCACACGCGCCAGTTGAAGCAGAGGGGAAGCCAGGCTATTCTCTCTGGAGGAATTCGACATGCAGTTGTGAGATCACACCTCCCTTTGTAGCTGTGGGTGCAACCCGTCACTGTGTGATCAGATGTCACTGTGGGTGAGTCATTTTTTTGGGGGGGGGACATTTGTTTCCCATGCACATAAATGAGGACTCACACCTCCCCACTGAGGGCCCCCTATGGAGTATGCGATGGTGCGCCTACTGCGAAGAGGGGGAGGGAATGTCACTGAGCCAAGCTGGCCTGATCAGACCATCCTGGTGGCTTGAGAGCTTGCTTGAGCAATCAGACAGGGAAAAGTCTGTCCATGGCCCGTTGGGACCCGTTTACCACCGGACTTTCCCCGGTGTCTTTTATCTCCGCTTCTGCAGTAGAGCAGCACGGGTTGCCGATGACTGCGGGATGCTTCCCAGATGTTGCTGTATGACTGCTCCCTTTAGATCAATCAGGCCACCTATGTCATATCCAGGGGTCATTTCCTGCAGGAGCGTACAGGAGCGGAGCTCCAGCAGTAAAGAGCCCAGGGGGCGGGCACATGCAACAAGCCCCGCCCCCTGCTCCCAGTAGCCCTCAGTCAGAGCAAGAAGCAGCCAGGTAAGTTGCAGAGCCCCCCGGCCCAAAACAGTCCAGTGGCACCTTTAAGACCAGGTTTTATTCAGGTACAAGCTCGCTCTGGAGCCATCCTTCCTGAGCTAAGACAAAAATGTGTGAGCCGGAGGCTAGCAATCCAAAACAGTCCGGTGGCGCCTGAGCGGTGGGTGTTGCCTTGTGACACACTTCCGGTGATGTCAGGGGGTGTGACATATGCAAATAAGTTATGCTAATGAGTTATGCTAATGAGCACCTGCACCTCTTTTTCTACGAAATGACCCCTGGTCAGATCTAAAGGCACACGTGATCACAGCCATGTAGTCTTCTCCGGCATTGTTTCTCAGTACTGGAAGGTGCAATCACAAGCTAAGGCGAGTGCTTATCGATCTATTTCCAGTGGTCTCTATGAGATGTTCACAATGTGTATTTGGGATCCCCAACCTTTTTGAGCCAGTAGGCCCCTTTGGAGTTTTGACACAGGTTGATGGGCTCAACCGCACAATGGCTGCCACAGAAGGTAGGGCCAACTATGAAATGGCTGCCACGGGAGGTAGAGCCAACTGCAAAACATCAGGGAGTAAAACTAGGCATGGCTCTAATAGTAAATTCCAATGTTTCAGGCTGAAGCTGTATTTCAAAAAGATGCCTTTTTAAAAACTGCATGCACACAGTTTACCTTCAGTCAAGTTGTGAAGAGTCCCTGCGCTGTGGTGGCAGCTGCTGCCAAAGAGACATTTTTTTAAAAAAATTGAAAAACAGAACTCCAATGGCCAATCAGAAGGCCTGTTGGGCAGAAGCCCCATCTGGCCCCACCCACTTTCTAAAAACACTGGGCAGGTGCCAGGAAAGGTGCGGGTGGGTCCCATAGTGGCCGCGGCACCACACCGGGAATCCCTGATGGACATAGAGCCGTTCAGCTTGTGCAAACAATGGTGAGGTGTATTCATTCATCGGTCTATTTCTCAAGCCATGACATCGCAGTCATCACACGGTAAACACACATGTCAGAATTCATCCACAAAGACAGCTGTCCTTTGTCAGTTTAAAAGAGAAACTCCTTGCTATATTCCAGTGCACCTTTCTCCTCTATTCCTGCCTTAGGGGAACTCGGGATGCTCTGGATTCATGGACCACGTCCCTTATTTAAATGACCTGCTGTTCCTTTCATATTTTAAAATGGGTTTTTTTGTTGTTGTTGCTTTCCTTTGAACATAGCCTCGAGTACTAAATAAATAATGATAGCGTGATAGGATTGACGATTGAAACATGGTGTGACTTTGCACATCACACTTCCAAACCACAGGCTATTGTATCACAATCTGTTACATGCCAACAGGTGCCGCCCACAACCTGTTGAAATGCATGTCAAAACTCTCATTGATTTTAATTAGTCTGGATCGCACCCAGCATGGCCTAGATCTGTCACAATGCGATTCAGATTCTTCTGCTGCCTGTGCTGCTACTGATGTTCGAAGGCCCTGGTTGTTTATTCAGAGAAAATGCCAAATTCTTATCTGCTTCTATGTGCACATTACCTTATGAGACACCCCATTGATTTTGGCTTCACCATAAATAAGATGGCCTCCGCTCTTGCTTAACTCAATCACTATTTTTGTAAAATATTCTTCTCGTTTTCAGTCATAACCTTATTAGGTATTTATCCCACCGTTCACCCCAAAACAGCTCACAAAGCAATTCAGAGACATTGAGAAACTACTGGAAATTGCAATGTAGATTATTTTGCAAGGAGACTATTCTCAGCTGGGGTGCAGCTAGGCATGAGGGAGGGGGGTCTCTGGTTGTTTCCTGCTTGTCTGTTCTTCAAGGCACCTCGTGTTCCAGGGAGGTGAAAGAAAAGCCAGGATTGTGTGTTTGCTTTCAGGATGAGATGCTTTGTCAAAGAAGCATATAGGAACCAGGAAATGCATTGACAGGTCCCATGTTGGTGATCATCAGGGCTATTTTTGGGCAGGAACACACAGGGACGGAGTTCCGGCTGGCTCCCAAGTTGGCCACGCCCAGCAGGAACTCATTAGCATAATAGGCCACACCCAACAGCAGAAACTCATTAGGATTGGCTACATTAGGGGTGTGTGGCCTAACATGCAAAGGAGTCCCTGCTACAAAAAAAGGCCCTGGGTTTTGACAACAAACAAGGTAAAGAGAATAAGAAGCAAAAAGTGGGTGTGGCTGGATGAGCACACTTCTGGTAACATGGGGGTGTGGCCTAATATGACAGTAAGCTGTGCTGTCAGGGGTGTGGCCTAATATGCTAATGAGTTTCTGCTGTTGGGGGTGGCCTATTATGTTAATGAGTTCCTGCTGGGCTTTTTCTACAAAAAGAGCCCTGGGATCATCACTGGACCAAGTGACCGGGTGCTCGCCCCCTGGCTGGAAGGCATAAAGGAACATACAGAGAGATCCAACTGTGTCAAAATGAGAAGTGATGACGGGAAATCATTTTAAAAAAACCAAAGCAGGAGAATCAGCAGATCTGGTAAAGAGGGTTGTTTCCGCCACAGAGCAAGTTGACTCAGGCCATTTCCAGCACCAGGCCTACATAGGTCAGAGGTGAACGGAGAGATAAATCATAGATATCTACCACTTCTGGGATTCAGGAAAAAGGTCAGGGCTGAAGAAGCCAACTGAGGCAGCTGGACAGCAAGTACAAATCCAGTTAGGGAAACAGTTGAGCAACAGATTGTGCACTAGATGTGGTGTGTGTGTGAAAATCTCTGGGAGTAGAATGAAGGTCCCTGGGCCTAGGTAAAATGCTCTGGGATTGGAGTGACAGCCCTTGGGACTGTCATTCCCATTCCAGACTACAGATTCCAGTCCTCCCAGTCTGGGGGCTGTGATTCTAGTCACAGAACACTTATGCTACCCGCAGAGACCGTCATTCCACTCTGGGCGCTGTCACTCCAGGGGCACGGCAGGTCTCCCTAAACCCATTCCAAATTTTGGATGAAACTTTTGTGTTCTGTAATGTATTTCAATGGAGTGATTTGGCATTTTCTGGCTCTCAGTATATTCAATGGTTCTTTGGACATCTCCCATTGCTCCAAATGGGCATTCTTGTCATTTGTTTTCTTGTCATCTTGTCCAGCTCTCTATTTATCCAGCCATAGAAGACAAGGCTCCACCTCCACCCTCAAAGCCAGTTTGGTGTAGTGGTTAAGTGCGCGGACTCTAATCTGGGAGAACCGGGTTTGATTCCCCACTCCTCCACTTGCACCTGCTGATGTGATCTTGGGTCAGTCACAAGCTCTGGCACAGCTGTCCTTGAAAAAGAGCAGTTTCTGTCAGAGCTCTCTCAGCCCCACCCACCTCACAGGGTGTCTGTTGTAGGGAGAGGAAGGGAAAGGAGTTTGTCAGCCGCTCTGAGACTCCAAGTGAAGGGCGGGGTATAAATCCAATCTCTTCTTCCTCTTCTTCAAAGGAGGGAAGGAAATGGGACTGTATCTCTCAGAGGCTTATCTCTAGACATGATTGGCTGGAAGCACTCTCTCTGCTTGAATTACAGTATGATAGTTCAGATGGTTAATTCGGCCCAGAAACAAACTGGGACTCAGTGCAGTTGGTATAACACAGGCATTTAATGTTTGTTGCAGCTGATATGGGCCCAATTCACAATAATAGGGTTTTTTTAAAATCTTGGAATGGGTCCAAAGTGCCTGAAGGATCACCTACTCTCATGCAAACCTGTCTGAGTCCTGAGATTTTCCTGGGAGGACTCACTGTAGGAATCCAGGATTCCCAAATTTTTGTTTGAAGGAACTCTTGGAATGATTTTCTCAGCCACCATGCCTAACACGTGGACCTCCTCTTCCTGGGTGTTACCATTGGAGTCACTCACTGCCACAGGAAGTGGTGACAGCTACAAGCATGGACGGCTTCAAAAGGGAATTAGATAAGCATATGGAGCAGAGGTCCATCAGTGGCTATTAGCCACAAGGTATAGATAGGGACTCTAGGGCAAGTGATGCTCTGTCATCTTGGTGCTTGGGGGGGGGTCAACAGTGGGAGGGCTTCTAATGTCCTGGCCCCACTGGTGGACCTCCTGATGGCACTGGTATTTCTGGCCACTGTGGGATACAGAGTGTTGGACTGGATGGGCCTTTGGCCTGATCCAACATTGGCATCTCTTATGTTCTTATGTTCTTATGTTCTTATCACTGCAGATCTTCTGGTGCATTTGAGAACACGTTTGTTCCAGAGGAAGTCTGACGCATCTGGGGATATCCGCTTTGGCTGCTTTTAGTGATGCCTTGTTTTGTTGATCCATGTTTTATTCTGGAGCTGCCTTGGGCATTCTTTAAATGGAAAGGCATATCCAAATTTTCTAAAGTATAATAAGCGAAATAACTAGAGACTAAGGCCTGGTGGACTAGTGTGGGATAGTGGTTAGAGTGCGGGAGTGGGATCTTAGAGACACAGGTTCAAATCCCCCGTAGGGCTTCCGGATCCCACAGTGGGGTCAGGGGGTTGCCTGCTCAAAGGGTGCCCAATCCACCTAGATCCGGCTGACGGGGGGAACCTCAACCCCAAAGTGCCCAGATCGGGTCAACGTGCCCAGCATGATGATGTCACCTGGAGGTGACGTCATTGCACTGGGCACATCATTGGTGGACGCTCTGGCATTCGGACCGAAAACTCTATGGTATCATAGAATTTTCAAGCTGAATGTTTGACTGTCCACCGATGACATGCCTAGCATGATGACGTCGCCTCCGGGTGATGTCATTGTGGTGTGTGCCTAGGACCTACTCCCCCCCCCCCCGCTGCAACCGGTGAGCAACCTGGCAGCCCTAATCCCTCAATCTGTCATGGAAGCTTGCTGTCAGCAAGCTGCCAAAGAACTCTGTGTAACCTTTGTACACCCCATCTCTGCCCTCTCTGGTTCTTCTCAGTCCCCACTGCGCATGTATGCTACCAGCAGCCTGCAATCTGCATTCCTTTCTGTATACGCTAGTACTGCTTTGAAACATAGTTATCTACAAGGTTAACAGGTGTGGAGTTGGAGTTGTGTCTGCGCGTATATTATAATGAGCTAGGTCATGAGAAGCTAGAAATTGTTTATCTTTAGAGCCGTTTCAATTCTCAGGCTTTAGGCGCAAGCTTTGGAAACACCCGTGAAAGCGGGAACCATGATTATTGGTTATTGCATTGTATGAATCCGTTTATTGTCTTGTGCCCTGCATTTCCTGGCCATTCCAAACAATCCCTGTGTTCCCGTTTCTTCATTGCTTTAATAAACACCACTTTGCTACAAACGTGTGTTTAGCTGAATGCGTGGAGGATCGGACACTTGCTGGGTGATCTTGGGCTAGCCTTGCACTGTCAGCTTAGCCTACCTCACAGAGGTGTTATGAAGATAAAAATGAGAGCCAGGTAAGCCACTTTGGTTTCCCACTGGGGAGAAAGGGCTGTGTGTGTGTGTGTGTGAAGTGCCCCCTAGCTGCAGCTGACGTATGGTGCCCCATAGGGTCTTTAAGGCAAGTGTTGAAACAGAGGTGGATTGCCATTGCCTGCCTCTCCAAAGTCTCCCTCGGTGGTCTCCCTACCAGCCCAGCTTTCCGACATCTGATGAGATCAGGCTATACAATACCATTCCACACCTCAGAGAGAGGCATTCAATCAAGCAAGCAAGCAAGCTATACCAAGGCAGTACCATTTCACATTGCAAGGAAACACGTTCCTGAATTCTTCTCCAATATAGACATATATATTAAAATTCCCTGCAAATAGAAGTTTAGCATTTTGGTGGGGAAATAACTGAGTCTCTATGCAGAGAATCAGTTACACGTGGAGGAACCAGTTTCGATGTAGCTTCTCTTGATCTGACTGCAATTTTTTTTAGAGGAACAGGGTTAGATAACAAATCCCTGTTGTATCTCCCCTCATGGAATGTTGCTGGATGGAAATGGAAGACTGCTAATAAAGGAGGTTTTTAAGTTTTTAAATCAATTTGATATCCTCCTCCTTCAGGAGACTTGGTCTGCTGTGGAAATAACATCGGCTGGTTATCACTCTTTGTCAGTGAAAGCTAGTAATACAAACACCAGGGGGAGATTAAAGGGGGGGTTGGTGAGTTTATCTCGTTAGAGTGTTGTCACTCATATGAAGCCAGTAATCACTGATTCTTCTGTTGCTCAAACTAGTTTAATTTCTGTGAGCCTACAGTAGCTATTGTTAATAAATGCCTATGTACCCCCCCCCAACATTGTTGGAGAGATAATAATTTATACTGGGATAAGCATGCTTTGTTGTGCCAACATGCTGAATTACTTTGTCTCAATACTCCAATTATTTTGGGTAGGGATTTAAATTGGCACATCTTTGGAGGTCTTGCAAGATGTGGAATTCTGGTTGCTGGCTCAATCTTTTCTGTCTTCTTTTTTGAACTTGTGATCTTCAAAGATGTTATGGTAAATCTAGTGGCCCCTTTTTTAAAATTCAGTTAGCTATTAAACTGGGTTCCTGTCAGGTTCCCAGTCAAATCACTCTCCACATGCACTTTGGTAGTGAATGTTTTATTTAGAGATATGACATGCCACCTGGATCCACCCTGCCAGGGTAAGCAGGTTATCTTGGACTAGCGCCTTTTCTAGGAAGATGGTGCTTAAGCCCACCCGGTAGAACTTGATCAGAACCTCCTCTGGCCATCCCAGGAGTTTGGCTGCGGTGGCTTTGAATTCATCCAAATACTCTTGGACTAAACAAGTACCTTGGCGGATCCCCCTCAGGTGGGTTTGAGCTTTTTCCAGTTCCAGGGGATCCTCGAACTGGTGTCATAGGGCCTGCATGAAGGCACTGACATCTTTTTGCTCTGGCGCCGCCACGTTGTACAGACCAACGAACCAGTCAGTGGCTCTGTCCTGCAACCGAGAGCCCACGAAATCCACTCTTTGCTCATCTGATGCAAAGGTGTGACCCCACTCCCGCAACATCTTCCGCGCCTGTATTGCAAAGAACGCTAACTTGGCGGGGTTACCATCGAAAATCGCTTCCAGGGCATCTCAGGGCCTTTCGTGCTCCATACCAACATTATGAGGTGGCGGGGCTGATTGAGGTAACTGCTCAGCCCCGTCCCCACCCCCTTCTTCCTCTTCTTCAGAAGACTCGGATACCTCCTTCTCCATCAGGTCATTCACCAACTTGGGCAGATTTTTCACCAAATACTGGAATCTGTCTTTCAGCTCCTTCAAATCTGAGTGCAAACTGGAGTGGGTCTTTTCCGCAGAAGAATCCTTTCCCCATTCTTCCTGCATCTTCCCCAGCTCTGGGTCATCTTTGAAGGTGTGTGAGACATGGCACCATTCCCGTTCATTCTGACCTCGGGCTCCTTGGAATCCTGGGGTGCTCCCCAATGAGGCTAGATCATCCCAGAGATCGGGGGGCTTCTTGGGGTGCGTACCTGTGCTCTTGGTGGGTTTTTTTCTTTGGGGGGGGTCAGGCACAAGGTTTTCAGGCTCAGACCCAGTGCTCGTGCCTGCCCTTCCATCTCCATCATTGTTCCCCGTACCTGACAACTAGGAGGATTCAGGTAGGAGTGAAGAGGGAGTCCTAACCATCTGTCAGGTTCCCAGTCAAATCACTCTCCACACGCACTTTGGTAGTGAATGCTTTATTTAGAGATATGAGATGCTGTGGGTTCAAGCTCTTTGTTAGGACTGATTCGCAAAGGTGGGAAAGGACAAGATATAGGTAGAAACCCCAAAATGCCATGCACACCTACGTCCGCATCACTACAGTGACTCTGAAAGATATACAGTCACTATCTAGCCAGGCACAGTCTTCTCCAAGGACATTTCTTGTATCCTCCCTAGCGAACTACACCCACTCGCCCCCCTCTAAGGAATTCAATGGCAAATGAGAGCAGTGATAAGGATACAGAATACAAGCAGTGTAAATCAAGTATGGACAATGCAACCAATTCAGCCAGCCCGTTCCAATGTCAGATGCTCGAGTTTGACAGTTTCATTACTATAAATTATGATACTAGATATGATAAAGCAAGATGTCTTGTGCTTTCAGTGCCAATAAAGGTTTTGTGTGTGTGATAAAGCAGGAGATCTTTCTGCCAGAGGTTGTAGTTGGATTGAATATTTTTTGGTTTCATTTTCTATCTCTTGACTGTCTTGGATCATTCCTGTTGGGATCCCTTTCAAAGAGACCATATGGAGTTGAATTTGGGAGTAAAAGACTGTTCTACTACAAATGTTATGGGAGGATGTTTTCCCAGTGTTAGGACCAGGAAATGGTCCCCATAACTGGCTCAACAACCCCAGTTAGTGTTGAATTCTCTGATGTTGATGAATATAAGTAATAGGATTCTTTCAGAACCTCAAAATAGTACTCTCACCCCCCCCCCCCCTTTACTGGAATTATTGCAACCTTTTTTACAATTTCAAGACCCGCTGTAAAAAGGAATAGTGGACCATCTTGATAGGATAGGTTCTGTAAAGCTTTGAAGAGGAGCAAGTCCCAGCTGTTATCTATCTTTCATAGGAAGACACTCTCATTCTACGCTTCTGAGATATTTACAGGCTAAATATCAACTTACTAAATATAGCTGGCTAAGAAAAAAGGGTTTATCAGAAGCACTGTTGGTTGAAATTTCTTCAGGCCTGTTCTGTGTGGGCAAGTCCCAGCTGTTATCTATCTTTCATAGGAAGACACTCTCATTCTACGCTTCTGAGATATTTACAGGCTAAATATCAACTTACTAAATATAGCTGGCTAAGAAAAAAGGGTTTATCAGAAGCACTGTTGGTTGAAATTTCTTCAGGCCTGTTCTGTGTGGGATTTATTTATTATTATTTATTTATTATTTGTATTTATACCCCGCCCTCCCCGGAGGCTCAGGGCGGCTAACAACATATAATTAATAAAACAGTAAAACAGTAGAAAAAATACAAAATATTAAAATTACATCATAGTGTATAACCTATCTAAAACAGATCTAGCTAAAACCAAGATGGCGGTCCTCTAAGCGTCCCAGTCTTGCCCATATCCAGATGTCCTCCCGGGCGTCGATAGTATGCTGATACATTGGTGGTCTAGTGGTGGCGGCGGCTCCTATTCAAAAGCCTGGCGGAAGAGCTCCGTCTTACAGGCTCTGTGGAACTGTCCTAGGTCCCGCAGAGCCCTGATCTCCTCCGGGAGCTCATTCCACCAGATAGGAGCCGCCACCGAAAACGCCCTGTTCTTGGTCATAGTCAACTTGATGGACCGGGGGCCCGGTACCTCCAATAGGCTCCGGCTCCCCGACCGTAGTGCCCTTGGGGGAACATGTGGGGTAAGGCGGTCCCTTAGGTAGGCTGGTCCCTGGCCATATAGGGCTTTAAAGGTGATAACCAGCACTTTGAAGCGAACCCGGTACGCTATTGGCAACCAGTGCAGCGCTTTCAGCACAGGCTGGATGTGATCTCGTCTAGGAAGATCCATCAACAGCCTGGCTGCAGCATTCTGCACTAGTTGCAGCTTCCGAATTTGCGACAAAGGCAGCCCCATGTAGAGAGCGTTACAGTAGTCTAGCCTTGAGGTGACCGTCGCGTGGATCACCGTAGCCAAGTCAGTCCGGTCGAGGAAGGGAACC
>NW_015167528.1:1552626-1552778 GCF_001447785.1 Gekko japonicus | reverse complement strand
CATCGAAGGCCGGGAGAGGGAGCCCCAGCCCCGAACCGATCCGACTCAGCCCCAGGACCTCCGTCTTTGCCGGGTTTAATTTCAGCCGACTCAGCCTGAGCCACCCAGCCACAGCATGTAACGCCCTATGCAAGTCATCTGGGGTGGAGTCT
>NW_015167528.1:1550055-1550201 GCF_001447785.1 Gekko japonicus | reverse complement strand
CATCTGTAGCTTTCCCAGAACAGATGATCTCCAGCGGTTCCAATCCTGCCACTGGGTGGCCTCTGCTAGTTCGCTCCAAGCTCCTAGTTGCGGGATATGTAATACACTTGTCCTCGGGCTCCAAGCTCTTTCATCAAGCCCTCGGC
>NW_015167528.1:1542947-1549673 GCF_001447785.1 Gekko japonicus | reverse complement strand
AAAGGGGGGAGAAGAGAGTTCTTCCAGTCCTCGTCCATTCTGCCAACCGCGGCCCCGCGGTAGGCCGGAGGAGGGGGGCGATGCTCTTGTCGGCCTCCCCTCGCTTCACTTTACCTCGGCTGTTCGTCCTCAAATTTTCCACGCACATTCTAGGTAAGTCTTGCAGCAAGCCTGCGGGCACACAGTGCTCTCGTCTGCCACAATCTGCAAAGCTCAGGGACGTTAATCTAATGCTAGGTTACTAAGTAAACTAGCCAACAGAACGGAGCTCACACGCCGAGCTCCGTCCCGGCCGCCATCTTTAGCGAATAAAAGAATATGGGGATTCCCATAAACTGTGGCAGTTAGTAAATTCTAAGGAGTAGAGGACTGTGATGGACTTCATTTAAAATGCTGTTTTTCTAATGCAGCAAAATCAGAAAAGTGAGAATAGTTAAATTTGCTCTAGAATGTTGAGCTTGAGTGACAGGCTGATCTTTTTTTCTGATTGGCCAGCACCAGCTGAGGGAAATATAAGATCAACTGTATGCTATGGGGAGGGGGAGTTCATTTTGTGTTCAGCGGCCGTTACTGTTCAGTAAAGTAAAAGTTCAGCTCCAGGAGCAGATGTCTGAAGAGTCTGACTAAAAGTCTTTCCAACAAGTTCACCTTTTGAATAAATGGGGAGACTCCTGGTCTTAGTTGTGTTCAATGTAACCTGAGGAAGAATTCCATCTAAGAATTCAGGGTCTAGTGTCAGCTTATGCTGAAGTACATTTTCACACAGACGCCAAGAACTGGGGTTTGGTATTTTGGCTCCCACTAAGGCTAAACGGAACTGAATTATATTTTCAGGGAAGAAACATAAGTCCTGTCCAGTTATACAGGGAATTGGCACTGAGGCAGTCCCTGGTATGTAGTGAAAGCAAACAGTTATAGACTACTCCGAGGAAAGATTTCAGAACAGTGTGATTTCAGAAAAGGGGAAAGAACTTGATACACTAAAAGAGTGACCTTTTCAGAAAACCTGAACAGTGATGAGGAAACTATATGCAGAAACATTGTAACTGAAACCAAAGGGCTTAGTCAACTATCTCTCACTGATAAGAACCAGGGATTTGTAAAAATAAGCTGCCAATACACCATCTTGTCTGATAGGGTTGTCATATAGAGGATGGTGCAGAGTTATTTTCTGTTGCCCCAGAAGGTCAGACCAGAACCAACGGGTTGAAATTAAATCAAAAGAGTTTTCGGCTAAACATTAGGAAGAATTTCCTGACAGAGTGGTTCCTCAGTGGAACAGGCTTCCTCGGGAGGTGGTGGGCTCTCCTTCTTTGGAGGTTTTTAAACAGAGGCAGTTCACGAGAAGGGCGGGCAGGAAGGGTTTCCTCGGTGCTTAGTTCTCGTGGCCCTTTCTTACACACCCAGGGAAATGCTGATCACCACTTTGGGGTCAGGAAACAATTTTCTCAAGGCCAGTTTGGCCAGGGATCCTGGAGGCTTTTTGTCATCTTCTTGGCATGGAGCATGGGTCACTGGGGATGTGAGGGGAGGTATTTGTGAATTCCCTGTGCTGTGCATGGGATTGGACTAGATGACCCTGGAGGTCCCTTCCAATTTTTTGATTTGATTATTTATACTCTTCCCTTTTTTGGCAGATAAACATATTTCTCCTGGTAGAAAGCTATATGCCACTTTCATTGATTTGCATGGTACATTCAATTCAATATCTTGCTCGCATCTATGGAACAGTTGCATATGCCACCAAGACTACTATTTTTAATTAAATCTCTGTATATTTAATCTTTTGTTAAGGTTAGATGCTCCATTACTGGAAAATATTCCAATCTAATTCCAGTAATGAAAGGAGTCCAACAGGGCTGAATTTTGGCCCCAGATCTTTTAAATCTGTATTTACATGATCTCCCTCTCAAGTTAAATCACAGTAATTTCCATCTTCCTAAACTGAATGCTCATCATCTGCTGATTTTATTGTATGCAGATGATGCTGTGCGAGTATCTTGTACAAGAATAAGGTTGAACTGTATAGTTTGTGCTATGGAATTTTTTTTGCCAGTTTTTATTAATTATAGTTAATCAATTATTTTAGTTTTTCAGAAAGCAGGTAGAAAAGTTAGTCAGCCTTGGGCGATTAAAGGGCATCTGATTGAGCAAGTGTGTTCATTTTGTTTTCTTGGATTTCATTTTACAGCTTCCAATAACTGGTCTATGCATCATAATCATGTTTTAGAAGCGATGAAACCCCATTTAGCTGCCATTGTGAGGTTCTTTTTTTCAGTGTGGAAGTCAATCTATTCCAGTGGTATTGGAGGTCTACCAAGCAAAAAACCTATCTTACTTACTATACAAAGTCCCTATTTGGAACGCAGCAGATTTAGCTAGGCTAGAGGTTTCCTTCTTGCGTACTCTTTTGCAAGCCCCTAAATTGAGCTGCGGTGGCTCAAGTGGTTAAGATGCTGAACTGCAGGCTGTGGAAGGTCAGTAGTTCAGCAGTTCAAGACCCGGGTGCCGCATGATGGAGTGAGCTCCCGTCTCTAGTTCCAGCTCCTGCCAACCTAGCAGTTTGAAAGCAAGAAATTGCAAGTAGATAAATAGGTACCACTTCAGTGGGAAGGGAACAGCGTTCCGTGCGCCTTGGTGTTTAGTCATGCCGGCCACATGACCACGGAAACGTCTTCGGACAGCCCTGGCTCTTTGGCTTTGAAACGGAGATGAGCACCGCAACCCTAGAGTTGGACTCGACTGGCTTTCGAGCAAGGGAACCTTTACCTTTACTTTACCTAAATGTATCTCAGATTCGAATCTACTGTGGGAAACTGGTTGTAGTCCAATGTCTCTTATGGCTTGGGCAGCTCAGTTAAATTTAAACTCTCCTAATGAAAGCCCAGACTCACCCAGGGTCCTGTCTGCAGTGCCATGGGGAGGGGGGCAGAGAGGCTGCCATGGCAATTCTTGCCAGGTGGAGGGGGTGGCCTGGTATCAAGTGTGGGAAGCTTGCACTTGCATGATCCAATGCTGGCCCTATCAGAGGGTCTTGGGTGTCGGGGGTGGGGGCACCCTGGCCATGAATAAAGGCACCGCACTGCCCCCGCTTTGTGTGTGTGTGTGTATTATTTCAAGTGTAAATGGAGTTATTATGTGGTCGGGTACGGAGGGCCTCTGCCTTGGGCTCTGCCTCACCCCTCCCCTTGGTCCTGGGGCCACAAAGCAAATGATTAGATCAGGAGGTGATCAGAACTTAGATGCTAGTTGAAATTGTTTGCCCTTGGGGGGACTTTTCAGCCCCTCTTTTTCCTGTTTTGCCAAATTATTTCACTTTTCTAACAGTCCCAATTTCCTATTCTAACGGTCCCAAGTCTCAACTTTTTTTCTTGTCTAGAATAAACGTTTTACCACTTGCAGAACTGTCATCACTGCAAGGATATTAAAAAGGTAAAGGTTTCCCTTGCTCGAAAGCCAGTCGAGTCCGACTCTAGGGTTGCGGTGCTCATCTCCGTTTCAAAGCCGAAGAGCCAGCGCTGTCCGAAGACGTTTCCGTGGTCATGTGGCCAGCATGACTAAACACCGAGGCGCACGGAACGCAATGCAAGGATATTAGCCCCCCCCCCCGAAACTCTTCCCTTGGAGTAGAGCTGTGATTGAAACTTTGCCTCACTTTGATTTAGTTGTAACTTGTATTCATCTATAAGAGCTCCACCTCTGGATTCAGACAATATTGTTCCATCCCCTCTTTCAGATGGAGTTCTCTGATCGGACCTTGACTTGCAACTTACTGTGCTTCTGCCTTGACCCTCCTATTTTATTTATTTATTTATTTATTTACATGGGATTTATATACCGCCCATGACCCCTAATGGGTCTCAGAGCGGTTTACAATGAACTACTGCGTAGTTAATACCTAGCTAGGGCCACAATTCTCTTGGGGAGGGGATATCCTGCCAGCACCCATGCGGCATAGTCCTTCTTCGTCTCTGGCGGCCTCGTTGTTCCTTTCGGCGATCCGGATGGCTGGCGACCAAGTCCGAGCAGGCTCTGGCAATTTTTTCTCCTTCGGAGCGCCGCTGCTTTTAGGCGCAGCTTCCGGCAAACGTCCCATCAGCTCCTGCCGTGCTGCGTCCCACGTCACCACGTCGCTCCGGCTCCGCCTCCACTCAATTCGGCCGCCGCCTCCCTGGATCGCTCAACTCTTTTCTGCCGCCATTTCTCTCGTCTCTCGCCACCGCCACCTCTCTCGTCTCTCTCGTCTCTCTCCACTGCTGCCGACCGCACTCCCAGCACAGAGCCAGGAGGAGGGTGCCCCTTGCCACCTAGGGCAGGTACCCATTCCTCTTGTTGTTACTAGAGCCGCTGGGTTGGCGGGAGCTGGGACGGGGGACGGGGGCTCAACCTGGCTGCGGTGGGGATTCGAATAGCCCACGGTAGGGATTCGAACAGCCATTGTGGCTGTTTGCTATTGATGTTAACTGCAGGCATCGTACTGCCTGCGCCACTGCTCCTATGGCTCTACTCCAGCACCCCATCCAACTATGCTCCCTGCCTTACTGAGTTTCACATCTGCCTACATCCTAGTGCTCAAAAACACTATGGCCCCGGTCACACGGGCTGGAAAATGCGGGGGGGGGGAGTGTGGCTGTTTGCCCCGGGGCAAACTAATGCGCGCCTGCGATATCAGATGTCCGGTTGAGGTCCCGTCGAGGTCCCGTGGCTAGGGGGGAGGAGCCGATCACACCACAGGCAAAGAAGCGGGGCGGGGCGGCAAACGGGTTTTTGGTTTTTTTTACTTTTTTAAACTGAAGTGTGCACATGCTCCGTTGGGTGCTTGTGTGCATCCATGGAGCCTTGGGGGAAAAAATGACCTGTTTGCGAGGGGACATGGGTGGGTGCCGGATGCCACCAGAAACGCAATCAGACGCCCGCCCTTGCCCCATGGTTTCCGGAAACTAGTACCTCCGAGGTACTAGTCTTTTTGCCGCACATCTTCAGAGGGAAGCCTCAGTTGAGCCACGGGAGCTCTACGCTTCCCAGATGTGGCAGTGAGATCGGGCCCGGAAAATCCGCCTTTCTTCCATCTCTCTAGCGTGGCTACTGTTCCGTGTGACCGCAGCCTATGTTGCACTTTAGAGGCTCAGTGCCAGAGGGCATACAAACTCATCTACCCTTGGATTTTTTGTGAAATCCAAGGGAAATTTAGTGAATGTTAACATTATGAGCATTAATTTGCCATGAGTGGGGCCGTAGTTTTGTCTATAAAGACATAACAGATCTCTGCTTCATAGGTTGGTCTTTTAGCAACTTTTAAAAAGGTAAAACATTGCATATGAAATAAGTTTTAAATCTCAGCTTGTGACTTCCAAGCTATCATGTCATTGCATCCTCTGGAGCTACCCAACTAAGGTTAAATGAGGCTGATTATTCTGGAGATAGCCTCCATGCCTAAAAGCACTGAACACCTACATCTGAATAAATAATGTAGAGGATTATTCAAGGATAAGAGAGACAGCTTCATCAGGAATCCACTTAAATCCTCCCATGTTATAAGCATTTATTCAAACTGATGCTGAATAATTAAATAACAGAGGATTTTTTTTTTGTCTTTTATGCAGTTTGCACACTATTGGGTGCCTTGGCTGTCAATGAGATTTGGGCAATAAAAGAATGCAGTGTGTAAGGAGGCATATTTTCTTGTGGAACTAGATCTGGTCAATTTTGACTTTTATCAAGAAACTTGCAAAATGCCTGCATTGTGGCAGGTGAGAAGTGTACAGAGAGGAAACACCTACAAGTGGCAAGTGCTCCCTGGAGACACTGTGTGCCATTGTGTACTCTTTTCTACATACAGAAAAAGAGAAAGCACACCCTGGCAGCATCCCTATGGACTGGTCACCCAGGATCAGGTGGGAAGGCCAACGTTTGCCCACTCTATTACACTGTTCTCAAATGCAGTTTTATTTTCCATGGGAGAGCAAATAGCAACCACTTGCTTACATGAAAGAAACTGAAAAAACACACTCAGATGCTAGCAAGATGGAGGTGGTAGGGAAGGGCTAACAGCTATTGTCTTCCCCCAGATTCCTCTTATACGAGTCCAAATAGAGGGAACAGGATTAACCAAGTCTCCTCCTTGTTTCTCTCTTAATTCAGGGATAAGCTGCAGAGACTCCACCTCTTCCTTGCATCAGCTGCTTCCAAGCCACTCCCACTTTCTGTTTCTCTGTTCTTATTCCCCTTCCCTCGGTCCTTTTCCTCTTTCCTTACAAGGAGCCATACCTTATAGTGAGGCTGTTTCTTGACATTCCACTTGCCTATGCCAGTAGTGTAGATGTCACCAGCTCTTGTCCTCCTCACAGTTACCCTGGCAGGATGGGCTTCACCATCAAACACATGGGGGACTCCATTGAAGTCAGAGCTAACCTGCTCCCTATCTCTAGTGAACTCACCAGTCCCAATAGATTCAGGTGAATAGCTGTGTTGGTCTGAAGCAACAGATAAAAGTTTGAGTCCAGTGGCACCTTTAAGACCAACAACGTTTAATTCTGGGAATAAGCTTTTGTGTGCATGCACATTGTGATTGGACACAAAAGCTTATACCCAGAATTAAACTTTGTTGGTCTTAACGGTGCCACTGGACTCAAACTTCATCAATTCCAGCTACTCTTATTTCACTAATGAATCTTAGCTTTTGTTACTTGATGATGCTGAAATGTGATGGAGTTTGGGGGGAATTGG
>NW_015167528.1:1449103-1542780 GCF_001447785.1 Gekko japonicus | reverse complement strand
TCCTCCTCCTCCTCCTCCTCCTCCTCCTCCTCTTCTTCTTCATTGCAAGTTTTCAAACTGCAGGTTTTTAGCAGCCTCAAAACTATTTGTCAGATTATAAGATTTAATAAAATGTGGACCTTTTCAGTTGAATGTGTAGAGTTGGGGGCTGGGTGGTTTAAGGTTCATAGTTCAAATTTTTGAGCTATTTAACAGTAGGGGTAGAAAGCTTAAAACTAAAGACACAGTGCAGCCCTCAAGAACAAAATCTGAGTGTCATCAATTTCAGTGGAACTGAAAAGTGCTTCATTTTGGCAGAACTGTGTCCTGTGAACACAATCTAGTCAAGGGTATGAAACACTTCAGCTGTATTGAAATCAGTGACAACAATCAAATTATAGAAAGAGCCTACACTTCTCCGGATCATGCCCATTTAAAAACAATAAAGAACTGTGAGTTTTGCAAGATGATAATCTTTATTTAAATATTTGTATCACACTTGTTGAATCAAACTGTCCAAAGTTTGGGAAATAATCGATGTAACAATTAAAACCTGCATTATAAAAATACATAATGATAAATAATAGCAGAAATCTTGCATAAATAACAAAAAGAAAAAATAACCAGTGAAATAACAAGTCAGCACAAATATTATTAACTATTTAGATTAGCTAAGAACCCTGATTCTCTCAGGGCTTAATTTTAACTTAGTGCAGATATGCCATTAAGGAAGGGAGAAGATGAATATGAAGATTCAGACTAGGGACCTCCTGCTCATGCTGTTAGTTTCTATCAGCAGGGATAGAATGAGCATATTTAGAAACTATTTGAGTTTGGCCACTTGAAAATATAACAGTGCTGTGAAAAATTAAGCTTTTATAAAGACTAGAATCTCCGCGCCCGTCCCTCTGGGCATGCGTGCTGGGGTTCCTGCGCATGCTCAGTGGGACCCGCGCGAAAATCCTTTGAAACATAGCTTGCTACAGCACCGGTCGGGTCAGCGCAGGCGCACTAAACCCATTGGTGTGAAGCACAGAGACCACGAAGAAGATCAATCTGTGAGGGAACTAACAGATGGTAGCAGTTAGTCACAGGCGTAGGTAGCACCACAGGGCCAAGGACGAGTCAGCCATGGGCTACAGGACCTTGGACAGTTCCAAGGTTGATGACAATTTCCTCCAAAGATTCAGGTGGGGTAGCCGTGTTGGTCTGAAGCAGGAGAACCAAGTTTGAGTCCAGTGGCACCTTGAAGACCGACAACGTTTTATTCAAAGTATAAGCTTTTGTGTGCAAGCACACCATGCACACAAAAGCTTATGCTTTGAATAAAACATGGTTGGTCTTCAAAGTGCCACTGGACTCAGACTTTGTTCTGCAATTTCCTCTAGAGATGGTCGGAAGGCCGAGCTAGGTTTCATGAGTTTTGCATTTCTGCATTGTTTATGAACATTTGCTTCAGTCTCTGACAACTCTAGGTAGTGGGGCTGAATTACTGCAGCATATGGGCCAGCTAAGAGGTGGTTCTTTTTCTTCGTGGGGTTCCACAGTTTGCTGCTGGCTTCGCTGATTTTGTCTCGGAGCCCCATTCTCCCTCCTTGGCTGTTCTTCTGAACTAGGTGGCTATTTCAGCCAGGCTATGTGGGTTTTTTATGGCTACTTTGTTGATACTGGACTCTAAACTACAGTCTGGACATTACCTCGCTTTCTCTAATAGGAAGCAGCATGGGACCCAGAGAAAACATCTGAAATGAGCTGAAATGTCCCTTTTCACTGCTCAAACCTTGCACGTGAAATGTCGAACCCAAACTTGCATTTTGAATGTGAAATGTGACCTCAGATTAAGACATTTAAATCTTCTTGGCATCTCCGGATCACTTTGGCAGGCATCAGGTCTGAAATTTCAAAATATTTCAACACTTATGTGCTGAATACCATTGTATGCCTTCTTTCAAATGCCTTCAGATACTAAATGACATTTTGTATTCACTGGTCCAGAGTTAAATACTAAATGGCATCCATCAAAAGTCCAATAACAATGCATGCCAACTATCAAATAATATCAGTTGTCAAAAAATTGAGCATCAAGTAACAGCTCTCAAATATTTGCTGAATATCCAGGCATTTGAAGAACTGTCAGCATCAGCATATGCATAGGAAAGCTATGAAGAGAATCGTTGGGACCATGTATTTCCACTCCAAGAAATGCTAAACATCCAATCTAGTGTAGTGGTTAGAATGTGTCCAAAGGCAAAAATGGGGAGAACCATGTGTGCTGTTCTTATCTTCTTGAAGGAAGGGCAGGGGGGTGAAAAACAGACAAGATAGATACCTAAACCTTTTAAAAAGCACAGTATCTCACAAGCATAGTATATCATAAACCCTCCAGTCCTCCATTTGAAACATTCCCCCAATCCTTCCCCATCCCCATGCCTTCTCTAAGTAAAGGGATCCCGCAGCAGCAGGACAGACCAAAAACTGCCCATGCTGTTGCATGTTGAAGAGCAGCCACTGACCGCTGTGAGCATCATAAACCTCTCAGTTTGATGATCAACTGTGCCATAAATTAATTAATCATCATTTTATGCCTCATCAAGCACTTTGCTGAGGCTCTCAACAGGGGGGGGGCGTCTCAATTAGCCAATGGGAAGCAGACTGTTTTGTTTAGCTGGGTGAGTCTTCCATAAACAGGGGAGGCCTTGACAAGCTAATAAATATGTCATCCATCTGTGTCACTTGCTACAATGTGGCTCCACCTGTAAATGTGTGGGATTTTGCCCATTCCAGCTGGCAGCAACCTAAGAGACAATGGGGGGGGGAGTGAGAAAAGTGGATCTGAATTCACACACTTGACTACAGTTCGTATCCTGGGACGTAGAAGTTTGTGTGACTAGAAGAATCAAATGCCAGTTTGTGTAAATGTTGTGAATGACAGTGGAGCACCTGTGTTTCAGACCATGTGGAATTATTCCCCACAATGAGAGGAAGCATACCATTGATTATTAGGTGGTATAAAATGAAAACATGAAGAAATGTCGAAATATGCTGATTTTCCTCCTACTTACAATGTGATTGTATATATGCTTACTTAGAGGTTGATTTTGCCCTCCATTTCTGGATACTATGTATCTGTCTATCTGTCTGTCTGTCTATCATCTATCAGCTATCAAATAGTAGCTATCAAATATCAGTTATCTATCTAATCATACACACTCACACACATATACATATATATATATACACATACAAGGAGCTGCGGTGGCTCAAGTGGTTAAGACGCTGAACTGCAGGCTGTGGAAGGTCAGTAGTTCAGCAGTTCAAGACCCGGGTGCCGCAAGACGGGATGAGCTCCCGTCTCTAGTTCCAGCTCCTGCCAACCTAGCAGTTCGAAAGCAAGAAATTGCAAGTAGATAAATAGGTACCACTTCGGTGGGAAGGTAACAGCGTTCCGTGCGCCTTGGGGTTTAGTCATGCCGGCCACATGACCACGGAAATGTCTTCGGACAGCTCTGGCTCTTCGGCTTTGAAACGGAGATGAGCACCGCAACCCTAGAGTCGGATTCGACTGGATTCGAGCAAGGGAACCTTTACCTTTACTTTATATACACATACACATGTACACACACATATACACATACATACACACTAGACTGATACCCATGCTTCACTACGGTATTTAAGTTCCATAAATCAAGTTATAATACTGATGATGTGAAGCCTGAAATGTAACATTTGCTGAAGGGATTCTAATGGAGAAGATTGTAGTGTAAAAAATGAAGTGAGACATGGGTACTGTTTTTTCTCTACTGAAGGACCTCTCTGTAGACCACATTGGTCGTTCTGCCCTCAGGTGGTAGGATGACCAGGCTGCTTGGTGAGCTCACTCTGGAGCAGGCCACATAGAACTGTCCATGTGAGAAGCAGTCATCTGATAAGTCAATTCCTGCCTCTTTCAGTGTCTGACCTTGGGACTTGTGGATGGTCATAGCAAAACAGACCTTGAGGGGGAACTGCAGCCTCTTGAAGGGGTTTTCTGATGGTATGAGTGGTATGCGTGGTATGCGTGGTATGCGTGGTATGAACACTGACTCTTCCTGAGCACCGCTGATGAACAGTGTGACCTCGGTGATGTTCCTTTGCAGGGCCTTCACTTGCAGTCTGGTGCCATTGCAGAGGTTGAGTGGGTTGAGGTTCTGCAGCAGCATTAAATTACCCTGTCTTTGTTCCTACACCTGAAAGACACCCACCGGTCTGGTGTTGGGGGCGGGAGTGTGTTTAAAGGCATCAAGGAAGCTGGGCCAGCAGCAGTGCTAAGGCAATCCTGCTGAGCAAGCCTCCCCGATGGCTGTAAGCATCCCACCCCCTCTCCTACTCCTACATCATCTGATATTACAGCCATCACAGAGCAAGCTTGTCAACCCAGAGAAATAAGGAAGTCCTTGTGTATGGTGAAGAGGAGGGTGCATAGCTATGCTGTACCTTCCCAGGAAGAACTCAGTAGTTTGCAAATCCATCAGTGAGAAGGGAGCAACCTGAAACTCCCTGTATTTCCCCCCATTCCATACAAGAACCTTTGGATTTTATCCCCAAGGCTCAAGGCAATAGGGTACCAGGTAACATATTGGTGGGTGTTATGGCTCCCCAAAGCATCAAAATGAAGGTTACTGGACCGTCAAGTTTTAATTCTACTGTGTACCTGTAACAAAACAGGCTGTAGTCTAGCCTATGATGGAATAAAAATGTAATACTCTTTATGGTGCCCCAAGTCTTCTGTCTATATTTGCTGCAACAGACTCACATGCTTACCCCTCCAGAAGGAGCCATCAAAGACATGTTTTTTTGGCTCAGGCATTTTTTCCATGTGCTCCACTTTTGTGACCTGTTCCTTGGGCATCGTGTCTCACTTTCAATCATAAGACTGCAGGAGGAGTCAGGCATTAATGTTGTGAGTCCCTTTTCAGTCACTTAATAAACTGTCTGGGTGTGGATCCCCATCTGGCCTCAGCCATGGCAACAGCCCCTGGCCTACCTTGCCAGGAGCCACTCAGGGAGAAGCAGAGACTAGCACCACCAGGAGCCACAGCCCCAAGCTCAGCCCTTTTACTGCTGATAGAACAAGCGTCCCTGGGCACAGCATCATCACTACCATCCAAAGCTGGGCTGGCAACATGGGACCCAGCACCACTGTCACCCTCAGACCCAGAGCAAGGGTCAAGGATGGGGTTGCTCTGGGGGCCTCAGTTCATCACCTGTTCCTGTGCCAACCAGTGTGGTCTGGAGCCTGCCTCATCAGCAGTCAGCTCCTGCAGCAGCCTCCTGCGGCCAGCCAATGACATCACCTGCTGAGAAGACAGCAGCCTCCTTATGCCACCTTAGAGAATCCCCAGTAGCTGGCCAGGGTCAAGGAGATCCATCCCGCCTGAGCCACACCAAGGTCCAGGGGAGAATGGGGAAGAAGGTCTCCCAGGGCACAGAAGATCGATCTTGGCAGGACCAAGGGGGCAGGGGCAGGGCTTGTAGGAACAGGCTAAAGGGAGGGCTGCACAACCAGGCTGGGGAAGAAGAAGAAGAGGGGGAGATGCTGAACCTGAAGTCAAGGGTGATGGCTCCTCAGGAAGCAGGTGGGCTTGGGTGCTTCCACCCTTGCCCTACCCACATTAACCGGAATCTCCTAGGCTCTTGGAGGCCAAAAAACAAGGAACATTTACACGCTGCAAAACCATTGACTTACCTGAACACTGTACTGATCCCCTTCATTTTGCTTCAAAGCCCCAACCATCGGGAACCATCTCAAAGAAAGAAGCTGATCACTATTGCAGGCTGTATGTCGAAAGTCTTGAATTGAAATTCAAGCGATATGTAGCCCAAAGTAAGCTCTCTGAAAAAACACAGCAGATTATGAATAATGCTGGTCAGGAAAGGATATCATTCCTTATTTCCCAGGCATTTGGCTTGAAGGAATCGTTTTTTTTAAAAAAGCGCACCTGCCATGGTTATTTCAAATTTAGTTGAGGCACCGGAGTGATGTATGGCCACAGTTCTTCCCACAATAGAGACCTTCTGGGGGGGGTTCACGAAACAGAATTGTTTGTATGGGCAAGCCCATGTGGTGGACAGATGGGAAGAAAGCAAAATGAGTTGATTTATCTACAGCAGAGACCCATCATTCTTCCACTACCCAGGTTAGTCACTTTCACGGAAAGATATGAGAGTATCATGCATTTTTTTTTTAAAAAAGAGGATTTTAAAAACAGTTCATTCTGCCTTGCAAACTGTACAATACAGGGTAACTTCAGAGCTTTCAGAAGCCCACTGTGTAGTCACCTCTACACGGAACTGATGGTGATCTTGCCCAAAGAACCTGATTGCCCACCTCCACAAAACAGCTCTTCCCCGAAGCAAAGAGTTAACCCCAACTTTCTTCTACCTCATTGGATC
This sequence comes from Gekko japonicus, assembly GCF_001447785.1. Taxonomy (NCBI): domain Eukaryota; kingdom Metazoa; phylum Chordata; class Lepidosauria; order Squamata; family Gekkonidae; genus Gekko; species Gekko japonicus. Next base: position 1,536,366 of record NW_015167528.1, on the reverse strand, counting down.
AGAACGTTATTTAGAGAATCCCATGGCGTAATCTTGGGGTCCGCATGTACTGCCCAGTCAGAAATAGGTGCCTCCATCAGAAGACAGCGCTTGGCTTGGAACCTGGAACATTTTGTAAATGGCAGCCATTTTTGTGATTCCTCCCACCTCCCCTAGCAGCCATTTTGTGGCGGTGCCCACCACCCTTTCTCAAAATCCCATTACTTCCCAGAGGTTTAACACTGTTGTAGCTTATGCAGTTTCTGTTCAAAATCTCTTGTGGAAAAGGTAATCAACCAAACACTGGCCCCGGTCACACGGGCCGGATATCGTGGGGGGAAGGCATGGCTGTTTGCCCCGGAGCGAACTACCATGCGGCAGCCGGATCAAACATCCCGCCCACCGTCCCACCGATGTCCCATGGTTGGGGGGAGGTGCCGATCATACCTCACTCCTGCGGCGCGGCAAAGAAGCGGCACCACAGGGGTTGTGTTGGGTTTTTTAACCCAAGTGTTTGCATGCGCCGTTGGGTGCTTGTGAGCACCCGTGGAGACTTGACCCAAAAAAACTTTTTGCTATGGGACATGGGCGGGCACTGGATGCCACGAGCTAACACCAGAAATGTGATCTGACACCCACCCTTGCCCCGCGGTTTCTGGAAACTAGTACCTCGGAGGTACTAGTTTTTTACAGCACATCTTCGGAGTGAAGCCTCTGGTGAACCACGGGAGCTCTACGCTTCCCAGATGTGGCGGTGAGATTGCGCCCGGAAAATCCGCCTATCTTCCGTCTCTCTAGCATGCCTAATGTTCTGTGTGACCGGGGCCACTATCAGCCTGATGCTGAAGTGACCACAGATGGGACTGGTTGCCCTTCTTTGGCAGCTCTGAACCTCTCCTATCTCTGTGCCATGCACATGGGTTATGTTAAAATAGTACTGGGGGGCGATCCCTTATGTCCCACTGATTTCAATGGGGAAGTAAAACATGCTTGACAGGGCAATCCTGTGTGGAGTGACTCCAATGGACTTAGACTGGAATTGTTCCACAATGGGTTGTGCTATGAATTTATCCCACTAAGATCAATGAGTTTAGAACTTAAACTTAGTTAGATCCTGGCTGCTGCTGCTACAACTACTTCTCATAATAGTAATAACAAGGGGGCGGGACCTGCGATACTCACGGGGGGGGGAGGGACCTCCACACAGGAGGCAGAGGAGGAAGCAGCAGGAGGAGGTAAGTTCCCCCATCCCGCTGGTTCCTCCCCCGTCGCCTCCACCCCCCGCTTGATCTCCCCCCCCGGCTTCGAAGCGAGGCCCAAGCGGCAAGAAACCCGCTCAGGCCTCCCTCCCCTCCCCGCCCCCCCGCTGCTCTTTCCCCATGGCTCTTTCCCCCCGCCCCGGCTCCAAAGCGAGGCCCTCGCTGCCCTTTCTCCCCCCTGCTGCCTCCGAAGCTAGGGCTGAGCAGCTTGCCATGAGGGCCTTGCTGCTCTCCCCCCCACCGCCTCGCTGCTCTGTTCCCCCCCCAAGCGGCGGTGGCAAGGGAGTTCGCAGAGCGTACCCTGTGCAGGCGCAGGGGATGCTCTGTTACTTTTGGGGGGATTTAAGTATCCCCCTGATATTGTTTTCAGGTTTTAAGATTTTTGTGCACACCTGGGGACCGTACCAAGTGTGCACAAAAATCTCCCTCCCCCCCAGGTGCCCCCGATGCGCGGATTTAGGTATCCGCACACAGGGGGCATCTTCGGAATTAGATATATAGATAATAATAAATTTAACTTCTAGAGCTAATTTTTTCCTTCATAATAAAGTTCTATTGTCATAGTAACAAAAACACTGCAACGAAGGCAAGAATTTATACTTAGTTCTCTGGACTGTTAGGAGTCGTTTATTGTTATGTAATTTAACATTTTGTATTGTTTTATCGTTTTATTTGACACTTTGCCCTGTTAGCCACCCTGAGCCCTGAGGGCGGGATAGAAATCTAAATAATAAATAAATATAAATTAATTAATTAATTAATAAAGAGCTATTCAACTGGGCTTCACAGAGTATCATAAGAACAACAAAATCAAGGTTACCATGTCGAGCACTTTCCAGTCCCATTTGACTCAACAGATGAAAGAGGTGCATAATTCCCCCCACGGAAACAACAGAACTTGAAAGAGCTTCACTTTGGCTGGGTTGTGCCCAGAATTTCAACAGTGGGAGAGACAACTGGAGTGGGGGCAAGGGAAGGGAACCCGAGGCTCACCACAGGAAACGGGATAAACGGGTGTGAAGACAGAAGCCACAGTGCTTGGGGCTCGGGCTCTATTTCAGTTGGGGAGAAGGACTGACGTGCTATTGGCTGATCCACTTTAATGCCAACATTTCTCAACACGGGAAGCCTAATTGTCACGGAGAATGTCCAATTGCCATCATGATTGCTTAATGATGCAAAGAACCAGCCACTTAAACACAATCTGGAGCTTGAGCACAGCATTTGCTGGCTCGGAACGAAAGCAGATTTATGACCCCGCACAATATGGGCGCACAAAAAGAGAAACGGAACACTTCCAAAGTATTGCCTTCAGTTTATTCCATTCATGCACACAGCAATTTTATTTTTGTATTCAGCCCTCTTCTTTGAAGCTTGGGCTGGGGAGGGGGACAGTATAAATTAATTTCAAAACAAATGCTAATCCTAACATTAAAAGGCCGCTGCTCTTCATATTCATCTCAGTTGCAAGTGCCTACTGGCTGGAGGGAAGGTTATAGTGTAGCGGTGCAGAGGGAACAAAAGCATGATCACCTCATGTTCAGATCTCTATTGTGAGGCTCAGTGAGTGATCCTGGGCCAGTCCTTCTGTCTCACCCTAGCATACCTTGCAGGGTTATTTTGAGGATAAAATAGGAAAAGGGAAGAGCTCCTGGGAGGAAGAGTGGGGTAAATATACTAGATGGATGGATGGATGGATGGATGGATGGATGGATATGGTATTCACCCATAGCTGATAGCTCCAACGCAGGACGCATTATGTTCTATGCCATGCTGGAGATCTTTGAGCCTTTGGACCAAACCTGGCTCTAAGCCCGTGGAAGAGTTTCCATGTGCTGAGCAATCCCTAGATGGCTGCACACATGAAGTTGCCCTATATTTTTTTTTTGGTAAACAAATTTTATTTTCTCAGGAATACAACATATAAAACTTTTCATTCTATCAATTGTCTACCCCATTCCCAGTTCCTCCCCTCCCTCCAATGGCTTCCCACAATGCTTCCACCCCTGCTCCAAATTACTTCATATCATCAACAATATCAGTTTTTCATCATTACAATCTAAAGATAACATCGTTTAACTTAATATTGATCTAAACATATTAAGTTTTGTTTCACATCCCAGTTCTTTTCCAGATAAATTTTAAAATCATTCCATTCTCCAAAAAACTCATCGTCTTCTTTGTTATTCAGTTTTTTTGTAATCTTATCCATTTGTGCCATGAACAGAACTTTTTGTATCCATTCTTCAACCTCTGGTACCTTTTCTGTCTTCCAAAACTGAGCATAAATCATTCTCGCTGTCACTATCAGGTACCAGAGTAAAGTCTTTTTAGTCGTATTGACTTCTTCCATTTTAAGTCCCAAAAGCAGAATTTCCGGTGCTTTTTTAAAAGAACATTTCAATATTTTTTGCATTTCATTGTGGACTTTTGTCCAAAAGTCTACAGCTTTCTCACAAGTCCACCACATATGATAAAATGAGCCCTCATGCCTCTTACATTTCCAGCATTTGTTTGACATATTTTGATTCATATTTGCAATCTTCTTAGGTGTCATGTACCACCTATACATCATCTTATAACAATTTTCTTTAACATTAGTACATGTCGAGATCTTAATAGAGTTTTTCCACAAATATTCCCAAGTTTCCATATCTACTTCCTTATTCATATTAATAGCCCATTTTAACATTTGTTCTTTAACAGTTTCATCTTCAGTATACCATTTTAACAACACCTTATACATTTTAGAAATATTTTTTCCTCCTCCACTCTCCCATACCTTTTCAATTTCATTTTTTTCCTCTCTAAAACCATAGTTTTTTTTGTCAGATCTAAAAAGATCATAAATCTGCATATATTTCAACCACTCATATTCATATTCAATTTCATTCTGCTTTTTCATTACCCACTCTGTTCCCTCTTTTTTAATTAAATCTCTATATGGCAACCAGTCTCTACCTCGCTGTCTTGAGTAAGATATCAACACTTCTACTGGTACAATCCACAATGGTCTTAAGTCACTCTGGTACTTCTTATATCTTGTCCATACCATATACAAAGCTTTTCTCACCAAGTGAAGTTTAAAAAAACTGTCCATTTTTATCTTGTCATACCATAAATATGCATGCCAGCCAAATCTACAATCATGCCCTTCCAACCCCAACAATCTGTCATTTTCAAGCTTCACCCATTGATCCATCCATGTTAGACAAACCGCTTCATAATATAGTCTAAGATTTGGCATTTGTAGACCTCCTCTTTCTTTGGCATCACAAAGTATTTTCATTTTGATCCTTGGTTTCTTGCCTGCCCAAACAAATTTTGACAACTCTTGTTGCCACTTGGCCAACAAATCCGTTTTATGCAGAATTGGTATTGTTTGGAACAGGAACATCAAACGTGGTAGGACATTCATTTTTATAACTGATATTCTTCCCATCAGTGATAAGTTCATTTTATCCCATTTCTTAAAATCTTGAGTCAGCTTAGTCCATAATTTCTCATAATTATTCTTATATAGGTCTATATTTTTTGCCGTTAATTCAATTCCAAGGTATTTTGTTTTTTTAACTACTTCACATTGTACCAGTTCTTGTAGTTCCACTTGTTTTTGTTTGATCATGTTTTTACATATAAGTTTTGTTTTATTCTTATTTACGTAAAAGCCGGCCAATTCTCCAAACTCCTTTATTTTTTGAAAAAGCAATGTCAATTTTTCTGTTGGGTTTTCCACCATAAACATTACATCGTCTGCAAATGCTCGATATTTGTATTGGTGTCCTTTATGTGTCAAGCCCTTTATTTCTTGATCGTACTGTATTTTTTGTAAAAGTATTTCCAATACCCAGATAAATAATAACGGTGATAACGGACAACCTTGCCTTGTTCAAAGCCAAGCTCACATCTTTGACAGCCATACTCAAAGCCTGATATGGAGCATGTGTGCTCTAGTGCCTGAAGTCAGTTGCTAGGAATGGCAATTTGAAGGAACTCCTTTCGTGACCCGGCATAGGCTGAAGGTCAGATGCTTAATATTTAGGCCAAGTCTGGCCAGTCTTGAGGCTTCATACTGATCACCAGTCACAGGTGTTGCACATTCCTGTTCCCTTTGGCTTCTGAAGAGGACGCTGAGGTTAGAGAACTCACCATCTCAAGTGGATCACCAAGCCTAGAGCTCAGCTGCAAACAACGAGATCCCTGGTTCAAACCTTGGTGTCCCCAGCATTACCATTTTTGTTCGGACTTTTCAGGAGAAAACAAGTCCAAAGCAGCCCATTAATTAAAAAAAGGAGGTCTGTTAATATTTGACTTCATGACAAGATATCAGGGACAAGGGGATGTTTTATTAAAACTATTGTGCCTCACAGTGTTACACTCTATGGCTTGATGCAATTTTAGTGGCCAAGTTCTAGGGAAAGTTTTCGAGACGGAATTCCCCCCCTGTTAATACTTGAGTGTTGGTATGAGTCAAATACTGAAAGCAGATATAAATGTCAAATCATTTCAATATTTGACTTAATTGCAGTCTATTCCTTGATTCTGATACTGCTTGATAGCTGTTGACATGCAATGTTATTTAATTTCAGAAAATGGCCCTGGTCACACGGGAGGAATTGCCCCGCGGAATGGATGGATTGAGGGCGGATTAAACCGGCGTGATCAGATGCCAATGTCTGGCAAGTGTTTCGCACCCGCCCCCAACCCATCCCTTCTGGCCGAAGATACGGAGTTAAAAAAACCCTGCAAAACACTACTGCCTACTGGAAAATTTGCGGCATGGGCGGCCGTGTGATCGCCAACGCGCGCGTCTCCTGCAGCATGTGAGGCCCCCGGCTGAACTGCGCAGGCACACACATGCACAGTTGACTCGCCTCACTCTCCTATCCGTGGCTTCCCCCTCGCATCTGATCACGCTGGGGAGCATATGCGCGGCAGCTCGGGGGATCTGTCTGATCCTGCTGCCGTGCTTCTCTTTTGCTACGGCTCTAAAAAGCCACACTTCCGCCCCGGCTTTTCCTGCAGTGTGACCGGGGCCAACCCCTGATAGCTAACCTGCAACCATTTTAGCATTTGATAGCTGATTGCATATGAGGTCTCATGTTTGATGTCTGCCCAAGCAAAACTATCCAGAGATGTTTGAACAACCCACACTTGGGGGGTAAAATGGCACATCCAAGTAGAAAGCTGAATGTGAGCTTTGTGTTCAGATTTTGAATGGCCAAACTTGAACTTTTTCTATTTTTAAAACATTTTAAATATTAATTCTATATCTGCAACAAATTGAGAATGGATGGCAACTCTACCGAAGAGAGTAGAATCAACTTTCCACTCCTTGGGGGGCTGTTTCATGACTGCATGTAACGTATCTTGATTTTTCATCCAATTATTTCTGGCAATGGAACATGTGGGTAGACTCCACCAAAAGGGATTTCACTTGACTGAGTATGTAGGGATGATCAAACCCTCTCTGGTTCGACACATATACTAATCACCGGTCCCGAAAAGGGAGCTGGTTTTTCAGTGGACTTTTGGCTCATTAACCCATTTGTTGCTGTTCGACAGGGTGATTCACCTTATTCCTTTCTAATGGCTCAGTACAGTACTACTGGCCTATTGTGCATTGCGTATTGTGCACCAATCCTGATTGAGTTCTCCCCCCCCCCACCGGTCCTTGCTGCTCCACTGCTCCATTTGTCAGGAAATTGTTTAAATAAGCAGTTAAATTATTCACAGCTCATATGCAACAGTCATAAATGAATGGCATGTTTAAAAGAACTCCTACCATTTGGTGCTTGTCCAAGAAGCTTGGCGACCTTAATGGCTGTTAACCTCTTTGGATTAGAAGGGCTTTCAGGCATGCACAGTTTGAAAAAACCAAATGCAAGTATGTTTGGGAGGGGATCGGGTTGCTTGATGCCAAACTGAACCAACGAGGCGACCAGTTCTTGTCTGATTGCCACAGTTAAACACAAGAAGTTCAGCTTTCGAACACATTTATTGGGCATTAAGTTTATGGGATCCGTAGTAATATGGAAGTTCTACTTGTGATGAAAAGTTGTCTGCATCCCTTGATGATCATCCACGTGTTAACCAGAGGTCACATGGCTTCCATGGGGTTATTGACCTTTATGAGTTACAGTGGCTGGCACCACCCAAAGCAAGGAACAAGAGAAAGACTTGAATTCTGCAGGTGCTAGATCAGGCCTCCTAAGGGCAGCTGCAGCTGTTTGCAGTGCATGCCTTTGCTTGTACCTCTGCCACTTAAACTAGTTCATAAGATTGAATTGTTAAAATTATGAGCAACCTGTGTAGTATAGATGCCAGCCGACACAGGGGAGAAATTATAAATGTTTAATAAACAGCTTCACTAACACCTTAAATACCAGTTTTGTCAAAATAACGTGCAGTCCAGGAAGAAGTGTGTTGGAAATGAAATCCTGCACATCAGATGGAAAAAAAAACAAAAAAACCCTCTTTCAATGAATGGCATTTCTTGTTGTAACTGTTCTCCACACCAAATGCCTTCAGGCCATTGCTTATAGAGTTGATACGATCACAGACCAGGTGCTCCAAGTCTTTCAACATCATAAATTCCACTCTGACACTGAAAAAAATAAGAAAGGTTAAACGAGTTTGGCTGAGAAATGCTCTCCCAGGTGTTATTTTCAAAGTTTATGACTAATTTACAGCCATGAGTAATCGTTACTAATGATAACAATCATGTAAATACCCTATATCAGAAAGGCACTTCATTTTGCTAGGAAGGTAATACTTTGACATGTTTTATCAGGGCTTGTATAACTTAATATTTTAAGGATTGAGTATATGTTCTACAGTAAACAGCATGAAAAATGACCACATTCACAAAACCAAATTAAGCTACCATATTCTAGGTTAATCCTTCTGCAAAATAGCACAGGTAGGTTCTGACAGAGTAATACACACACACATACACACAGGGGTCATTTCCTGCAGGAGTGCACTGTGGAGCTCTGGCAGTAAAGAGCCCAGGGGGTGGGCACATGCAACAAGCCCCACCCCCTGCTCCCAGCAGCCCTCAGTCAGAGCAAGAAGCAGCCAGGTAAGTTGCAGAGCCCCCCCGGTCCAAAACAGTCCCGTGGCACCTTTAAGACCAAGTTTTATTCAGGTACAAGCTCTCCCTCCTTTGCTAGGACAGATCTACACGTTCCCCCCCCTCCAATAGCGAGCAATCCAAAACAGTCCAGTGGAGCCTGAGCTGTAGGTGTTGCCTTCTGACACACTTCCGGTGATGTCAGGGGGCGTGGCATATGCAAATAAGTTACGCTAATGAGTTATGCTAATGAGCTCCTTCACCTCTTTTTCTACGAAATGACCCCTGTATATGTGTGTGTGTGTGTGTGTGTGTGTGTGTATATATATATATATATATGATAATGGCTCCAGCTTTAATAAAAGATTAAATTGCATTAAAGTTGGTGGGAAGGGTTAATATAGTGATGCCTCTGAGGTCTGTAATGACCCCTTATTAATTCTTATGGGATCTCCCATACACTTGAGACACAAATTTTTCTTTAATTCAGAACTTCTCAGACGTATAGATTCAAAATATCCCACAAAATTTATTCCTTCTCTTAACTGCTGCATTAACATGAAGCCACTGTTTGAAGACCTTATGCACGGGGGTGCACGACACCCTCCCCAAAAGGCCTGGCACCCTCCACAAACAGCAGTGGCTTCCCCCCCCCCTGTGAAGTGCCTACCTGGCTTGCTGGGGGAGGGGAAGCATGTCTTCACCGCAATTGTAACATCTGTGCTGTTTTGGGAGGTGCAAGACAAAGTTCCTCTCTTTGCTCTCCTCTCAGATTGCCTGCAAAGGGGGTGTGTGTCGGAAGGGGATGCGAGGAGAAGAGCCCCGCTGGCGCCAGGGGTTAAGAGGCTGCTCAGGGGGTTATTGTCCTCCTCCTCCTGCTGCTAGCTGGCCAACAGAACCAAGTTGTGTCTGTAAAACCTCGAGGGGCTCTCCTAGCTCCTTCAGCAGCGCTCGCCAGACATCTTGGAGCTTCTAGGGGTAGGCTTTGATTCCGGAGCAATGACACAGCGCTTCAGAGAGGATACAACTCCCAGACACAAATCCTGACCCTTTATTTTTTTCCGAACTGCCCCAGGTGCTGCTCCCCCCCCCCATTTTTACCTGTCAACTCTCACCTAGCCATGCCTCTCCTCCTCTGTATTTCCCTAACAACAATAACCCTGTGTAGTCAGATCCACGGTACTAAACTGCCCCTTTGGAGCCCCCTTAACAAAAAATTTCTGGGTATGGGGCTGAGCTGTTTATTAAAGGAGGGCTATCATTATGTTATGATGTACTTTGGCAGCAAAAAACCTGTTATAATGGAAATAGCAACCCTACTACACCCGTACTTATGTGTCCCATCTTTAGGTTCTTGGCCATAGAATTAATGTTTGTTAGACATCAGATATAAGTTCCAAATAGTTTTGTACCAGTCTATGAAAGGAAAAGCATTCATTCCCCCCCCCCCTTTTCTCTATGGGGTAATGCAGATTCAAGCTGCAGCAATCAAATTTCTATTATCTGCTTCTCACCTGAGAAACTACTCCATGAACAACTGTTGTTGTTGCTGTTGTTGTTGCTGTTGTTGCTGTTTTGTTGTTGTTGTTGTTGTTGTTGTTGTTGTTATTATTATTATTATTATTATTTTTTATTATTATTATTATACTCAGGAAACATTTACACTGATTTTTCAAGGTCCCTCCCTGAGGGTGCTGGATTTTAGGCTTACTGAATATTGTTTCATGCTGTTTTTATGCCCCTACTGGGCACTTGGCTTGTCTTATGGATGGTTTTAATGTTGATGGTTTTAATTTTTTAATTTTTTGTTTTTAAATGGTGAGCTGTCTCATTCAGGTTTCTGGAGAGGCAGCATATACGTTTTCATATAAATAAATAACAGACAGAGTCGATCAGATCTTCTCAAAGCATTCTAGACTGCGATTGTAGCTAGGGGGGGAGAGGATGGTCATGATGCTGAGCAGGGGCAGGTGGTGCTCCCCCCTCCCCGGCCCACTCACCCTCAAATGGCAACGTGATTACCAACCAGGGCCAACTTTCCCAGCCTGCCCGGGGCCCCGGGAACACCCACATGGGGGCAGCTGGTATTCTCTCCATCACCCCATCCTCCAACCACCGGCAACATGATTACCCAGCAGGGCCAACCCTCCTGCCCAGCCAGGGGCCTGGGGAACACCTGCACAGGGGCGGGTCATGCTCTCTGCCTGGGCCCACTCTTTCTCTACTCCCAGTAACATGATAACCAAGTGTGGAATAATCTCCCCCACCACCTGAGGCCTGGGAGCCACCTGCACAGTTGCTGGTGGCCTCCTCTCCCTGGAAAAACTCTCCAAGTGAGGGACATGACGGTCCATGACCACAGCAACCTGAACTCCCAGCTTGGGAAGACTCAGTCCTGACCGGTGATCCCTTTTCCATCAGGCAGGTGAGGCGGACATGGGCAGGCAGACAGGTGAGGCTGGGAGTCCCAACCTCAGGGGCAGGGACCCTGCGAGCAACCTCATCCTAATGGTCCGTGACCAGGACAATGTGAGCCCCCAGCTCAGGAGGATTCAATCCTGACCGTAGTCACTTTCCCAATCCCTTTTGAACGTAAGAACATCAGAAGAGCCCTGCTGGATTTGACCAGTGAGGGTCCATCCAGTCCAGCCTCCCGTCTCACACAGTGGCCAATCAGTTTCTCTGGAGGGCCTACAACAGGGCAGAGAGGCTTAGACCTTCCCTCGATGTTGCCTCCTGGCTCTAAGATTCAGAGGTTTAGTGCCTCAGAATGTGGAGGTTCCCGTCCGTCACCAGGGCTAGTAGCCACTGATAGACATATCCTGCATTTTTATTTCTGAGACCATCACTACATCCTCTGGCTGCAAATTCCACATTTTAATCAATCTCTGTGTAAAGAAGATATTAATGATTACTGGGAAATGCTTAATTTTTAAATGTTCAGCAGCTGAGAAGGGAATTGAATTTGCTGTGACAGTTGTCATGGCAACCTTACCATTTTCAGCACACAGCAGAGTAAATAGTTGTGTAAAAGCTTTTGATGCATGAGACCTTCTTTTGACAGCCATATGTTGTACAGTCTATTCATTGTTTCTTTCTTTAAAAAAAGTACAAAGACATCCCTGGGCAGAATCGGAAGCATGTCATTTTCAGGCAGCTGGCTCTCCTACGAGTGGTCGGTGGGCCCTTCTAGTGATGCTATGAAAAATGCATGCAGGTTAAATGTACCTGCAGTAGGGAGATATAAAAGAAGCCATGAAGCCATGTGATATCCTTGGTTTGTGACGTGCTTGGCCATTTGCATCAAAACCTAGAAAGTAAATAAGGATTGAATCCAACCAAGTTAATCAGGTCCAGCATTCTGTTTCTTGAAGGCCTCTGGGAACCTCACCCGCAAGACATGTTCATCCCCAGACACAAACCATTCAAGGGGTAGATTGGCTCTGCTGGTGGAAGTTCCATTGAGCAGCCGTGGATTTTGAGAGACCAACTTCCTGATTAGCCCATTTCCATAGCTATTTCAGTTGGGGAGTGAAAAGTACGCAAACGGAGAGTGATTTCAGCAAAGCGTACTTTATTCTATCCGGAAGAAGACGACTTTGGCCGGTTCGCAGGCCGGCTTATATCCCCCAAGAAACCACCACCCAAAACACACCCCTACTTCCCTATCAGTTATTTACAGTGGCCGAGAGTCCCATAGGCTCTCTGCCGGGAACCTAGCCCCCTGATTGGAGTGGGCTTGGATCCGCATAGTCCATTGTCTCTTGGAGCGAAGCTCGACATTTGTCTCTGGACTTGTCTGGACTGGATACATTGCAGGGAGCCTCAGACTGGGGGAAGGCAGCATGGCACAGAGGTCTTGGGAGATCTCGCAAGCTAAGCAGGGTCTGTACTTGGAAGAGAGACCACCAAGGAAGACTCTGCAGGAGAAGGCAGTGGCAATGCACCTCTGCTTCTCACTTCCCTTGGAAGCCATTTGCTGGAGTCACCGTAAGTTGGCTGTGACTTTGTAGCACTTACACACACACACACACACACACACACACAAGGCCTTCGATAGAGACCTGGGCCGTGAGCAGCATCCAAGTCTGCCTTCTGTGGGAACTATCTGTTGAAAAAGAAACTAGTGAGTTCTGCTTAGTGCTGAGTGAGCTGAATTTTGGGCACAAAAGCAGTGACGGGGGATCATGGTAGTGATGAGACAGGTCCTTCCCACCAAAGCCCACAATTCTAACTTCCTCAAGACTGTTCATAGCAACTATTTCCCCTTACTGTGCCCCCCCCTTCTGCTCCTGTTTCAGGTTCTGTTTTCTATTGGCCTTATTATGAATATTCACATGATCCCAGCCAGTCAGGAATAGCATCAGCGGATGTGATGATGTCACAAGGCTTGCCGTCAGGCCAAGCTATGCTCAGTAAGGGGACATGAATCCCTTTAGCCAGTGACTCAAAGGCTTAGGAGCCATACGGGGCTCTTCGACATGCCACCTGTGCCTCCTCTGGGCACTGTTCCCCAATGTAGCACCTGCCCTATGCTCCAGGAAAGTGGGCCAACCTGTTACCCAGTAGGGTTTGTACCTTTACCATCTCCACCAGGCCAAACAGTCGGCCCCATACTTAGAATCACAGAATCACACAGAGTTGGAAGGGGCCACAAAGGACATCTAGTCCAACCCCCTGCTCAGTGCAGGGTCAGCCTAGAGCATCCCTGACACGTGTCTGTCCATCCGCTGCTTAAAGACTGCCAGTGAGGGGGAGCTCACCACCTCCCTAGGCAGCTGATTCCTCTGTTGAACAAGACTTACTGTCAAAACATTTTTCCTAAGATCCAGCTGGTACCTTCCCGCCCTTAAATTAAACCCAGTACTGCAAGTCCTCTCCTCTGCTGCCCACAGGAACAGCTCCATGCCCTTCAAATCCTTCAAGAGAGCAATCATGTCCCCCCTCAATCTCCTCTTCTCCAGACTAAACATTCCCAAGTCTCCAGGCCTCCGATCATCCTTCAAAAGGATGATCAAAGGGAAGTAGATAAGCATCAAAAGGGGATTAGATAAGCCTATGGAGCAGAGGTCCATCCGTGACTATAAGCCACAAGGTATAGATAGGGGCTCTGGGGCAAGCAATGCACTCTATTCTTGGTTCTTGGGGGGCCAACAGTGGGAGGGCTCCTAGTGTCCTGGCCCCACTGGTGGACCTCCTGATGGCCCCTTGTATTTCTGGCCACTGTGTGACACAGAGTGTTGGGCTGGATGGGCCTTTGGCCTGATCCAACATTGGCGTCACTTATGTTCTTATCCTTGTTGCTTTCCTCTGTGCCCGCTCCATTCTGTCCTCATCCTTTTTGAAGTGAGGCCTCCAGAGCTGCACACAATAATACTCCAGGTGTGGCGTGACCCATGCACTGTACAGCAAGACTATGACATTTTGAGATTTGGAGGTTATGCCTCTGTTGATACACACCACGATCGCTTTAGCCTTTTTTTGTCACTGCATCACACTGGCTGCTCATATTTAACTTACGGTTCACCCTTACCCCAAGATCTTGTTCACACACACTACTACCCAGAAGTGTATCCCCCATCCAGTATGCCTGTTCCTCATTTTTGTTACCCAGATGTAGAACTCGGCACTTATCCTTCTTAAATTACATCTTGTTCACATCTGCCCACTTTTCCAGCGTGTTCAGATCTCGTTGAATTCTATCTCTATCTTCTGCTGTGTTTGCTGCTCCTCCCAATTTGGTGTCATCTGCAAATTTAATGAGTAGCCCCTCCACACCCTCATCCAGATCATTTATAAAAAATATGGAAAAGTCCCAGGCCCAGAACCGAGCCCTGTGGCACCCCACTGGACACCTCCCTCATTGCAGATGAAATGCCATTCACAACTACTCTCTGAGTGTGGTTCTCTAACCAGTTCCCCATCCACCTCACTATCCTATAGTCCAGTCCACAATCCTCTAGCTTACCCATCAGAACATCATGGGGAACCCTGTCAAAGGTTGTACTGCAATCTAGGTAAACAACATCAACAGCATCCCCTCGATCCATTAAGCTCATCACTCGATCAAAGAAGGAAATGAGGTTGGTCTGGCAGGACCTTTAGGGACAAATCTGTTCTGACTTCCCCAGATCACCAAGTTGTCCTTCAGATGCTTGCAGATCGATTCCCTTTAAAATCTGTTCCAGTCTCTTCCCTGGGACAGGGGTCAGACTGACTGTCCTGTAGTTTCCTGGGTCATTCCTCTTCCCTTTGCCCTCCTCCAGTCTTGTGGCACCTCTCCCATCCTCCAAGTCCTTTGAGCACTCTTGGGTGCACACCATCTGGCCCCTGGGGGAATCTGTATTCATTCAGTGCAGCCAGGTGCTTCTCCGCTACCTCTCTGTCCATGTCAACTAGCAGCTCAGATGCTGTGACTTGCCTTCTACCATCTCTAGATGAGCCTGTTCTTTTCTTCAGGGGAAAAAAAACTGAGGCAAAATAGGCATTGAGCCTCTCTGCTTTCTCTCTGTCCTCTGTCAGAGTTTCTCCATTTCCACCCAACCATGGGCCCATCACCTCTTTTGTCTCACGCATCTGAAGAAGAGTTTCTTGTTGTAGCAAGCCTCTCTAGCCAGCTTTAGTTCACTGTGAGCGTTGGCCATTCTGATGGCTGACCTAAAGTGCCTAGCAATCCACAGAGACTCTTCTTCAGAGGTATGCCCCTGCCTCCATTTCTTGAACATTTCCTTTTTCTCCCTTAGCACATCACACAGTTCTATGTTCATCCACACTGGCTTCTTGGATCCCCTACCATGTTTCCTTCTTGTTGGAATAGTGAAAGCTTGAGCTTGCAAGAGCTCTTGTTTTAGGAGAGCCCACCTTTCACTTGCTCCTTTCCCTTCAAGCTGTCTTGCCTGTGGAATTATTCTCATCCTACTTCTGAGTTTATTAAAGTCTGCCTTACTGAAATCTAACTTACACGAGTGGTTATGGACTTCCTTGATCCCCCACACCAAACTTCTCACACGTCCCTCCCCTTTTTAACAGTGGGGAGGCAGTTGTTGGGGGCTGAATGGGAATGTTTTTTGGGTTCCCTCTCAAACTGGCCAATATGAAGCAGGAAAGAGTTCAAAACTGATACCCTCCCTCTGTAGTGAACCTACCATCATCCCCTGCTGAGTTTTTTCACCCAGCCTGAAAATAATAAATGTAGCATCACTGATATAATTCCTATCAGCTGGCTAAGGCACTGTTTCTCCATGTAATTCCACAGAATTCCAAAACTGTGTTTTACTCTCCCCAAATTAAATAAGTGTTGGGATTCTTTTTAAGTTAGTCAGCAGAGTATTAAGAGACTGAGTCCATGGTGTGTATTAAAATATAAAAGGTTACTGTAAACCTAACATGGGAAAAGGTACGCAGGATATAAAATAACAAAGAGCTAATATGCCTACATCCTTGCAGCTAAAAGGTAAAAACGGGAAGAGCCGAATGGCGTCTCCTTCTCTAGTCAGAACAAAGAACGGGAAGAGAAGCCATAAAATGCTAATACTTGACACCTTGGTTTCCAATCAGAGTAGCAAACTAGCTCCAAAGTTTCCGGGCATCCTATTGTCTAAACAGATTGGTTACAAACAAACATGTGAGTTAACAAACATCATTAACCCTGTAAAATACTGAAGTGTTTTGACTTGTAACACCCAACAATAAGGCCTGCTGGAAGAAATCCAGCTGTTTTTTTCTGGAGAGCTGAGTACAATTCTATTTTCAGGTCTCCAAGCCAAGTGCTAAGAATTAGGACCAGGTACCTTCCACCTTCCCTGTATTACTTAATGATTAGCTACATTATTCATGCTTCTGCAAACATTGGCTACTATGTGAAGTGGTTCTCAAATAATGTCAGTCATGGTTTCAGTGTGGATTTTTCTTCTTTTCATTACTTCTTCTTTTTGTCATCCTTCCGCTTACTTATGGCTGTGCAACTGTTGTTGCTTAACTCTTTATAACAATCTGGACTCTTCAACTCTGCAAACACCTATTATACACCTGACACTACCCTCTTAATGCATTCAAAAAGATTGCAGAAATGCATGTCTTGTCAAACTCCATTTCCCCAAAGATCAAATGCTGCATAAGTGGTGAAGAAAGAAGAGTTTGGATATTTCCTCTGTTCACAAAGCACTTGCTCTGTGCCAAAACAATGAGGAGTGGCAGGGGCAATTTGGCTTTAAAGAAACGTAATTCATCAAAAATCACTGCATTTTCAGACATGAGAGCCAGTTTGGTGTCGTGGTTAGGAGCGTGGACTCTAATCTGGGAGAACCGGGTTTGATTCCCCATTCCTCTGCATGAAGCTGCTGGTGTGACCTTGGGTCAGTCACAAGTTATTTCAGAGCTGTTCTCTCAAGAGCAGTTCTCTCAGAACTCTCTCAGCCCCACCCACCTCATAGTTGTCTGTTGTAGGTAGAGGAAGGGATGGAAATTGTAAACCAATCTAAATGAAGGGTGGGGTATAAATCCAATATATTCTCACTTCTTCTCTTATTAGATCCTCGGCATATGCAAGGGGTGCCCAAGAGGAAGATGAACTCACGCCAGAGCAACTTGAACATAAATTGTTCATCCTTGAACTGCAGCCATCACCAACATTCGTGCTTTCTCTTGGTCGTGGTGGCCAGATTGGGTTTGATTGGGTCCCGTCTGGTTCCACCGTATTCATGGCCCTGTGCTGTACAGTCATCTCCGCTTTTGCCACATGATACAATGACAACAGTGAGCAGCAGCATCTTTATCCTGTAGGACATATGCCTGTAGGGGAGACTGTGGGACATATTGCCTGTCCCTGCAAAACCTGGAACCAACCCTGAACATGATGTCGAAAGTTGTTTCACATCCATTATTGCTTCTCCTACACAATGAACATGACTCAAAAAGAGACAATTATAAGCTATGCCACCCTACAAACTACATAAATATAAACTATGCCACAATGTTATAAAAACACAAAAATGAAGCAAAAAAATGGCAGCATTTCCACTTATTGAGGATCTCAGGAGTCAGTCGTTATGCATGTAGGGATGAGCACAAACCAGGAAAATGTGGTTTGGTTCATGGTTCGTGGCTGAACCACAAACCAAACCATGAACCAAACTGGGAGGCTCATTCACTAACCAAACTGTTTTATGGATCTGCAAACCCCATTGAAAGGGACTATAGTCCCTTTAAACAGAGTTTGCAGAAAGCCCGAAAAACAGCTGAGTGGTGGGGAGCTGCTTGCTCCCCATCACTCAGCTGTTTCAGTCTGTCTTGTGTAGTCCCTTTAAAAGGGACTGCAGAAGGCAACCCAAAAAACATCTGCATGGGCGATGAGGTGCTCCCTACCAGGCAGCTGTTTCAAGCTTGGGGGAGAGGGAATGCATAAGACAGCCTAAAAACAGCTGCACAGAGGGAGGCACTTCCCACTGTGCAGATTTTTTCAGGCTGTCTTGTGCAGTCCTTTTAACATTTAAGGGGACTGCACAAGACATCCCAAAACAGCTGAGCCCAGCCACTCAGCTGTTTTTGCAACTTTCACATGGAACAGAAAGCAGGTGTTTAAAGGGACTTGGAGTCCCTTTAAACCCCTGATTTCTGCTCCATTCACAAACCACCACGAACTGCACACACTGCTCTAAAAGTTCATGGAAGTTCATGATGATAGACCTGTCATGAACCTCTGTCCCTGGACCACAGACAGGGCAAAATTAATGATGAATTTTGCATTCATGGTTCGGTTTGTGCCCATCCCTAGTCATAACAGACTGTCTAAAAAACGCTCTAAAAAACGCTCCTGTGCAGCTCTTTTAATATATTTGCAACCTTCCAGAAAATAAGATGGTCCTCTAGAATTTATTTGAAGTGAAGCATTCAAAGGCTGCCCTGGTTAGAGAAGCAGGTAGGTAATGCACAAGCTACAAAATCAGGACTGAAGAAACAGCAGCTGAGACACAGCTCCCTCCTCCACTGCCACTGGAGTTGTGGGAGCTCTCTCCTGGATGGGATCTGGCAACCTTTACTGAAACCAATCTCGTTCTGTTCAAACAATCCGCCTGATCTTGTTTTCCACTCTCCATGCTGTAGCTCTTCAGATTTACTTCCAGGTGGCTACCAAGCTTCTTTGGTCCCAGTCACACGAGCCGGAAAATGCGGGGGGAGAAGCGTGGCTGTTTGCCCCAGAGCAAACTAAAGCGCGGCTGCCGGATCACACAGCCTGCCGACGTCCCATGGTTCGGGGGGAGGTGCCGATCACACGACAATCCTGCGGCATGGCAAAGAAGTGGCACGGCGCAATCACAGCAGCAATGACTAGGTGCCACTGTCGTGGCAAACAGGGTTGTGGGGTTTTTTTAAACCGAAGTGTGTGCATGCGCTGTTGGGTGCATGTGTGCATCCCGTGGAGACTTGGGGGGAAAAACTTTTTGCGACGGGACATGGGCGGGTGCTGGATGCCACTAACTACCACCAGAAATGCGATCAGACACCCGCCCTGGCCCCGCGGTTTCCGGAAACTAGTACCTCGGAGGCACTAGTTTTTTACGCCACATCTTCGGTGGGAAGCCCCGGGTTAGCCACAGGAGCTCTACGCTTCCCAGATGTTGTGGTGTGATCGTGCCCGGAAAATCCACCTATCTTCCGTCTCTGTAGCATGGCTAATGCTCCGTGTGACCGCAGCCTTTGTCTCCAAAATGCCGGCTTGTTTATAATGGTGTAAGAGACCAGGGCTGGCAAGAAATGAGCAAGGAGAACATTTTCCAAACCAAAACAGATACAAAGGGCAAATGAAAGCCATTCCTTCAAGATCCTCTGGTTTAACAGGAAGCCAGAGCTGTGAGGAAACTTCTGCTTCTTGTGTTAGCAAATTCCAGAGTCAATGGATGCCTCAGCCAATCCCAGAAAAGAAGAAAGCCTTGAGGGATGCAGGGGAGATAACTTTAGATCATGTTTAATGTTGCGGGAATGGCAGGAGGAAAGCACACTGTCAACCTCACTGAACAAATAAGGAGGACAGTGGAAGGGAGGGGGGAACCTTGACAGATGGTATTTCTACTCAGCAATGTAGAACAATCAGCACCCAACTCAGTGCTACTATTAAAGGAAAAGAATATGGATGGTATGAACATATTCAAATGTCCACATATTTTCCTTCTAGAAAGACTAGTCTTCTTCCTTTCAGTAGAATACTTTGAACTGAAAGCCAGGACCCAATTGTACATTGCATGCAACTGCTTCTTTATTTCACTTAATCGTTTTTTAAATTGAAAAGCAGCTTTGGATGCTGCCATGGGAAGTGGGTGGGTGAGGTTGTTTAACCTTTTTACTCCCGACCATTTATGCACTCAAAATCCTCCCTCTTCCCCAAGCGGCTTTCCCATCTATTGCTGTGACTGCAAGGGGAGGAGGGGGGGGGGGGAGAGAGAGAGAGATACAAATGTGGGAAAGCAGCTAGCAGAGTTATTCTGGGTAAGCCCACAGCAGGAAGGAAACTCCTTCACTTTTCCCCAGTTGCTATTCTACTTTTAAAACTATTCTAGATTTATTCTAGATTTAAAATTTAAATTTAAATTTTAAATTTTAAAACCATTCTAGATTTAAAATCAACAAAAGTGGCATATAATGAAGTTACTCCGTTGGTTGAATATTTCTCAGTAAGGTGTTGAATAGTCAGGCATTGATCAAGCATAGATCATCTCCCTGGCCCAAAACCTGCCTGCTTGTCAGCTATGCTGCCGTATAGTTTATGGGCCCGAGTTCGCTTTCATGACCTGTGTGCCAGTTGCTGCCCCATTCCTTTCTTTTCTCCCCCTAGTTATCGCTGACCTTGTAGCCAGCCTGTGTATTGTCTTCCCATCAATTAACCAAGAGACTAGTTTCCCAGCCTCGGTTCTAACTGCCTTGGTCCTCTTTCCCGCCCGTGGGAGTCAAGCCGATTGATCCATAGGTGTGTGTGTGTGGGGGGGGGTGCTTTCGAATACCCTATATCTCTCTCAACTTTCTATGATGTGGTTATTCCTAACAGTGCCTGTGTCTATGCTACCATAGTGCTCACAATAAAGTAAAACCTTTGAAGAAGCGTGTGCTTTGTTGTTTGACTGTGGGTCCTCACACTGCTCCACCGCTAGGATGCCCTCTTCGTCAAGCCAATCTAAGAATTCATCGAAAAGATGCCTTGCATACAGTTTGCTTGTAATATTCAACAAACTAATCGGCCTGTCATTTGATGGATCCTCTCTTTTACCATTTTTATGAAAAGGAACTACTATGGCCGATCCCCAGGGCTTAGGCAAACACTATAGGTAAAGAGAGGAGCCAGGAAGGAGGCCCACCAGTCCTTATTTTCCTTCAAAAGCTCTGGTGGAATACCATCATAGCCTGCAGCCTTAGCATTTTTCAATAGCTCTATATGGGATTTAATCTCACCTGGGGTGACAGGCAGTGTTCCCTCTAAACTGAGTTACTGTGAGCTAGCTCACAGTTTTTTAGCCTCCGGCTCACACATTTTTATCTCAGCTCGGGAAAAACGGCTCCAGAGCAAACTAATGTATGCAGTAGCCAACTCACTCTCTCACAGCTTTAATGCCAGCCACTCACCAAGTAGAATTTTTGCTCACAAGACTCCACACCTTAGAGGGAACATTGGTTACAGGGGGCCATTTGGGAATATTTTCTATTACTAATGGGAATGGGCTTTGTGCAGCATCCTCCCACAGCTCTTTAAAGAAGGAGACCCATTGATCAGGCGGTGTACAGGAGGATATTGGAGACTTTGTTCCAGAGAGTCTGCCCAAAATTAATTTCAAAAAAAGGGATTTTTTTTTCATTTGCTGCTTTGATCAATTGTCCTCAAACCTCTCTACAGTATTCTTTCTTACTGCATATTATCAGCAATTTATATTCTTCTTCTTTTTGAGGCAGTGGTTGGAACTAAGCTTCTCATTTATCCTTTTCTTCAGAAGTCAAATATTGTTGAAAAGTTTGGAATAATGCTTTCTTTTTCTTTCTTTCTTTGCTAATGCACAGCTTTGGTTAAACCATGGTTTAGAGAAACTATACGTTTTTTGAGAATGAATATAGTATTTTGAGAATGAAGAAAAGGCTTTAATTTTTGTAAAGGGTTTTCATAATTAGCTATGGGATCTTGAATGGCCATCTGATTCCCTAGGGACTGACAATATTCCAACAGCTTTTCACGAGTTGAAATTTCTCTTACACTCTGAGCTAATTCAGAAGACCATCTGGCTCAGCAGCAATATCTTTCTAGGGGTGCAACCAAAGTGGAATATCTAGATGCCAAATGAAGATCCTCTGAGTCCAGATGAATATGTAAAAATTGGGGGAAAGTGGTCCCCTTCCAGATACAGAAGAATTTGAAATTTCTCTACCATAGAGAGTAGAGCTCTACAGTCCAATATATAACCTATTGTATTAGATCTAAATCCTGCCATGAACCTGAACTCTCCCGGAACGTCAGTTTCTGTCGAGCCATTTAAGATGTAAAATCTTAATCTATGGGCAAATTGAAACAGACAGGCCCCAGCATAGTTTGAGTATTGATCTTTAAATATCCTCTCCTGCCTAGGGGGCTCTGAGTTTTTCTCCCATGTGCTCAGTACCAATTTGAATGTAGCAGCCAAGGACACGTCATCCAAGCCCATACGGGCATTTAAGTCACCACCTAGCAAGAACATGGCCTCAGGATGTTCTAACATTAGGGCCCTGATGTATTTTCTAAAGACAGCCAATTCTCTATTTCAGCTTTTCTACCAGTAGGTGGAAATTAGGAATTTATAAACACTAGCTTTCTCCTTGCCCAAGACAGGACTACTGCCATTGCTAACTGTCTCAGGGGAGGCTTCGTGATACAATTCACTTTCAAGGAGGTTGCTATAAGAATGCCCAACCCCCCTTTCAGCCTCCCCATTCCCCATCCTGGTACCACATTTATTTGGAATGCATTAAAACCATCTAATACTAGATCTGCATTGGACCAAGTTTCTTGCAGGAGAATACTACATAACTACAACAGAAAAGGGGAATATCATAGAATCATAGAATCAGAGAGTTGGCCATCAAGTCCAACCCCCAATGTAGGATCAGCCTAGAGCATAGTTTTCTGATAGAATTTCTTACTGTATTTAGTTCTGGGGATAATTTTATGCATTTGATTTTTCCTACCTAAATCCAGAATTTTACATTTATCCCCAATGAAATTCATTTTATTTGTTTGAGCCCAGTTTTGTAGCCTGTCAAGATCACCCTCTATCCACTGGCTTCTACTGTATTTGCTACTCCTCCCAATTTAGTATCATCTGCAAATATTAATAAACATTCCCTCTATTCCTTCATCCAAATCATTTATAAAGATGTTGAACAAAACAGGTCCCAGGACAGATCCCTGAGGCACTCCAGGGCTGCAGTCAGACGTTAGACTTTCCCAGGTTTGACAGTGCTCCCGATTTGATCCAGTTTCCTTTGTACCAGAGAATTGCAATCAAACTTCCTGCTTCAACAAGCCTCACATTGTGCTCACCCCATGGTTGACCATCCAGACTACCATGTCACGTCAACGAAGGAGCAGGCAGTCTTCCGCCTTTAAGAAAACAACAAAAAAGCATGTTTTTTGTGCATGCACATAAGTGCAGTTTCCAAGCCGGGAAGCAATTTTTTTGTAACCTGTTATTCACACATGTGCAGACATGCTCATGCAAAGCACAACTCCTTTTTGACAGCTCTGCAATCCCTCTGCCAAGTACAGCATTTCATTCCCTTTCTCTTCTTCCCCCCTGATCATGGAGCATATCCACTACTCCACTCATAAATGGCTTCCATGATAATGTGGCAAACAGTCTCCTAAAACAGGAACCTAACAATGACCAGGGCAAATTTCCTCTTTCAACTTTGGGGATTGCTGTTTGGTGGCTGGCCAACATGATCTGCTGCCCTCAGAAGCTAAGCAGGGACAGCCCCAGTTAAAACCTGGATGAAAGGCCCTAGATTGGGGGGGGGGGCAGACCATAGGTTTATAACCAATGCATAGCCCCTGTCTGCCAAAGTTTATTGGCCTTTGTACACACATGTGCATAGGCGCACAACAATACTCTCATTTATGCGTGTGCATAAGCACACTGCAAACCACACATGGTGAATATGGCTGCAGCATGTAAAGGCAGTTACTGGCTGGATGAAGAGATAGAGCTGATGCTCACTCTCCCCCATGAAAAAACAGGCTGGTGAAAGGGCGATGACAAGCACCCATACGGAAACCTTGATGCTATCCAAGAAAGTGGCAGAAAGGCTGACTCTGGCAGGGCACCTAGGCTCCATCTCCTGATGCCGCACAAAATTCAAACGGGAGAAGGCTGCCTTTTCTGAGGACTTAGAGGCCCATAAGGGCATCCCCCCACCTAGGGGGTGACCTCCAAGGTTTGACCTCCTTCACAGGCTTTAGGCACAAGGAGGTAAACCTGGAGGGAGGGGGCAACATCAAAAGAGTAAGTGCCTCCCCCTGGCTCCCCCCCCCCCAGGACTTCTCTCCAATGTTCCTTTTGGGATCTTGCAATGTCCCTTCTCTTTTATTTTCCTCCCTTATAGGGACCAGTGGCCCAGAAAGGAGATGGATGGTACAGTTATTTCCTTCCTCAACAGAATCCTCACCCACAGGACGAGCAATGGAACAATAATCACATAAGCCCATGTTCCATGACAATTGGTGTATCTGGGGGAATGGAGCATCTTTCCCTCCCATCCTTTGAGGAGTTGTGTGCTGACAGAATCACAGAGTTGGAAGGGATCTCTAGGGTCATCTAGTCCAACCCCCAGCACAATGCAGGATGAGGTCCCAAGGTAGCTGTAGCCTCTGCAACGCATGCAGAAAGTCCCATGTGCAATCCATTGCATCTCCAGTTGAAAACCATTGCAAAGGTGCATTGACACACATGTGCTCGATGTCCTCGGGAGCCAGTCTGAGTATTCAACACTGACCTCAATGGACCAATGACTGGATCCATTTCAAGAATGCCTTGTGAGCTCACCATACGTGGTCCCCCCCCCCCCCAATGAGGTTGGATAGTCAGAGAGAGACTGTGCATCCCCATTTCCAGTGTGGATCTTCTCACTATGTGTTGTTTGGACCCCAAGGGACCTACTTTCAATAAAAAGGGAAAGTGCCTCCCCCCCTTCAAGGTTCATACTCAGTTCATACTCCACATTCAACCTTACAACCAACGTGCTTGGTGGATGATGCCTGATGGTCCAGGGTTTTTTGGTGGATGTCATAGGTATTCATGACCCTGGATTCCTGTCAGCTATGCTGCCATGGGGGTGGGGAGCTTGAGTTTGTCTTCTAATTGCCTTTGCATTCCTTCTGTGCTTCTTTGCTGCTACAACGCTTATCTCTAAGTATTGCAGGTGGGGATGTTGATGTCTGGTTTTCTTGGGGACCGTGAGAGAGTGTTTTGTTCCCAGCTTCAGTGCTTAACGGCCGAAGCTCTATCTCCCACGTGTAGGAGGGTGGCTAATTGGCCAGGGCAGTGGGGGGGGTTGCATATGAATACCCTATATCCTATTATGCCCCATGGGAAGCCATCATTCTTAACAGTGTCTATGTCAATGCATCTATAGCTCTTCAATAAAGTATTACCTTTCCTGAGAAGTGTGTACTATGTTGTTGGCTGTGGGTTCTGACATTTTCTCTCAAGTTATAAGGCAAGACTGACTGGTAACACCACCAAGGCCCCCCAGAGGACACATTCCACCTCCATATACTGTGTCAGGAATACTTGTTGGTGTTTTGGAAATTCTGGGGGTTCATGCCTCTGCCTAGGTTGCCCTGCCCCTTGACCCTTCTTTTATAGGAATGGATAGAATCTGGCCAGGAACCTTGGGCCTCTAGAGGGACATTAACAGGGAAAAGGCAGTCACTGTGACCAACAGGTATTGACCAATAGACAAGAAAAAGCACAGACCCACTGGACCCCAGATTATGTCACAAGAAGCAGCAAGAGATTGGTTTCCACTACTCTCATGTTGTTTTTTCCTGCAAGAGGGCCAGTAAATTGAGTGTCTCCTCCCTCCACCATGAGACACCACAGACACCTGCCATCTTTCTACTTTCCCACCTGAGGAGAACTGTGAGGTGGCATGAGGAAAGACGTTCCGAGAGTGGAGTCCACAACTGCCAATATGGGACTATTTCCCCCTCCATGCCACATAAACGGCCTTTTAAAATTGACTGTCTCACTCAAAATCAACCCCCCCTAGGGTCTTCCTATCCCAAATATAACATTGGGTCACATAAACTTCCAAGCACTGCCTAACAGCCCTGCGGCACAGAAGCACTTATGCGCCTATTGCTAACTGGTCCACAAAAGAGAGCGAAGGCAGCAGGGAACGATCAGACTTCCCAAATGGCTTGACATTGTGATGGGAGAGTTCAGACATCAGGAAATCCGGGGTGAAGCTGGCTGCTTGGTAAAAGCTGGACTTTCTGTGGTAGTAAATTAACATGGTTCAGAGAGCAGTGAGACCGGGAGACAGATAAGTGGGGAACAGAAGGCAGATGTTGCTGTCTGATTGTGCATTTTAAATCCAGAAGGGAACGACAATGATGCCAGATCAAACAGCACATCTGACCATGTCCCCAGTCTTGCAGAAAAATCTGGAATAAAACCCCCCAAAAAAACAAAAACTGTGGTCACACCCCGAAATAATAGAAGCAGCACCTGTAGCTTTAAGAAACAAACACCACCTACGGCTGTTGCTAGGCAACCACAACAGTATCGGTAATGTTCAAGCCTTGGTTTCTGTCAGTAAAAGGTAGGAGGAGGGGCAGAACACTTTCCAGGGGTATTTTGGCCTTTGAGGTAGGGCTCATTATCACTCCTGATGCTGCAATGCTAGAGCAGGTAGTTTACTGCATCTCAGCATGACTTACTCTTATATGCTTGAGTGAAGAGGCATGGCCAAAAGAGTGAGTCTGAGGACAGATGATTCTTATTTTTCACATCCATGAAGCATGACTCAGTTACACTTATAATTATTGTTTATATAGTACATTTCTACCCCAAAGTTCCTCCAAAGATCTAAAACCCAGGATTTTAGATTTGTTGTAGTTTATTTGCAACTCCTCACTTTAGAGGTAGAAGGTTCTCCTCAAGGCTAAGCTCCAGCCATGTAGCGAGCAAGGTTTTATTATCACTACCAATTCTGGCATTGAAGTGACCTGCTAAAATAGCCATTGTATCCAGGAAAGATTCCATTAATTGGTCATATAAGCCGTTTATCGTATTCCAGTTTTCATTCATGGTTGCCTGACTAACAGCAGGAGGTCAACAAATGGAGACAAAAATCAAAGGGTGGTTATCCAAAGTAACCAAAACAGCCAATGCCAAATCATGAGAGATCAAATCTTTGGTCAAAGTTATGTTAAAGGCAGTGGAAATCAAGCATGCTAGACTGACCCTGGGTCTCCATCCCCTATTCCCAATAGAGGTTTTCCTTATGATTGGGACATGGCTGGGAAATATAACTTCATTCAAGGCCCATGTTTCTTGGAGTAGAATAATATCATATTTGGACAGAAATGTGGTAACATGTGACAACTGGATTTTGCTACTCCGTCCAGCAATATTCCAGCTGAGTATTTTAAGTTGGTTTGTCTCAGCTGGTCATATGTCATCATACTGTTCAATACCAGGAGCCTAACCTACAGAAGACTCATTCTTAGACCGAATCTGAACACCAGGTCCAAGTACAATAGCAGGGGTAGCAGGTTGTTCATGTGGTACAGAAGTGAGGGTAGCCGGTCATCCTCCCTCCTTCAGATGAGCATCCCTAGGAGATACAAGGGAGAATCCCACCCACCAATTTTGATGAATGTAGGAAGTCACTTGGGATTGGCCCTGATGGGGACTTTCCTAGTTCAATAGATCTAATTTTTAAACAACAAGGAGTCTTGCAATCAGCCTCCCTCGAAAACTGTTGCTTTAGCACACCATCTACTGTCCCCTGCTTTCTATTTGAGTGCCTGATTTTTAATTAATTTAGCTTGTAGCTGTTGCATACGCAGGATAATATTAGACTGCTCTAACACTGGGAGGGCTCGGAATGAATCTAGGAAGCTGCCATCAACTGCATTTTAATCTTTATCCTTCATTGATGTAGGGGCTTGTAAACTGTTGTTGAGGTGCCAGGCCGCTATTTCCCCTCTCCATGAACTGGGGGTGGTTATATTTGTCAGGAGAGGGCATCAATCAGCAGGTTCTCTTTCCCATTTTCCCCCAAAGCAGGGGACAAATTCTCTGACCTATGGGACTGAATTCTTTTGATTGGAATCAGAGGGGTAACAGATGGTACTTTAAAAGACCTCTGAGGAATAGCACAGCCACTCAGCCAGAACCAGAAACAGAATTCTGGGTGGGGAAAAAGAGCAGCGTCAGTCTGTCAGAACAGATAGAGCCTTGTCACAAGATGCTGAATCTATGTTTTCAGTCCTTTGAGTTTTACAGAGCAGCTAGGTGCTCTTTAATCTGTGTTCCCCCAGCTTATGATACAGCCCCTAAAAGGATAAATACTTGAGACAGCCTGGTGTGGGTCGAGAACAGTCCTTTACCTTGTCTTGCTTTCTCCTAGGCGGCAATCCAAGCTCAACAAAATCCCTCCTACCTCTCTCCTTGTTGGATGTAGAATTCAGAGTTCTGGATTATTGCCTGAATAGTTGAAGTGGTCAGGGAATCCAATGGCTCATAAATCTTCTGCCGTGTCTCAGCAATCAAGTATGTCTGAGATGCTAATAAATTAAAGATCGAAGAATCCCCCACTGGCATTCTGGAAAAGTTGACCAGGTTCAGGAGGTTCTTCTAGAGAAGGTGTGGTAGACTTTTAAAAAGAGCGAGATGCCAAAGGATTGCAGTCTCCTGATAATAAGTTGCCCTCTAGTCCCATAAAAGGAGTCTCCTCTATCCTCCTGATACTCTCCTGGAGACCTTTAAAATCATTGTTAGTTCTAGCGTTTAATTTTAAATAGTCATTGAGCTGGCAAAAAGCAACCTTTTTGCCTAGTCGTAATAAGTTTGCATGTAAAGGGGCTAATATACAGGCAAATAAATTCAATAAATTAGTAACGCAGGATAGGTAGATTAATAGCTATAACTCACAAACAAGCAACATTACCAGATGGTAGAACAGAGGTGTGTGTGTGGGGGGGGGAGGGAACCAAAATGCCAGGAACAAACTAAGCCATAAATATAAACAGGGGTAAACTGGGCCTTCTCCTTTTCCCAGTTAACCCCCCCCCCAAGAGATAAACCAGCATCTTTGTGTGATACCCCCCCCCAACGTATCAAGAGAGGAAAACAAGCTAGCCAAGGCTAGAAAGACACAAATAGATAAAAACTTCAAAACCTCAATAAAGATAATAAAACAGGGGACAGCAGAGAAACAAACAAAATAAGAAGATATAACCCTCCCCTCCTCACATAAGAGCATAAAATGGAAAAGGATAAAATAAAATAGAAGCTCAGGAAGCGGAGCACAGCCTTCAGCATCTGCTGTCTCACATTACAAACTGGGAACCCTCCTATATTAGTGATGAATCAACAGAAGCTAGACTATATTTGACTTGATGGGCTAATGGTCTGAGTTGTATGAAACACCTCAATATGTTTATATGAGATTGCACAATATATTCCGGTAAATGTATAGTATATATACCATACATTCCAGCAAATGTATAGTAGTATATTTAATTGCAATAAGTGTTTTACTATAAGTGCTTTTCCCTAATATATTTTTGTAATATTCTAAACTTAAATCTGCTACCTACTGCTCTTCCCCTTGTAGAGAAGAATCATTTTGAAGAAGCCTCGTAAGGATGGGTTCATACTTGATGGTGGCCTCGGGGGAGCATTGTTGAACCATATAGAGTAATAACTGGACAATGCCCATATGGCCGCTATACATACTTCCTGTACAGCTACAATTTCCATGCACATTCCTGGTAGTGCTAAAATCATGTGGATTGCCGCCATGTGAAGACTTGTAATGTACTCATTCCAGACCGCGTGGGAGGCAAGGGCTCCACGCGGTCATCAGAAGCCGTCGAGCTTCACTTCCAATGACAATGGACTCTGCGGATCCTAGACTGCAGCAATAGGGGGACTAGGCTCCCGACCAAGAGCCTATGGAACTCGTGGCCACTGTAAATAGCCAATACACAGAGTGGGGTGTGTTTGGGGTGTGGGTTTCCTTGCACATATAAGCCGCCCTGCGAGCCGAGCAAGTTTCCTTGTTCTTCACAAATAAAAATACATAAGCTGAAATCACTCGTTCATCTTCGTACTTTTCAAGACTGATTCACACAAATGTTGCATCTATATGGTTGCTCCCCAGCCACAAATCTGATTCCCCATACAACTCTTGAGCACTTCAGTGTGGTGTGCTGTCACTTGTCGACCAGTTCTAAGACTTCTAAACCCCAACTGAATATTGAGATATTTGGTTAATATAGCAGAGTTTTACCCAGTCATAGAAGTGTGGCACTGAGTGCAGTAAACAAATCTCACAAGAAATTCATTGCAAAAAAGGTAAACTTACATTGAGGGATGGGCATGAACAAGGAAAATGTGGTTTGTGGTGTGGTTGGTTCATGAACCATGAACTGTCACAAACTTTTAACCGCCAGATGAACCGGTTCAGTTTGTGATGTGGTAGAATGCCCCCCACCCCAGTGTGCTAGGGACACGAAACTCACATGGATTCTCTGCCTGGCTCTCCTCTACCTGCCCTCCAAGTTTGGTGAGGATTAAGTGTACGGGCTCCAAGTTACAGCCCCCCCCCCCAAGAAGTTGCCCCCAAGAAAGTGCTTTCTGGGGAAATGACAAGTGGTCATTTTGACAGGCACAGGTTCAGGAGGTTCAGGAGTGTATAGAATTGATCCTGTGAAAGACAGAGACATTGAAGTTGCAGGGGACTTCCCCTGGATGCTTCTCTACATACCCTCCATCTCCTCTGTTGCTTTGAAGTTTGGTAAACAAAAGAAGATATGACAGTGGGAGAAGTTATTGGAATAGAAGGAGACAGAGATACGGGCAAGCTCAGTCCCCTTCCAACCTTCATCCCATCTTGAGATGTGTAGGTGTGAGGACTAGCAACTTTCACCCCCCCTCCGGCACTGCTGTTGCTCAGCGCCAGGTCCATCAATAATAAGACCTCTACACTGCAAGATTATATCGCAGCGCAATAAGTGGACCTGTCGTGCATGACCAAGACCTGGATGAGGGAGGGCGAAACTGTCACCTGGTGTCATCCGTGGCAGCACTAGAGCTCACCCAGATTGTATCAGGGCCCACGCATCAAGCAGGCCACATATTTTATTAATACTTATTTTCCTTAACACCTAAATTTTATATGCTGTGGTTTTAACTCAGTTTTTATCTTGTTGTTTTAACACACACACACACACAGAGAGACATATATATATTCTGTAAGTCGCCCTGAGCCTGCCATGACAGGGAGGGCGGGATACAAATTAAACAAATAAAATAAAATAAATATGGATCTGATGGCCAAATTGTTGGTGCCATGGTCAGATCACTGTGCCCTGAAGGTCCAGCTGGGTGTCTCCACCCCACCCCTGTCTAAGCGGCAAGTGGTTTTTTTGTTTGCCCACAGAGACTAATGGATCCAGTTGGATTCCAGAATGCTCTGCAGGAACCAATGCCCTCTGGTGATTCCTTAGAAGCCATTGATGAAATCCCGCCCCCATCCTTTTTGCCTCTGTCAACCCCCCCCCCCGGTACACTATGGAACTCAGGGGGATGAAGCGGGATATTTATTTAGTTAGTCAGTTCAGCTTACTACCCCTCTCTAACCCCCTAAGGGGTCTCTGAGCGGCTACAGTTACTCATTTATCCCTAACCTATGGCCACAATTATTAGGGGTGGGGACAATCCCTACCGGCACCCAGTGGAGGGGTTTTTCTCCCAGGTCGGCTACGTCGACTTCAGCGTCACTCAGCTTCTGGCTCCTTTCTAGTGGTCTTTCAGTGGCGGATTGGTCGGGCCCTTCTGTCATGCTGCATGCTCCGGCGCGGCCTTGGCTCAGTCCTCGCGGCTCCGCCCTGCCTGCGCCGTCCACGCTCGCGTGTCGTCCTGGCTCCGCCTCTCCGCCGACGTCTGTTCCGCCTTCGATGTACCTGGACGCCATCTTCGCCGCTCGCCACTTGCCGCTTTCGCCATCCACCGGGCTCCGACGCTCCAAGGACCCCCACGGCGGGGGAGGGTGCCCCCTACCTTCTAAGGTAGGTTCCCATTTATCTACTTGCGCATAAAATTTGGCAATGAGCTCGCGACGAAGCCACGAGAGCATCTTATAGGACGCTTATGAAATCCTATGAGATGATGGTGAAGACTGCAAAGAAAGAGTTTTATGCAGCCTCCATTGTGTCTGCTAGCTCTCGCCCGGCACAATTGTTTAGGATAATTAGGTCCCTTACGTTTCTGTGTGAGAAGACCCAAAATAATAGGGATTTGACCCTAAGCTAGATCTGGTTTTACCCTAACCTGTGAGGCATTTGTGAGCTCCTTTGCAGATAAAGTCTTGTCGCTCCAGCATGACCTTCTAGCCCCTGTTGATACAATATGCAAGCTGGAGGCCCCTTGGCCATCTCTGGACTAAGTCTCTGACACCTTCAGCCAGCTCTCCTGAGCCGACGTCAACAGATTTCTGGGTGCTTTCAGGCCAACCACTTGCCTCCCTCGAGGCTGGTAAAGGCCAGCAGTGAGAGGTTACAAGGCCCCCTTAAAGACATCAATCTGTTCCTAGGCTCTGGGATTTTTCAAGGAGGGCTGAAGGAGGCATTGGTCATTCTGTTCTTGAAAAAAATCAAACCTAGATCCTACAGATCTGACTAATTGCTGCCCGGTCTCAAATCTTTCATTTCCAGGCAAGGTAATTGAGAGAGTGGCAGCAAAACAGATCCAGAAATTTTTGGATGATGTATTGGTGTTGGATCCATTTCAATCCGGCTTCTGCCCTGGCCACGGGAGGGAGACAGCATTGATCACCCTCATGGTTGATCTCCGCAGACAGCTGGATTGAGGTGGGTCAGCGCTGCTGATATTACTTGAACTTACAGCAGTGTTCAACACAGTCAACCATGATCTGCTGACCCTCTGTCTTGCCGATGCTGGAATTCATGGGGTAGCCTTGCAATGGTTCATCTCATTTCTCCATGGTCGGGGACAGAGGGTGGAGCTAGGAGGGACAGTGTCCCCAAGGTACCCACTGGAATGTGGGATTCCTCAGGGGGCATTTATATTCACCCCCTTGGCCAGCTAGAGCAGACTTTTGGGCTGGAATGTCATCAATACATCAATGACACCCAACTGTTTCTGTTGATGAGTGAACGGCCAGATACCATTCCTGGGAATCTAACCGAGGGATTGGAGGCTATGGTGAGATAGTTAAAGCAGTGCCAATTGAAACTGAATCCAGGCAAGATGGAGGTTCTGTGGGGGGGGGCTCAATTGGGTTGCCAGCTCCCGAATCTTGAGGGTGTACCTCTGTCACCAGCACAGACCATCAGGAGCCTGGGTGTGACCTTGGACTCCTCCTTGTCCATGGGGGCCCAGGTTGCGAAGGTTGACAGGATGGCATTTATCCAGCTGCAGCAGGTTAGGCAGCTGGCTCCCTACCTGTCTCGCTCTGACCTAGCCATGGTAATCCCTGCAATGGTCACCTCCAGACCTATTGTGATTCGCTCTATGCGGGCCTGCCTTTGTACTTGCCCTGGGAGTTCCAACAGGTCCAAAATGCAGCTGCGCGGGTCATTACTGGGACCCCTCGGACAGCACACATTCAATCAGTGGTGCGTGAACTGCACTGGCTTCCAGTGGAGCACCAGATCAGGTTCAAGGTTGTGGTTTTAACCTCCAAGGCCTTTAAGGACCGCCTCTCCCAGTATGCCTCTAGAAGAGCATAGTGCTTAGGGAATAAGAACCTCCTGGTGGTCCCCAGCCTGAGAGAAGTCTGGCTGTCCTCAACATAAGAACATAAGAGACGCCAATGTTGGATCAGGCCAAAGGCCCATCCAGTCCAACACTCTGTGTCACACAGTGGCCAGAAATACCAGTGCCATCAGGAGGTCCAGCAGTGGGGCCAGGACATTAGAAGCCCTCCCACTGTTGACCCCCCCCCAAGCACCAAGAAGACAGAGCATCACTTGCCCCAGAGCCCCTAGCTATACCTTGTGGCTAATAGCCACTGATGGACCTCTGCTCCATATGCTTATCTAATTCCCTTTTGAAGCCATCCATGCTTGTAGCACCCACCACTTCCTGTGGCAGTGAATTCCATGTGTTAATCACTCTTTGGGTGAAGAAGTACTTCCTTTTATCTGTTCTAACCCGACCGCTCTGCAGTTTCATGGAGTGCCCACGAGTTCTTGTATTGTGAGAAAGGGAGAAAAGTACCTCTTTCTTTACCTGCTCTTTCCCATGCATAATCTTATAAACCTCGATCATGTCACCCCTCAGTTGTCTTTTCTCCAAGCTAAAGAGCCCTAAGCGCTTTAACCTTTCCTCATAGGGAAAGTGTTCCAACCCCTTTATCATTTGAGTTGCCCTTTTCTGCACTTTTTCCAAAGCTATAATATCCTTTTTAAGGTGTGGTGCCCAGAACTGCACACAGTATTCCAAATGAGGTCTCACCATTGATTTATATAGGGGCATTATTATATTGGCTGATCTGTTTTCAATACCCTTCCTAATAATCCCCAGCATAGCATTGGCCTTCTTTATTGCAGTCACACACTGTCTCGACATTTTCAGTGAGTTATCCACTACAACTCCAAGATCTCTCTCTTGCTCAGTCTCTGCCAGTTCAGACCCCATCAATGTGTATTTATATTTAGGATTTTTGGCTCCAATGTGCATCACCTTGCACTTGGCCACATTGAACCCCATTTGCCATGTTGACGCCCACTCGCCCATCCTTGACAGATCCCCTTGGAGTGCCTCACAATCCTCACTGGTTTTCACCACCCTGAACAACTTTGTATCATCTGCAAATTTAGCCACTTCACTGCTTACTCCCATCTCCAAATCATTAATGAACAAGTTAAAAAGCAGTGGACCAAGTACTGATCCCTGCGGTACCCCACTGCTTACCACCCTCCACTGAGAAAATTGCCCACCTACACTCACTCTCTGTTTTCTATGAACTAGCCAGTTTTTGATCCATAAAAGGACTTGTCCTTCTATCCCATGATTTTTGAGCTTACTTAGGAGCCTTTGATGAGGAACTTTATCAAAAGCTTTCTGGAAGTCAAGGTAAATAATATCTATTGGATCCCCCTTGTCCACATGTTTGTTCACCCCCTCAAAGAAAACTAACAGGTTAGTGAGACAAGATCTTCCCTTACAGAAACCGTGCTGAGTCTGCCTCAATAGGTTTTGTTCATCTATGTGCCTACTAATTCTTTCCTTAATAATGGTTTCCACCAATTTACCCGGTATCGATGTCAGACTGACTGGCCTGTAATTTCCCGGATCTCCTCTGGAACCCTTTTTAAAGATGGGAGTGACATTAGCTACCTTCCAATCCTCAGGAATGGAGGCAGATTTTAAGGAAAGATTACATATCTTTGTCAGGAGATCTACAAGTTCACATTTGAGTTCTTTCAGAACCTGGTGTGACACTTATGCCAGGTCCGGCCCTTGTAACAAATGAGTTCGACACTTCAGGTCTAAGTAGTCCTTAGCACCACTAATGGCTGCCAATCTGTTTGAATTTTTGTGCAAGCACAGTTTTGGGAGAAAAAACAACAACTAAACAACCCTGATGCAAAGCTGCTCAGCAGGCATTTCAGTTGTTTAGCATGCATCAAACAGATTGGGTGGTTTTCTCACATCTGATCATCGCCATCAAATCCAATAAGTGTGACTGCCGATGAGATTTGCAGCACAGTTTGTGGTATTCCTAGAGGGAAAGTTTAACACCTAGCAGGCCACAATACATGAGTTGTGGACTGTGCTTGAGATGGTGTATCACAGTAGACCTGGAAAGAAAACTTCTCATAATAAGTATCCTCTGCAAATTTTGAATATACTCCAAATACTCACTGAATATGCAAACACTTGTCAGTCAGATTCTGACATCTGTTTTGAGGAAGCAATCAGCCTTTGACAGTATCTGACATGCAGTGGTGAATATTTGACAATATTCCATATCTAATATGCAGTGGGTGTCAAGATTTGATCATATCAGACATGCAGCCATCAACTCTTGACAATATCTGACAGGGGACATTCAGTTGCAGTATTGGATGGGATCCAATGGTTGACTTAAAATGGAAGTTAGTAAACCAAGTATTAATTTAATTCATTCCTTTAGCCAATCAACAGGTGCACATTTCAAGTCTGAATTTAAACCTCAGCACTGAGGCCAAAATTCTTTGGCGGCAACCTAGGTTAATACACTGGGCCCCCGGTATCGCTGCAGCTGGACCCCAAAGTGGCTCTGATATGACTACACACCGGAACGGTTACACTAGCGGTAAAGCCTAAAATTGATGCGGAACCAGACCACCTAGTAGCCCAGGGCATCCTGGAGCCGGTCTGTAATGCGGCATGGGTCTGTCCGCATCTGTGTGGACTATAAATGTACGCTTAACAAGGCGCTACAGGATCATGCCTACTCGATCCCTGTGATCAGCCACATAGTGGCCACTTTGGCGGGGGCAAATATTTTCTGAAACCTCGACCTTGCCTAGGCTTATCAGCAGCTGCCTGTCGATGAGGCCACCGCTGAGGCGCAGACAATCGTCACCCACCGGGGCGCTTTTAGGGTTAAGCGGCTGCAATTTGGGGTGAGTGTGGTCCCTGGGCTGTTCCAGAACTTGATGGATTCTCTTTTCAAAGGGATTCCAGGCGTCACCCCGTTCTTCAACGATGTGTTGATCTCCAAAGCCTCACTGGCGGAGCTCACCTCCCGACTCTGCACCGTCCTCTGCCGTTTCCAGGACGCCGGCCTCAAAGTAAAAAGGGAGAAATGTCTTCTCAGTGTGCCTTCTGTGGACTTTTTCAGCTTCACTGTGGACGCGGATGGCCTGCAGCCAGCCCGGAACAAGGTGAAGGCCATCATGGAGGCCCTGCTGCCCAAGTCCAAATAAGAGCTCCAAGCGTTCCTGGACCTGTTGAACTTCTACCACGCCTTCCTCCCCCACAAGGTGGTGATAGCTGAACCCCTCCACCGGCTGCTGGACAAGCAGGCTCCTTGGGCATGGGGCCCACACCAGGCCACGGTGTTCAAGGGGGTCAAGGCGCTGCTAATCTCCAACTCGGTCTTGGCCCATTTTGACAAGTCGCTTCCAGTGGTCCTTGCCTGCAATGCGTCACCTTATGGCATGGGGGCAGTGCTCACGCATAGCCTCCTGGATGGGTGGGTGGTGCCCATCGCATATTATTCCAGGACCATATCTGAGGTGGAACGGAATTATGCCCAGATAGATCGGGAGGGACTGGCGATTGTCACAGGGGTGAAGAAATTCCACGACTTCGTCTATGGAAGGCCCTTCACCATTGCCCCCAATCATAAACCCCTCCTCGGCCTCTTCGCCACAGACCACCGGACGCCTCAAGTCATCTCTCTGCAGGTCTTGCGAGGGTCAGTGTTCCTCTCCGGCTATGACTCCATGCTGCAGCACCACCCCGGGAAGGCAATGGGCCATGCTGACGCCCTAAGTTGCCTTCCCCTACTGGATGTGGAGGAGGACCCAGACCCGGCACACCATGTTTTGCAGGTAGTGGAGCTTCCCAACACCCCTCTCCATGCTGCAGACATCACCCGCCACTCAGCAAGGGACCCCGTTATCTCCCGGGTTCTGGGCTGGGTGGTGAGGGGGTGGCCCATGGAAACTGAGGGGCCAGAATTCACTGCATTCAAGTCCCGCTGTGAGGAACTGTTGGATTACAAGGGCTGCCTGCTATCGGGAGACAGGGTCGTGGTCCCCAGTACCCTATGCCACCAGGTTCTCCAGGCCCTGCACGAGGCGCATCCGGGCATCGTGAGGATGAAGGCCCTTGCCCGGAGCTATGTTTGGTGGCCGGGAATCGACGCAGAAGCTGAAGCCTGGGTGAAACATTGCCCGACCTGCCAGGCCATCCGACCCAACCCGCCGGGCGTGCCCACCCAGTCCTGGGAATCTACATGGACACCATGGTCCCGGCTCCATATAGATTTCACCGGGTTCTTCCATGGACTGTTATTCCTAGTGACTGTGGATTCATATTCCAAGTGGCTGGAAATAAGCCCTGTATCTGCCACCTCCTCAAAGGCAACCATCTGCGCCCTCCACAAGATCTTACCCAACACAATCATGTCCTTAAAAAGGGTTCCAGAGGAGATCCAGGAAAATACAGGCCAGTCAGTCTGACGTCGATACCGGGTAAATTGGTGGAAACCATTATTAAGGAAAGAAGTAGTAGGCACATAGATGAACAAAACGTATTGAGGCAGACTCAGCATGGGTTCTGTAAGGGAAGATCTTGTCTCACTAACCTGTTAGTGTTCTTTGAGGGGGTGAACAAACATGTGGACAAGGGGGATCCAATAGATATTGTTTACTTTGACTTCCAGAAGCTTTTTGATAAATTTCCTCATCAAAGGCTCCTGAGTAAGCTCAAAAATCATGGGATATTTTAATTTTTATTTAACCCATCAGGTGTAACATTCAGTAGAAAAAGCTCTGGTGACGCTAAGAAGAAAAAAGCTGACTTAACCCCCAAATGTATGAAATCGTAATGTGATTGCATGTAAAGTTGGAAAACTTAAAATAAATTCTTTAAAAAAAAATCATGGGATAAAAGGACAAGTCCTTTTATGGATCAAAAACTGGCTAATTAATAGAAAACAGAGAGTGAGTATAAATGGGCAATTTTCTCAGTGGAGGGACGTAAGCAGTGGGGTAGCGCAGGGATCAGTACTTGGTCCACTGCTTTTTAACTTGTTCATTAATGATTTGGAGATGGGAGTAAGCAGTGAAGTGGCTAAATTTGTGGATGATACGAAGTTGTTCAGGGTGGTGAAAACCAGT
The DNA here is from genome assembly GCF_001447785.1 of Gekko japonicus. NCBI lineage: Eukaryota > Metazoa > Chordata > Lepidosauria > Squamata > Gekkonidae > Gekko > Gekko japonicus. Next base: position 1,497,944 of record NW_015167528.1, on the reverse strand, counting down.
GAGGATTGTGAGGCACTCCAAAAGGATCTGTCAAGGATGGGCGCATGGGCGTCAACATGGCAAATGGGGTTCAGTGTGGCCAAGTGCAAGGTGATACACATTGGAGCCAAAAATCTTAAATATAAATACACATTGATGGGGTCTGAACTGGCAGAGACTGATCAAGAGAGAGATCTTGGAGTTGTAGTAGATAACTCACTGAAAATGTTGAGACAGTGTGTGACTGTCATAAAAAAGGTCAATGCTATGCTGGGGATTACTAGGAAGGGTATTGAAAACATATCAGCCAGTATCATAATGCCCCTATATAAATCAATGGTGCGACCTCATTTGGAATACTGTGTGCAATTCTGGTCACCACACCTTAAAAAGGATATTATAGCTTTGGAAAAAGTGCAGAAAAGGGCAACTCGAATGATAAAAGGGTTGGAACACTTTCCCTATGAGGAAAAGTTAAAGCGTTTAGGGCTCTTTAGCTTGGAGAAACGATGACTGAGGGGTGACATGATTGAGGTTTATAAGATTATGCATGGTATAGAGCAGGTAGAGAAAGAGGTACTTTTCTCCCTTTCTCACAATACAAGAACTCCTTGTGGGCACTCCATGAAATTGCTGAGCTGTCAGGTTAGAACGGATAAAATGAAGTACTTCTTCACCCAAAGACTGATTAACACATGGAATTCACTGCCACAGGAAGTGGTGGCGGCTACAAGCATGGACGGCTTCAAAAAGGAATTAGATAAGTATATGGAGCAGAGGTCCATCAGTGGCTATTAACCACAAGGTATAGATAGGGGCTCTGGGCCAAGTGATGCTCTGTCTTCTTGGTGCTTGGGGGGGGGTCAACAGTGGGAGGGCTTCTAATGTCTTGGCCCCACTGGTGGACCTCCTGATGGCACTGGTATTTCTGGCCACTGTGTGATACAGAGTGTTGGACTGGATGGGCCTTTGGCGTGATCCAACATTTGTGTCTCTTATGTTCTTATAACGGAATGGCGTTTACGTCTGAAGAGTTCCAGGCATTCTTCAGCAGCAACTTCATCCAACACATGAGGTCCGCACCATTCCACCCCGCTACCAATGGCCAAGTGGAGCAGATGGTGCGCACCACGAAGGAAGCACTTAGCCGCCTGTTGGAAGGTGACTGGGAGTTCTGCATCACCCACTTCCTCTTGGCACAATGGACCACACCAAACCCGTTAAGCGGCTGATGCCCCTTCTTACAGGCCCTGCAGACCTGCAGAAGGTCCCGCTATTGGCAGCCAGTGCAGCGCTTTCAGCCCAGGCGGGATGTGTTCCCACTTGGGGAGACCCATCAACAGCCTGGCCGCAGCATTCTGCACTAACTGCAGCTTCTGGATCTGCGACAAAGGCAGCCCCATGTAGAGAGCGTTAGAGTTGTCTAACCTCGAGGTGACCCCTGAGTACATCACTTCCAGGTACAATCCAAAAGTGGCAATGGGTAGTTCCAGGGATTTCCAGGAAGTCAATAGAGTCTCCAGCAATTCCTAGAACTACCTATTGTCACTTCCAAGTTGTACCCAGACATGTGTCCATGTCCACCCAACCCTCCCATTGGTTTTCAGTGTCTAGTGTCAGGAAGCTCACGACCTTTGTGCCCTGCTTGCAGACTTCCCACTGTGGGAAACAGGATACTGGGCAGGGTGAGCCTTTTGTCGTATTCTCCAGGGTGCTTCCCATGTTCTCATGGTTCTCCTGTCATCGATGACTATTCATTTTCCATGAAGAGGCCGCTTCCCACCCCTGGTCAGTTTTCGCTCTGCTTTTCCAGCAGAGGAGGCAAGCAGCAAGCTCCTGCGATGAATAATTAGAACACTGCACCACTGTACATGGCTTATGTTCGACTGGCAGCAAAGCCTCTTCTAAAGTACTTTCCAAATTGTTTGCTGTCAGCAAGGCAAGCCTGCTACCTATGATTCAACAGACAACAAAGCCCGGCAGCAATGATGTCACCCAGGTAAAATTGTACTGACAAGCTTTTAATTAAAGTTTTCCCACACATCTTTTGCGGCTAGTCCCCAAGAGCTATTATTCATTATGTGCTGATTGTCAGCCAACGGTGGTTGGGAGGGAGATGCATGCCTTCCGAAGCCCTCCCTGGCAGCCCCAAAACTCTTTGTTGTTCAATCTGTTTACTCCCCATTCCTACACATTTTTAAAAAAGAAACTTGCTAATGGTGAAATTGTCATTCAGTTGTCTTTACAGCTGGTGGAAGTAAGGAAATGCAGCTGATGGTGAAAATCAGGAAAAGAGGCTGGGGCAAGCAGAGGTCTGATTTGAATGCCACCTCCCAACGCCTCGAGCTTGTCGTGATCTGGCACATCTGGGGAAAGGCAGGTCTTCACGAGTATTTAAGAGAGAGCAAAAGTTGAAGAAGCCTTTGAAGGAAGCTTATTTTAGACAGCATTGAGGCTTTTGGCTGAAGTGTTCCCAAAAAGGGTTTTTTTTGTTGTTGTTTTTAAGAAAGTAAGGTTTTTTCTGCAAACCCAGAGATGACCATGGGTTTGCAGTCAGGGATGGTCCAAGGACTTTGGGAAGCCTAAGCAGCAGTCTTCATTTCACTTTCTCTTCCCCCCCATTGCTCTCCACCTCAGTGAGGCTCGAAGCCTCTCTTTGCCTTCCTCTCCCCCCCCTCCCTGAACGTGTGGTAGGTGGTGTCTGCTCTCCCTGCCCCCTCCCCCGCACTAGGGCAAGGAAGGGCAGGAATCTGCCACCCACCCGTCTTGACCTCCAGCAATGTGGCAGGGAGAGGCGGTGTGTGAAGGAAGAAGAGAGCTGGGCTGACCCCCCCTGACCCCCCCCAAATGGAGGAAGGGAAGAAAAGTGCCAGTTTCCTGCAGCCATCCACTGGGGCTGGGGTGTGCCTCCTGAGCCATTGCTTGCTGTGGCAGACGCAGATGCCACCGGCATGTAGGTGGAAGGGTTGACAGGGCTGGTTGGCACCTGTCCTCTGGTGGCGCTTAGGGCTCTTTAGCTTGGAGAAACGACGACTGAGGGGTGACATGATTGAGGTTTATAAGATTATGCATGGGAAAGAGCAGGTGGAGAAAGAGGTACTTTTCTCCCTTTCTCACAATACAAAAACTCGTGGGCACTCCATGAAACTGCTGAGCGGTCGGGTTAGAACGGATAAGAGGAAGTACTTCTTCACCCAAAGAGTGATTAGCACTTGGAATTCACTGCCACAGGAAGTGGTGGCGGCTACAAGCATGGACGGCTTCAAGAGGGAATTAGATAAGCATCTGGAGCAGAGGTCCATCAGTAGCTATTCACCACAAGATATAGATAGGGACTCTGGGGCAAGGGATGCTCTGTCTTCTTGGTGCTTGGGGGGGGGTCAACAGTGGGAGGGCTTCTAATGTCCTGGCCCCACTGGTGGACCTCCTGATGGCACTGGTATTTCTGGCCACTGTGTGACACAGAGAGTGTTGGACCGGATGGGCCTTTGGCCTGATCCAACATTGGCATCTCTTATGTTCTTAACTTAGGCAATTGCCCTGTTTGCAGTCCCTGGCATCATAGTCATGGTTGGCCTTATTGGGCAGAGTTTGCTGTCTGCACAGGGTCCTCCTACCTTTTGGAATTAGGAATAGTGACATTGTTCTTTCTTTGCACATTGTAGGTTTACCCCACATGTTCAAGGTGGGGTGGGTGGGTGGGTTAATAGTTCCTAAGTTAGCATAGAAGTGTCTGTTTATGTTGCTTTTGTACCACGGTGGTAGGTACCGATTTTTATTTATCAAATGTGGGAAAGTGTCTGTGATCTGCTTCTGTAGAAACTTGCTTTCTAAACTAATCAGCCTAGTCAATCCAACTTGTTCTAATTTGCTGGTTGGATACATATCTCGATGGCTACATAAAAAACAATAACCCACCATCGCCCCTTTTTCAGTGGTGTGTAGGGTAAGAGTGCATGATAGAGTTGCAATTTGAATCAAGGGCTTCCGGACCCATTGCTAAATTTTATGCCTCTGCACTACACTACATTTCTCCTTGAAAATTTATTATATGCAGAAACGGGTTGTTGTTTTTTTACATGGGAGAGAATTTTTAAAAATAAATATGATGCCACCAAAAAATGTACAAAATTCTGCTGCGTTGCTCCATACATGGTGCAGAAGGGCTCTCAGTAAGAAATGTGGCATTCGTCTTCAAACTTGTGTTGGCTGTCTTCTGAAAGACCACCTTCCAAGCCAACGCTTCTTCCATCCAACACTGGGATTTCCTTCTCATCAGTACAGTCTGACCAAAACATGTCCAGTCTAAGCAGTATGAACCATTACATGCCCTTTAAGTCTTTTAAACTCCCCCTGGTACCCGCTCCCCTTCCTCACAGAGCACGGAAGATTATGTATTAAAGTAGAAATTGTAATGGTCAGTGAAATGCTTTATTATTGCAAAATCAAATGTAAGTACTTTGTTTCATTGGAGATCTGCCATAATCTCATGACAGTTATGCTATAAATTATGGGTTGGGAGACAGATCAGTGCATTAGATTAATACTTTGCCTTTTAAATCTATTAATCTACCACCTTTGGGACAGGATTTTAAATCCACTCCAGAGTGAAGTGACTGAAAATCATTCCGGTCTGACAGTTTTAAAAGATCACAAATGAAATGTGTTAAGAAGGTCTCTGCTCGGCTGATACCAAACAGGAACAATCATATCAAAATACACCCAGCATAGGGACTATTTTAATATTCTCTCCACTGACGAAGAGAGAACTGCGGTCCAAGAGAGCATTTTCTTCCTGTCTTAAAGCTGTCTTTGATTCTAAAATTGAGATATGTGTAAAATTCAGCTTAGGGTTGTACACATCCTGCTGACAGATTATCCCCAAAATATTGGGAGATTAAACAGAATGTGTGCTTGTTCAACTGTGTACATAGGCACTGTGTATTTTAAAAATAAATTTCTCAGAAGGTCACTGGGTATAGGCTGCCAAGAAGGCCTCACAGAAATGACTGGGAGGATTTCTCCTGCGGAGGATCATTTGGGGAGATTCTCTGATGCATTGCTGTCCGGTGGGTTGGATCCAGACTAAATTTCCCATCAGAGGAACTGAACGTCCTTGCCTCTTATTCCCCACAGTAGCTCACTGATCTCTATGAAATGCTGCTCATGGAGGAGAGGGGACCCCGAGGAATGATGTGAGAGGGGTTTATAGCAGAAATAGGGAACTGGCAGAAATTTCCATTAGTGGGGAAAGTATTCTGGATCACACTCCATGTCCGCAAGGTTAACAGTCATGTAGTTATGGGCACTATGTGCATACCCCAGGCTGACAAACAATTACCATTTGGCACTCAGGAATACCTGAGCCAAAGATACACATGGACATTGGTGTTTGGGTCATTACAATTATGTTCTTAGCCACACTCCAAAAGCACGGGTTCCATTGAAATATATTACAGGTGAAAAGTACTGGGTCCGCCGCATGGAGGGTTTGAATTTCCCGCCAGAGTGGCTATTGGTTGGGGCGGGGGAGAACTAGGATCCTATGTTCCTATTGTCCTGGGGAGCCAAGCTCCAGTCTTTGCCGTGGACCCCTAGTGGCGGTCCACGTACATAACACCAGGAAACAAAAGTTGCATCAAAAATGCAGGATGGATTTAGAGAAACCTGCCCTGGGACTGGAATGTCAGCCTCCAGAGTAGAATGATGGTCCACATTCTGCAACAGGAATGACTACACCAGAGTGGAATGATAGCCCCAGGACTGGAATCAGTAGTCTGGAATTGGAACGACAGCCCCCAGAGCACTGATTCTAGTCCTAGGGATTTCATTCCAATTCCAGAGTGTTTTATCTGGGCCCAGGGACCATCATTCTATTCCCAGGGAACTGTCAGGTAGCCTTGTCATAGATCTGGAATGTGGAGGGGTGCCCTCCTCCTCGTTCTCAACTCTTCCCTGTACTGCTTCTGTGCACTATCTCATGCTTGACCTTGCCGTCTCCAGCTGCAATTAACTTGGCTGGGAAACTTAATGGCTTTTACGCTTTGCCCGCTTGCCCGCTTGCTTTTGCCCCTGCACGCAAACTATAATCATTGGCTTGTGCCCATAGGGGGGGATGTTCAATTTTACTATAAGTCAGAGGCCCTACTACTGACGATCATTCCTGACACAAGCTGTACACGTGTTCTCTAATACTGGAATCACTAATAAACAGTTATCTTCTTCTGAAGCCCTGTGTGGTGTTACCTGATTGAGGAGCTTGACAGGACCATCATTCCACTGCAGAGGCTGTCATTCCAGGCCCAGGGCAGATTTCTTGTAATCTGTTTCACATTTTCATTGCAACTTTTGTGTATTTCAATGGAGCCTATGCAAGTCAATGCAATGCAATGGAGCCTATGCAAGTCAATCGGCATTCTTGGTTCCCATTTGGGCCTCTCCCATTATTCCCAATAAGCATTCCTGTCATTCGGTTTAGGACATCTGCACAATGGCAGACCATCAGAAAGGTATGGGGAAGTATGCAAAGGATAGAGTTGCCAGCCTCCAGGTGGGGCCTGGGGATCTCCCACTTTTACAGAGATCAGCTCCCCTGGAGAAAACGGCTGCTTTGAAGGGTGGGCTCTATGGCCTTGTGCCATGCAGAGGCCCCTCCCCTCCCCAAACCCCACCCTCTCTTGGCTCCATCCCCAAAGTCCCCAGATATTTTGCAACCCAGACCTGGCAACCCTAGCAAAGGAGGCCATTTTTACTTTGTGAATGGAAACAAACAGACTGCCCCACATCAAGGAAGGATGGCAAAGGCAGAGTTTTCAGTGGGAAGATAAGAATTTTTTTATCAGGCAGTTTCCGTAAGAGTAGGAAAGTGCAGATAGGGGTTTTTTTAATGCACTTTGGGAACATTATCTTTATAAACAGCTCCCCCAGACCTCATATACATTCCCCATTGAAAATGATGGTCCTGAACTCTGAAACCACACAGATTTAAATCTCTAAATGGTCGTCTTACTGGAAATAAACTATGAGAGTAAAATCTCCCCCTGAAGCCTGAATCCAACATTATAACAGAATTTTCCTTGACACACTGCTAATTGATGAAGAAACTAGTTTCATATGATGCTTTGTGCACAGATTTTGTCTGTGCAGTTTTTTTAAGACTTTTAAACAGCAGAAAATGTTACACATATGGTAATGCTAGGGAAAAGGTGAGGTGGAGGGCCATTCTAGATGTTACACATAAAATATACTTCTCAGAATCACTTTTTGATACTGCTGATTAATTTGTATTGTTTTCATAATAATACATGCAGGTAAAACCAAACAAACAAGTTTTTCTATAGATTGGATTCCCCCCTTCCAAAAAAAGTATTGGTTGGATCCTGCTAAGTTTTCTGAGGTGGGGGCAGTTTCACTGAAAAGGCTATGGTGGACATCTTGGAACCTACCTGGATAATAGCCATGTAGGAAGTGTTTTGAGGGGAGGAAGAGAATGGGCAAGATCAAATGGAAAAGTTGGTAGGATCCAACCATAAGAGACAAAGAAATAAATTATTAGAACAACAGTCCCAAAGCGGAAATGGAGACTTGCATCTCCATGCAATGGAGACTGGACTCAGGGTAATGGAAGTGACTCTTCTGCTAGTGGAAAGTTTCAAACCTGGCTGATACAAAACAGGATACAGGCCAGAGACGTTGGATGATGTGCCAATATGTGCTTCAACAATCACTCTCAGCCAGACTGTCTTGTTGATACAGGAAAATCTAGTTGCAAATTATTGTTATACTACAATATCCAACCATGTGTGGATGTAACTGGTCTGAAGTTGCAAATTATTGCTATACTACAATATCTAACCACGTGTGGATGTAACTGCAACCAAGCTCCTTCTGAGAATGTTCCTTGATCCAGCTGCCGTGTTTACAGGTTTTTACTGTGCAACAAACACATGCATGCACATGTTCTGTTCTGTTTCCACATTCTTAACAGTGTCTAGGAATGGTCTGAGGGTCAAACTACACGACATTTCTTTAACAAGTCAGGTTCTGGGTACCATGGAAATCGCTATGGCTGCTTCACTCACATATCAAGTCTCAGGAGCCTGCTCAGGGAAGACAGCTGTAGGTTAGACGAACACAGCATGTGGCAGAGATCTTGGCGAACTATCATCTTATTGCCATGGTGTGTGTGTGTGTGGGGGGGAGATATTTGAGCAGTGTTCCTGAGTGTGAGATGTTGTTGTATTCGAGTTTGACTCTTCGCAACCCCATGGACCAGATCACGCCAGGCCTTCTGGTCTTCCGCCGTCCTCTGAAGTTGGCTCAACTTCATGTTCGTTGCATCTATGACACTGTCTAACCATCTCATCCTTTGCCGTCCCCGTCTTCTTTGACCTTCAATCTTCCCCAGCCTCAAGGTCTTCTCCAGTGAGTGCTCCCTTCTCATTGGGTGGCCAAAGTATTTGAGCTTCAGCTTCAGTATCTGGCCTTCCAGGGAACAGTCAGGGTTGATTTCTTTTAGGATTGACTGATTTGATCTCCTTGCAAACCAAGGGACTCTCAAGAGTCTTCTCCAGCACCATAATTCGAAAGCATCTATTCTTTGGTGCTCAGCCTTCCTTATTGTCCTTATGCATTACTACCGGGAATACCATTGCTTTGACCATATGGACTTTTGTATGCGGGGTGCTGTCTCTACTATTTATTATGCCTTCTAGGTTTGCCATTGCTTTCCTCCCAAGGAGCAGAGGTCTTTGAATTTTGTGGCTTCAGTCACTGTCTTCAGTGATCTTGGATCCCAGGAACGTGAAGTCTTTCACTGCTTCCATGACTTCCCCTTCTATTTGCCAGGGAGTGAGATACAGGTGTCATAAGTGAACAGGGCCGTTGGCATTATCATCTGCTTAAGAACCAGGTGGCTTACCTTTCTATAAAAGACTGCTGGCTTCCACTGCAACGAAATTCAGGTCTACAAATGACAAGGCTGTAGATAGATGTATTATGAGTGATGAATAAGAGTTATAATGTTCTAATCAAGCCAAGTGCAGCAGAGATTATGTGGACAGGACCATTTACTGTCAGGCTGAGCAGGTGTGAAGCCTTCCTGAAGCATAAAGGGCATTTGATGGATTTGGCATGTATAGTTATTTTAATTATGATAATGCTTTATAGCATGTTAGTAAATGTTCTGCAGTGTAAATAATTATTACTAACATGAGACATCACAGCAGGCCTCTGCTATTAAATTACCATCTATTTTGTGTACCCAAATTACAGGGTATGCCTAATAGTGACATATAAATTAGTGCCATTCCTTAGGCTGAATTCTGGAGGGAATACATAGTTGCTACTGTTCTCCAATGTGCATTCTTTGTTGTACTTCTCACAAGCAGAAAAGTGGAGAATATTGTGCAGGACCACCAATGCAGCTTTGTTTTCATTGTGATATCGTGGCAGTCTGATTTTCTCAAGACTTCCATTTGACATTGCGGGATCATTGTTCTGCTGCTGTTGTTGTTTTCAACATGTGTTTGCAGTTCTAAGTAAAAATCGGGACTGGACTCCTTCATTGCGCAGGAACATGCTTTTGCGCAACCAGTCTGACGCATGAACACCATCTTCCTGACTCACCCTTGATCTGGTGCTACTGCATCATTCAATTCCCAGGTGGACCAATCAGAAGTCCTGACAAAAGACAACTCTAAGATCCCAGTTATGTGTGAATACCTGTTACCTTTGAAGGATATGGGGCTCGTGTCTTCTTCTGTGAGGGTACACTTGGCTGTCATTTCAGTCTTCCACAGTTTTGAGGCTGGCAAGCACTGTTTCCCCCCACTATACCTCTAAACAGTTCCTGTTATTTCTGGTGGGCAAATGCCGTGGGGTGATTGGGTCCCGATCTTGAGTGCCTTTGCTTGAACACGATATATCTGCAATCTTCACGCTTTCACCTTCAATCCTAAGAAAGCTTGTGTTCAGTATGGTATCAATCAATGTCTCAATAAACTAAATTTTCTTCAAAGTGAGTGGTGTTGAGAACTGATTTAACCAGGATTCTGACAAGGATTTCTCCAGTTCCATAGAGCCTATCTCAGCTGATGCTACCACCCCCTAAACCATTAGCAACTTGCCCAGTGACTTTACGCTACCTAACAGGGTGTTTTTTATTGCTGTTACATCACCTAGAAGTGTTGGGTAACTGGTTGCCCTCAGGTCTGATTCCCCTCACATTCAGGTTTTTTCCCCTGGGAGGGTGGTGCTGAGGCCCAGCCTCCAGTTTCTCCATAAAGTTGTCTTGAAGTTCCACCTGGCTCCTGGTGTTTTTTCTGAACCCGTCTTCCCCAGGAGAAAGAGCACTACATACTTTAGATGTTTAAAAAGGGTCTTTATTGTATTATTTGCAACACACACAATGTTTTTGTAAGGATTTGGCTTTATTTATTTGTCACTCTGGCCCTCACAAGGGCACTGCTGCTGCTTCATAGATAGTTTCACATTGGATCATTTAGAGTATTAAATGCTGTAATCAACATGCTGGTGTTGCCTGTACATTTTACATATGAGCTCATTCCACCAGGTCTCTGGCTTCCCTGGCTGCAGGCTGGCAATCTGTTCTTCCAGAGATATCTTTTTTAAAAAATATATGAGCTATAGAATAAATACAATACAATACCAAGAAACTGCATTTAAAAATGTAACAGAGTAAAACCATTCAAACCATATAATAGAAAACACTGGTAGCATGAAACACAGTAAGTGAACACACTGACAAGTAAACAACAAGGAATTTCACATTACCCTTTTTAACCCGTTTTGAAGCCGTTTTTGATCAGTCATGGAGTAAACTGGTATAGGGCTGCCATTTCACACATGGCTTTCCCCTTCCGGTAAAGAGCTGGATCTGAAGCGGTTTGCCATTTCAGACTGCACCGCTTTTTCCCACTTTCCCCCCGCCATTTTTCACCCGTGCGGGTGATCTCCAGCTTTTTTTTTTTAACATTTGCTTTAGAGAGCTATAGCACTATAACAAACACTCCAGGCATTTCAATGGGGTTGATATAATGCAATTGTGTTATAGCATTATAGCACTATAGCAATATAACGCTATAAAGCGAACATTAAAAAAAGCTGGAGATCACCCGCGTGAGCGAAAAACGGCGGGGAAAAGCACATCGGAACAGGGAGAGGAAACTGAAGACTACTTGGAAGCAGTTGACAGGTAAAACGCTTCAGCCCTGTTTTTTAAACAGGACAGAACCGTTTGTGTATGAAATTACAAATATATTCTGGTAGGGAACCAGTTCTAAAACGGTTCTATCTGAAATGACAGACCAGAAACCGTTTGGGAACCATTCCTCTTCCGAATTATATCATCTGTCTGAAATTCCTCAACCACTTATAGCATGCTATAATAAACCATCCTAATAATATTCATGAGAGTAAAAGTCTACTCTAGGTTGTGCTGCAGATATCGGTGGGCTCATATTTGCATTGATGAAGGGGACCCATTTAAGCATTAGCTATCGGAGGGAGCAACCATACATGACTGAAAAGTCTGTTCAGAGATCTTGTCAAAAATAAAGTAGTCCCAGACCTTAAGGAGCCATTGGTGTAATGACGGAATAGTATGAAGTTTCCAATGCTGAGCAATAACATTTTTTGCCACTGTAAATAGAACTGCAATTAAGTCCCTGTCATGTTTTAGGATTTTAGTTTTGGGCCATAAATTTAAAAGGATAAGAGCAGGGTCTTTAATGACCATATGGCCAGACCATTGTTTTATTACCAGTATGATTTGGTTCCAAAAATCCTCTATGAGTGGACATGTCCACCAGTTGTGGAAGTGGGTGCCCTTTCCCCAACATTGTTTCCAACAAAGGGGGGAATTTAATAGGTTAACATGTGCTTGTGTAACTGGAGTTAAGTACCATCTTAAAAGAAGTTTGACCAATTGGGTGTGGATAAGTGTTGACCGTGAGGTATATATCGATGAAGTCCAAATTCTGGTCCATTGTTCCTCTGTGAGGTGCTTATTTAAGTCTTTATGCCGTGCAGTTTGAAAAGAGGCAGCAGGTAGTTCTAGATTTGTCAAAAGGAACTTGTAAAGCATGGAAATCATACCCTGTTTGTGGAATACTTTAGAGTTCACTAGTCTTTCATACAAACTCAGTGGTTTACGAAAAGCTATTTTATCTTTCAATGAAAGGAATAACTGAAGATATTCGAACCAAGGAAGAGTCATTTTCCCTGATTTTTTGATCAAAGCTTTGTCTAAAATGGAACCCTGCTTTGAGATGTCTATGAATCTGGTTAAATGTGCCAATCTCCATTTGCTGAATGCCCCACTATGGTTGCCCCAGGGGAACCAGGTTTGATCCAAGAAACTGGTTAGGGGGGACCACACTGGGAGAAGATGACTCCTATGCCTCCCCAGATTTGGAATGCTGCTTTCAGAAAATTATTCTCTTGGAACTTATGTTGTCTTTTAGATGGAGATTGCTATATTGCTTCACGAAAAGAGCCAGACAGCAGAAAAGTCTCTTCTATTAATTTCCAGTCAGCTTTGTACAAGACATGGTATTGTTTGACTACATTTGACAGAATCATCAAAGAGTAATATAAACGGAGGTCAGGAACCATTCCAGAGATATCTTCACCCACCACTATGCTGTGGACATAGATGCAAACCAAGTGGGATGCACACTAGTGGAAAAGGCTGTTTTGCATTCTCTATTTGAGAAGAAGGAGGAGGAAGAGGAATGAGGAGGAGGAGAAGGAGGAGATTGGATTTATACCGGAGGCGGGGCTACATTGCAGCAAAGCAGACGAGCTTTATGAAAGTAAAACGGCTACAGAAATCATGCTTGGCTAATGAGCAAATTTCACTAGAACTATAGACTATAAGATTGTGGAACTGGCAGACTTGAGCTTAAACTGTTACAAGGAAATGTGATGGCGTTTCTAACTACACTTATAGAGGTGAATACGTTGGCAAACTGTGACTTTACACAATCACTACAAGTTTTGTGGGAAAACTTTGAAGACCATCTGGTACAAGTGTTGAAAAAAATTCTCCAGCAACCACTTGAAAAAATCTTGCGAAGGTACAACGAAGAACAGAATATCCCATTGACGTCACTCAAAAAACAGGACCTCCAACATGATGTTTTTCTGAAGGAATTGTGTGCACCAGATAGAGAGATAACAAGCTCTTACATAGACCAAACAAATCTCTCAAATCCTCCATCTTCAGAAAAGACTATGGAGACAAAACAGAAGACAAAACAGAACTAACAGTCCTTTCATTTCCTTCCCAAATTAATCATAGAGAAGGGAAGATCGATTTTACCTTTAAAAATAAAAGGCATAAGAGCATGATAGAAAAAAAAATTACAGAAAAAGATCAAATACTATAAGTAAATTTTAAATGTAATAATTGTTTGACTGGCTCCAATCTACACTCATCTATGACCACTGATTTAATTGATTTACAGTAACATAAAATATAAAACACAAAATAACATGAAAGCTACACAGTAATGTGATTGTGTGTAATAGACTTTGTTTTCCTTGCCTTGTACAATACTAATATAAAAATGTGTTTCAAGTTTAAATACTAGCAATATAGAATGTAACACCATGAAAAAGATCCTAAAGATGGTTATAAGTAAATATTATAAGCAAAGAGTCTTTAACAGGTTCTAACTTACCTTGATTTAATAATAGTACAATATAAATATGATGGAAGTCTTATAGTATTGTGATCTAAACTTTTTTATTAATAACATGAATTATTATAGCTTGAAAGGAAAGAATTGTATGGATTAGATGAGAATTTTTGGGCAGGAAATGACTTTTTATTTCCTTTTCTTTCTTTCTTTTTTTCCTTTCCTTCTCCTTGGTTAAAAAGATTGAAAAATAGCACTGTGTGACAAAAAAAATTATATATAAAAATATGCCCTCAAGGGGTAGAATTTTATTTGTTTTTTCATAACAGACAAACCAAACATACACACATATAACACAAACGAGGGTATCAAATGCTTAAGTTCCAATAATTGCCTCTTAGATAGTACAATATCACATATCATTATTTTCTATGAGCTCACATTTTTGTATCTTAAAACCAACATCTGTACCTGCTATCTCAGTATTCTAACCTATATTTTGCTCTAGGGATTACATTTTTAGGTTACAATAATTTGCGCTATTATACCAATTACAGAAGCGCCTCCATGTGTTCTGGAATGTACAGTTTGTGGATCCTCTTATCAACAATGTCAATTTATCACTTTCCGCTGTTTCCATCGGTTTTTGTATATATTCCTGCTTTTTTGGTACATCTTGTACCTTCCAGTATTTGGCATATAGCATTCTTGCTGCTGTAGTAAAGTAGATAATTAAATATCTGTTGCTTTTTTCAAAGTCTTTAGGTAGTATACTCAGCAGCATTACTTCGGGCATAAATGGAATTGTACATCCCACTATCTTCTGCATTATTGCATGAATCCATCTCCAGTATCTCTTAGTTACATCACAATGCCACCACATATGATAAAAGGATCCTGTACTAGATAAACGCTTCCAACATTTGTTAGAACACTTACTATTCCCTTTAGCTATTCTATCAGGTGTTATATACCATCTGTAAAACATCTTATACATATTCTCTTTAAATGCAATAGCTTTCGTTATCTTTTTAATATATATAAGTACCCGAGGGTACACTTTTATTATTATTTTTCCATTATATACTACAGACATACATACAAACAACCCCCAACTACCCTGCACAACATATAACATATAACAAAAGACTTTATTATTTCTTCTGCTTATTAAATTTCTAAATTTATTATCTATTTTACTAAGCTTATCTTTTCTGGGTTCTCAAATTACTACATTTATCTATCAGTTACATTTACATTTTCGTTATCTTAATGTTTTCTTTCCATATTTGTTCCCATTGTTCTAATTCAATATTATGGCTTACATTCTGTGCCCATAAGATTATATTAGGTTTAACAGTCTCATCATACATCATATCATTAAGTAAAAAGCCATAAGTTCTTTTAATCGACTTAGAGTCCACCGAGGTCAGAATTTTTTCCATGTCTGTCAAGTCTTCATAAAAGCCTAATTTTTTATTTTTATCGTACCTGGATTCCAATTGCATTTTGCATCACCATGATAGACCTTCTGGTATATTCATTAAGTTTTTGTTGTCCAGAATATCCTTGTATCTTATTAATTCTTCCCCCTCATGTATATTCGGTAAAGTAAAAGCCTCAAGCGGTGCAATAAGTCTAGAGTTTTTGCTATAAAATCTTTTAAAGATAGAGTCCCAAACTTTCAAAAGTGCTGCTCGTAGACAATGTTGCTTAAAATATTTCTTTGTTAAAGCTTTTTCATACCATAGGAAAGCATGCCACCCTAGTAGTAGATCATGTCCTTCAAGTTCCAGTGTTCTCTTATCCTCTAGCGTAATTCATTCTTTTATCCAGATGAGCGCAGCGGTTAGGTAGTATAATAACCAATTTGGAAGGCCTAAGCCTCCTCTTTCTTTAATATCTTGTAAAGCTTTCAATCTTATTCTTGGTTGCTTTCCCTGCCATACAAATTTTGAAATCATTTGATCCATGGCCACTGTGTGACAAATCTATACACACCAGTAAGAATATATAGTAAAGGTAAGATAGTTTGTGTGGTTAAATATTTGTGTAATTTTAATGTATTTATGTTTTTTTGGAAGTCGCCCTGAGCCCACTTTGTGGGGAGGGGGGGTATAAATTTGATAATAAATATAAATAAATATAGATAATCATATAGTTTGTAAAGAATGGTAAGATCTGATATTTTATTGTAGAATAAGAACATTTTTAGTAGAAATTGTGGGTTTTTCTGGATATATGTTGCCAGACACTATAAATAAGCCTAAAAATGAATTTTGTAAGTAAAACGATGTTATGTATGAGACATTGACATGGATTTCTTTTAAAATGTATTGCTCTCACTATTTTCTTTTCTTTTTGAAAGCCTAATAAAATACATATTAAAAAAGAGAGATTGGATTTATACCCCAGCCTTCACTTGGAGTCTCAGAGTGGTTTACCATCCTTTCTGCCTCCCCTCCCCACAACAGACACCCTGTGAGGTAGGTGGGGCTGAGAGAGCTTTGAGAGAACTGTGGCTTGCTCAAGGTCACCCAGCAGCTGCACGTGAAGGAGTGGGGACTCCAACCTGGCTCTCCCAGATTAGAGTTTGTGCTCCTAACCACTACACCAAACTGGGTCTCCATCGCTAGGCTCCCAATGTGGGACTGTACAGAAGACCAAAGATGAAAACAGGGTTGCACTTGCTTGTAACTGTTGTTTGTTGAGTTGCCTTCTGCACAAGGTACAGATTCCTTCCCTCCTGCCCCTCTCTGAGTTCCTTTTTGCATGACTTGAGTTTCTGGCAGCTGACAAAAATGGCGCCATCGCTTTATGGCATACAATGGTTTCGGCAAGGGAATGCTGCCTCATGTACCAAGGAGGAGGAGTGCCTTTTCGGTTACTAGAAGCTCAAAAGTTCTTTCTGAAGCCAACCTGCGCTTGCACAGTCCCAACGTGTGCCTGCACAGAAAACAACTTGAGGAACAACAATTTCAGGTAAGTGCGATCCTTTTTCCCCGCCTCCCCTCTACACAGTAGCCTTCTGAGCCCTTCAGAATTCTGTCCCTGATGGTCAAGGGATGCTTAGCTATAATGTGGAGGCAAACAGGAAGAGGAAATTGACAAAAATCAGTCTTATCTCCTCTGCCAATGGATGGTTGTTCTACCACAAAACAACCGTTATTGCTGGCAGAATGTACCAAACACAATGGGTTGGGTCCAGCTGGATTGTGCAAAGCAATCTAATCTAAAGCTCCTGAATATATCCAACTGAAACCAGACTCTTCAGACAGAGACACATTGAGGACTCCACTTCCCCCATCATAATAATTACACTCGCTGTTGTTTTTGGTTAATTAACAGAGGATCCCATCTTTTGACAAGACAAAAGTAAATGGTAAATTGGCTAAGAGTGAACAAATTGAAACTAAACCCTGAAAAGAAAGAGGTAATGCTGGTCGGGAAGGCAGAGGTCTCAAAGGACTTCGTGCTCCCCACTTTTGGTGGAATTCAGCTGACTCTCACCCACCCAGTTAAGAGCTTTAGGATTATACTGACTCAACAGTATTACTGGGAAAGCAAGTTAATGCAGTGGCAAAAAAAGGATTTCTTCCAACTCAGACTAGCCTGAAAGATGGTCCCTTACCTTGATACAGCAAATCTGGCCACCTGGATCCACGCCACAGCAACATTGAGACTAGACTACTGCAATGCACCATACATTGGTCTCCCTGGTTCCAGATAACAGAGTAATCCTTATGCCTTACCTCTCCCATTTACTAAATCAGGACTACAGAAGAATGTTTACATTGATGCGTTGGGATGTACTCCCATCTGCAGTCCTGGAAGGAACATTTAACAAGACTCCGTATGAAGAAAGGATATGCCCCTGTTGTGCGGATGATATTGAGTCTATAGAACATGTAATTTTTTAATTGTAAAGCATACAATAACATCCGAGAATCTCTTCCTTTCTCTAAGAGACTCCCACTCTCTCGCAGGCAAAGAATCTGCCTATTAAGAAATTTGCTAAAGGATAGGTGGGCAGAAGTTAATCATCAGGTTTGGATGGCTTGCCCTAAAAATTAGAAAATCCGTAGTAGCTTGAAAAGAGGAGAACTAAGATTTAGTTTTATTAATTTTAATTATTATGGTTTTATGGTGTTTTTATAACCAGTTTTAAAATTCTGCTTCTATTTTAATGTGATATCTATCATCCACATTACAAAATGACATTGGTATACGTGTTGGTCAATGACCATGAATAAAATTTATCTATCTACCTTGGTCTTCCCTCAAAATGAAGTGACTCTAGTTGGTGAAGAATGCTGTGGTTCAGCTACTATTGGGAGCCAGACAGAACACACATATTGGTCTCATTCTGCAGGCACTTCATTGGCTACCCATTAATTACTGGGCTCAATTTAAGGCCTTAGCTATCACATGCAATGCCCTTCATGGCCTTGGACCCTCCTATCTGAAAGACTGCCACCCTCTGCCAAAACAGGTCTGCTCATCAGAGCGGGGTCTTCTGCAGGTGCCAACCTGCAAATGGGCAAAATCAACCTCAGTCCATGGACACACTTCTGTTGCAGCCCCCCACCATGTGGAATGGTCTGCCCGAGGGGGTCCGGAAGGCTCTCACTCTCCTGGCTTTCCGCAAACTGTGCGAAACTGAATTGTTCAAGAGGGCTTTTCTACACAGGCAATAGAGTTGTGCTGGACTAAATGAGTCACAAGTCTACTTGGATCAATGAGCAGGGATTGTGGTCTGTCCTGCTATGTATTGGATCCTACTGTGGAATTTTGCATCATTTAATGTGTCATGCTAATACTTAAACTTTGCTTCAGTTCTGTTTTTAGACCTGGTTGGTTGCACAACCCAAATTGTGTATTGAATGTCCCATCCATCGATTCCACTGATTCACTCTGTGTAATCCACCTCAGGTCTCTGTGAGAAGGGGGGGGGGGCTATGAATAATGCAATTTTTAAAAATAAATAAAAATAAGTAGGATTTTCCATCTTTTTTTCTGAGTAGAAAAACCCTGACTGTTCCCTGGAAGGCCAGATAATGAAACTGAAGCTCAAATACTTTGGCCACCCAATGAGAAGGGAGCACTCACTGGAGAAGACCCTGATGCTGGGAAAGATTGAAAGTCAAAGAAGACGGGGACGGCAAAGGATGAGATGGTTAGACAGTGTCATAGATGCAATGAACATGAAGTTGAGCAAACTTCAGAGGACGGCGGAAGACAGGAAGGCCTAGCATGATCTGGTCCATGGGGTCGCGAAGAGTTGGGCTCGACTGTGCGACTGAACAACAAAGAAAAACACATGAACCAATCTCACCACATAAGTGAATACCAGCTCATGCTGTTGGGAGATGAATGTTCACGTGCTTTCCTGTATTAAAAGAACCCTTCCTGTATAGAGAAAGAGAAAGGTATTTTTAAAAGTACCTGAGGCCATACGTACCTGTGAATGAAAGCTGGAAGGGTGCTTTGGAGGACTGCGGAGGTGAGCTCAGCTTTGTCTACGGGCCTGTTTGCTTCCCACCTGGTCTACCTGGAACAGAAATGGCAAAAACACCACAAGTCTCCAATAATTTAAAAGTGCAGTCCTATGCAGAGTTGCCTATTGATTTCCATGGACTCGACAAGAGTAACTCTGCATCAGATTGGCTGTCAATCCAGCAAAACAGCCCTAAAGTCCCTACCAGTCAAGGGCAAATTTAAATGGTGACACAGAATGAGGGATACGTCAGATCCTATATAGCAGAGATCAGGTGGTTAAAAGTATTGAGTAGGCAATATTGTATTGCCGCTGTATTGCTGCTCACAAGAGGGTTTTTCCCAGGTGACATGCGGCAATGCCCCCGCTTTCTTCAGGAGCTTCCACACTATGCTGTACTTACTCTTTCCGAGCAGAGCTTGTGGTGCAGAGCCTCCGTGTGAAAGTTCAACATGCAGCAGGAGATGCAGTAGAAGATGAATCAATGCCAAACCAGCAACTTAAGATGATAAAATTTTTTAGCTGTAATAAATACTAAATTCAAAATGAGACGCCAAACCATTCTCAGTTATCCAATGGGTTTACTGTCATTGGCCAGAACAATGGGAGGTGGGAGCCAATGTACTTTACTGATTGGATGGGACACTGCCTGCCCACTTTTCCTTGTGTCTCTACAAATAAAAAGGCCAGAGACTTACTTCTTTAAAAATAAAGAAAATTCAGAGAAGGGGCTGAAATATTCTTGAGGGGCCAAAACCTTATAACACCCCCCCCAAAAAAAATCTAAATCCTTGAATAAATGGTGGGGCTGTAAAAGAGTAGCTTACTGATTGATCTACAGGGGTGTGTGTGTGTGTGTGTGTGTGTGTGTTATATGTGTGTCTATTTCATATTTGATCCGACTCTTAAGATTTATTGGTTTTGATTGTAGGCATGGTTAATGGTTGAATTGTAACCATACTACCTGTAGTATTATTCAGTAGAAAAACAGACTTTCTATTTTAATATACATAAATGATTGAACATGCATTTGTAGAGATTTCATTGCAGGCAATGTAATTCACCTAAACACGGACATTAGCTTTAATTAGCTTTAATGTATACGTTAGTTTATATCTCAGATATTTTAAACTTTTAACACATTAACACATGACTTTGGAAGCAACAGCATATGACAAGAGGGCTGAGAAGTGATAAGATAGGTTGGAATCATATCAAAGGTGCAAAGGACTAAAACCAGGTCATTCATCTCCTATACAGTGTAGCCAACCACCAGCCCCACCTCGAGACTCAGACCTTCTGCTGTGGCACAAAGTGTTCCGGGAGGGAGCCCCTGGGCCCCAGTCTCCCCCCTCTGGCTCCCAGGATTGCTGCCTCCTCACAGCCTGACAGCACTACCTTCCTCCTCCTCATTGGCCTCACTCTGGCTCCAATTTACCCAAGGCTGGGGCTCACCCCTCCTCCCTGGGCACCAATTATCCACCCTCCATCCACCTGGAGGCCCTGCCCACTTGGACATGCCCCTCCTACACTTGGGCAATTCACTTTCCCCATCCCTGCCTCCAGGGCTCTGTCCCTCTCATCCATCCCAAGCTATTTGGAAGGCCCCTTCCCTGGGTCTTCATGCACAGGTGGCCAGGCGCTGTGCCATGGCCCGGCTAGTGAGCTTGGCCCCACCCTCGAGGGTGTGCTCAACTCTGCCAGGCAACTGCCCCTAGAGGTACATCCTGGCCAACTTCAGGCAAGGAGGCTGGGTGCCTGAGTGCTGTTGGGCCTTCCCTGTCTGGCTAAGGCAGCAGGCGTGTCTGTCCCCAGGCCACTGGTGATGTGGGATAACCCCTCATGCCTATAGCTAGATTATTTTGGTGGGGAGGCAATTTTTTTGTTTGTTAAGGGGACAGTTTAGCACCATGGTTTTAAAATAAACTTTGGGACCCCGCAGGAAGGAGGAAGGCAGGGGCACTCTTGCTTTGAGCTGCAGCCAGCTCTTAAAGCATTTAGAAATTCATTAAAATAATATTTTTAGTTCTGTAGTTTAGATCCTTCCACGTTTCACCAGTCTCCCTTACCGCTGCCTTCCCAGCTGGTCCTCATTGCTCGGCCAGCCCTGTGGCCCAAGTGTTTCCCTCAGGCGACAGAGGAGAAAGAGGTGAGGAGTCAGAGCCCACCACCGAGGCCACCGAAGAGAGAGAGAGAGAGAGAGAGCGCAACATGTCCCTCAAACAGTTGCCTGCTGCCGGCTGTCTTCATCTCAGCCGCTGCCACCTGCCTCGGCCCGCTCTGCCTGCTCCACTGCCAACTGTTTCCGGGAGGGCTCCAGGGCCTGGGCTGCAGCTGCCATGGCCTGCCAACTGGGCTGCCTCCTGTTGCAGCAGTGGTGGTGGTGGCAGCTGAGGCAAAGACGACAATTAAGACAGCGGCTGTGGGGCTGTCACTGTGACTGCTGGTGGTGGTGGCAGCTGAGGCGACTGCTTGAGGGACATGCCACTCTCTATTTCCAGAGAACTGGGTTTGATTCCCCACTCCTCCACTTGTAGCTGCTGGATGACCTTGGGCAAGCTATAGTTCTGTCACGGCTGTTCTCTCAAAGACAGTTCTGGAAAGAGCTCTCTCAGTCCCACGTACCTCACAGGGTGTCTGTTGTGGGAAGGGGAAGGAGTTTGTAAGCCGCTCTGAGACTCCGAGTGAAGGGCGGGATATAAATCCAGTCTCCTCCTCCTCCTTTTCCTCCTCCTCCGCCACCTTGCCTCTTTCTCCTTCGCCAACTGAGGGAAACACCAGGGCCACGGGTCTGGCCGAGCAACGAGGATGAGCTGGGAAGGCAGCAGTGAGGGAGCAGGCAGAGGCACCCTGGGCAAAGGAGATAGAGGTGAGGCGTTGAAGCCTGCGGCAAAGGCCGCTGGAGAGAGAGGGTGTCGCTCTTGGGTGAGGGGGCAGGGCAAATTCGGGAGGGGGGCACCCTTGTCAGCCCCCTTGTGACTATGGGCCTGGCCCCAGGCGACCTCGCCCCAAGAGGTAAGGCCAGGGTTGCCAACTCTGAGTCGGGGGGTGGAGCCTCAGCACGGCAGGGTCTGGGGAGGGGAGGGGCCTCAGCAGGGTAGAGCCCATCTTTCAACGCACCCATTTTCTTTAAGGGAACCAATCTCTGTCCTCCGGAGATGAGTTGTGATTCCAGGAGATCTCGAGGCCCCACCTGGAAGCTTACAGTCCTAGCCTCACGCAGGGCTCTTTTTGTACCAGGTACTCATTTGCATATTAAGTGACACACCCCTAATGTAGCCAATCCTCCAAGAGCTTACAGTAGCTCCTGTAAGAAGAGCTCTGTAAGCTCTTGGAGGATTGGCTACATTAGGGGGTGTGGCCTAATATGCAAAGGAGTTCCTGCTACAAAAAGAGCCCTGTGCCAGACCAGGTTCCACAGTCCAACGTAAAAGGCTACCGTGAATATGACCCAGCTTTAATTTGGGGTTCAAAAGTAGCTGTTTCAGCAGGGTAGAATTCTGAACACAACCAAAGTCCAGCAATCACTTCTCAGGGGTGCTCTCGGCTGATCCTGCATTGAGCAGGGGGTTGGACTAGATAGCCCGTATGGCCCCTACCAGCTCTGTGTGATTCTACCCTTTTGATGTTAATGGGAATAGTTTCAATTCAAAAGGACTTTAAAGACAGTGACTACCTTTGGATGTATTGGATTCCATCATCTTAGACAGCACAACTATTGGGTATTTTTATAGTCTTAATCAGGGGTTGTTTCGTAGAAAAAGAGCTAGGGGAACTCATTAGCATAACTCATTAGCATATGCCACACCCCCTGACATCACCAGAAGTGTGTCATAAGGCCACACACCCCGCCCCCAACGGTCCCGGCCGGCGGGAGTGCAAGGAAGTCCCGCGAAGGCCCTCCCTGGCCCCAGGCAGGCAGGGGTGGGGAGAGGTAGGGACGAAGCAACTTACCCTCCCTCTTCTCCTCCTGGCTGAATGAGGGCCGGAAGCGGGGCAGCCGGAAGCAGGGGGTGGGGCTTTGTCATGTGCCCCGCCCCTGTACCTCACCCGGGGGAACTGCGACCCCCCGTGATCCCCCCGAAATGACCTCTGCTCTTAATGAAAAGGTTTCTCCTGATTGATGTTTCTTCTTTCCTCTTCCTGGGTCTTCACCTGGGTCTTGCATTAGTCACATGAGTGATTCGATGCGAATAGAAGTCACTATATGCTTGACATGATAGTATCATTGGAGATCAGTAAACAAGAAGCATTTGAGTCAATATACACTACTTTAATTTCATTTCCTTCATTTATACCCTGCCTTTCTCCTCAGTGGAGACCCAAAGCAGCCCACATGGTTGTCTCTCCCAATGTATCCTCACAACAACCCTGCGAGGTAGGCTAGGTTAAGAGTGTGGAACTGGCCTACAGTTACTTAGTGAGTTTCCACGACAGAGTGGAGATGTGAACCCGGGTCTCCAAGACCCTAGTCTGACACTGTAAACCTCCGGCCGCCACTGGCTCTCAATCCAATACCATTCCCTGATGATGTCTCTGAGGACCAATGAGGGCAACTGCGAAGGAGGGCAAATGAGGATGGATTAATTGAATAGACAAGTGTTTTCACAAGGAATGCCTTAATAAAAACAGTGAGGTGGGAGGCTTTGGTCGCTGTGCCAAAAATATTTGCTAAGAACTGAGATAAGCTTCAGATCCGGCCTAACCAAATAAGCAGGTTATAGATGAATAATGTTTTCTTTTTTCATCCACTTGAGGACTCCTGCGGGACAAAATGCTTTTAAATGACTCAAAGAGGACAGCATGGCTGTTGTCACTGAAAATAAATTCATTTGGAAACATTGCTGGAATCCCTGGAAATTCGAGAGGGTGAAAATGTGCATTAAAATATGTCAGGATTTAAGCCCAGGAAACTCCACATCGCCGATTCTGATTCTAGTTTAGGAATAAGATGATGAAAGTCTAATTATGCAGCAGAATTACCCATTGAACACAACGGAGAGCAACGGAGGACTGGATTGCTTGTCTTTCCCCACCTTGTCCTCAACCCAGTGACAGGGAACAGCTGGGCAGAATTTCTGAGTGCCTTTAATGAATTGAATAGTTCATTGTTAGGATTTGGTGATTAAATGCAAAAAGACTAATATTCCTGTGTGGATTTGCTGAGAGACGACTGCCCTGAAAGGCAGGCAGAGCTGGAAAAAAATAAGTCACATGGCCTACCTGGGGGGAGTGAACTACTCAGAAATGCAGAGCATTTAGTGTTTCTATTTTTAAAGTGATTCCAATTACTCCAGCATTTTTTAACTCGCCAGCCTCAGGATAAATGCTGCTTCCTTTCATTTCCATCTCTGGCATAGAAAATCCGTACAAATGAACTTGTGTCGCAACAAATTCAGTTTGCTGTCAAAACTTTCTCCAGCAGCCTGATGAAATCAATTCCAAAACCCCAAGAGGCACTCCGGGGAAGCACCATGTGACACAAAGTCTTCCAAATAAGGGGAAGAAAAGGCTTCCAGCCAACATCTGATAGCCAAAAAAAAAAAATTATTTCCAAGCCCCCGTCATCCCAAAATTTCAGTACTTCCATATTCCTTCCAACAATGCTACAAGACGATGAAGAAGCATCTGTGTCTTAATACACAGTGTGCGTCTAGGTTTTAGGATGACCAGGTTAGCCCAATTTAATCAGATCTGATAAGCTAAGCAGGGTCAACCCTGGTTAATATTCAGATGGGAGACTACCTGGGAAGTCCCGGGTTGCTCACTACACAGAAGCAGGCAATGGCAAACCACCTCTCTTCATCTCTTGCCTTGGAAACACTACAAGTTTGTTGTAAGTTGACTGAAACTTGATAGCCCCTCCCCTTACCCATACATTCAACTGAGGTTTCTGTGTAGCTGTGGTGACAGTTTAATGTATCCTCTGGTTAGACGTGGACCCTTTCATCCAGTAGACAGGCATCTAGTGTAGATATGTATTCAGCTACAGATGCACACAGAGATACTCCTTCATTCTCCCCAGGTGCTGTTGTTGCTGACCGTGCAGTTTCAGGGATGGCCTGGGAGGCCAAAGGCGTAGTGGAAAGGGGCCACACCCTCTCTGACCACCACCCCTTCTTCACTGCTGGAGGGCCAACTCACCAGCAGGAGATGAAGGAGGCATGTTGTGTTCCTCCTCAATGGCCTTACTGCACAGGCGACCCGGAGGGCAAAGTTAGGGGCTCCTAATAAAAACATAAGAACATAAGAGACGCCAGTGTTGGATCAGGCCAAAGGCCCATCCAGTCCAACACTCTGTGTCACACAGTGGCCAGAAATACCAGGCGCCATTGGGAGGTCCACCAGTGGGGCCAGGACATTAGAAGCCCTCCCACTGTTGACCCCCCCAAGCACCAAGAAGACAGAGCATCACTTGCCCCAGAGCCTCTATCTATACCTTGTGGCTAAGAGCCACTGATGGACCTCTGCTCCATATGCTTATCTAATTCCCTCTTGAAGCCGTCCATGCTTCTAGCCGCCACCACTTCCTGTGGCAGTGAATTCCATGTGTTAATGACTCTTTGGGTGAAGAAGTACTTCCTTTTATCCGTTGTAACCCGACCGCTCAGCAATTTCATGGAGTGCCCACGAGTTCTTGTATTGTGAGAGAGGGAGAAAAGTACCTCTTTCTCTACCTGCTCTATCCCATGCATAATCTTATAAACCTCAATCATGTCTCCCCTCAGTCGTTGTTTCTCCAAGCTCCTCTTCATTGACTCTATGGAGGTGGGGCGCTCAGGGCAATACTCTCAGGATAGTTCACAGTAAAATAGCCACTCCACCCTGGGCATCCCAGAAATACAATCACACAAGTTATGTCAGAAGGAATTGTATTTTATTTCTGAAAAAAAGCATACATGTGCCATACCACGGGAATGGGGCTACAACCATAGCTGGACTCCTGCACTAGGTCTGAATTGAACATGAGGTGTGCCTTCCCTGGCCCTGCACAAGCACATACCATGCTTGAGTTTGAGTTGCACACGAGACTCAAAACACAAGAGGAGCTGGACGGTGAGGAGCATGTTTAATTTTGTGACCATTCTCATTTCTGTTTCCTGGTGAGGGACCTGATCCATCTGTGCCCTTGCATGCTGCTCATGCTCTTATTTCCATCATCCTCACTGGCACTCAGCATGTTGAGCATCACGTGGGGCATCACAAGTGAAGGACTGTATGCTTCTTCATATTTTCTCAGCTCCCCGCCGACCCTGTCACACCTTCCAGTAGTAGTGACCAAGTTGGTCTTTGTTATGGCATGAGTTGCAAGTGGTCAGTAAGGCAATATGAACAAACAAGTGTGCTGAAAGACATGCTGCCGTTACAGAGGAAGCCTGGGAAAGCAGAATAGGAACCCGAGGTGATTTCTACGACTTTCCTCTCTCCTTCTTCTAGAGAAAGAGAAGCAGGGGAGGCCATGTGCACCTGCACTCCAATCCACAAATTCACAGCTTGGAGTGCAGGCATGCAAACCCCACTTCTCTCCCAAAGCATTTCAATTTTAAATGCTTTGAGGGAGAAGCAGGGGCTGAGGACCTTTACTCCAAACCGTGAATGCATGCCTTGGAGTGCAGGCGCATGTGACCTCCCCCCGCTTCTTGTTCGAAGCATTTAAAGGGACCCTTTAAATGCTTTCAGGGAGAAGCAAGGGCTGCACGTGGATTTCAGTGCCCCTCCAACTCTTTAAAATGCCCCCCCCCAACTTAAAAACATCCCGGTTATGGGCCTGCAGGAATCAAAACCCTTCCATGAAGTTTGTTAACTCTCACTCTATTATGACTAATCTCTAGTGAAACATTAAAAGGCAGTAATATTTAGAAATGATAAAAAAGTAGAGACATCACCCTGCCAACAAAAGTCCACATGGTCAAAGCAATGGTATTCCCGGTAGTCATGTATGGCTGCGAGAGTTGGACTATATGGAAGGCCGAGTGCCGAAGAATAGATTCTTTTGAACTATGGTGCTGGAGAAGACTCTTGAGAGTCCCTTGGACTGCAAGGAGATCAAATCAGTCAATCCTAAAAGAAATCAACCCTGACTGTTCCCTGGAAGGCCAGATAATGAAACTGAAGCTCAAATACTTTGGCCACCCAATGAGAAGGGAGCACTCACTGGAGAAGACCCTGATGCTGGGAAAGACTGAAGGTCAAAGAAGAAGGGGACAGCAAAGGATGAGATGGTTAGACAGTGTTATTGAGGCAACAAATATGAAATTAAGCAAACTCCGGAGCACGACGGAAGACAGGAGGGCCTGGTGTGATGTGGTCCATGGGGTCGCGAAGAGTCGGACTCGACTGTGCGACTGAACAACAACAACAATTTGCTCCCAATTTGTTTCCAGAGCCAATTCAAGGTATTAACTTTTAACTCCCTATATAGTTTGGGACCGGCATACTTTAAGGACCTCCTACTTCCCTAGGACCCTACTCAACCGCTCAGGTCATCTTCAGAGGCCTTGCCCCGGGTGCCCCTGTTATCTGAGGCTACATAAGAACATAAGAGACGCCAATGTTGGATCAGGCCAAAGGCCCATCCAGTCCAACACTCTGTGTCACACAGTGGCCAGAAATACCAGTGCCATCAGGAGGTCCACCAGTGGGGCCAGGACATTAGAAGCCCTCCCACTGTTGACCCCCCCCCCCAAGCACCAAGAAGACAGAGCATCACTTGCCCCAGAGCCCCTAGCTATACCTTGTGGCTAATAGCCACTGATGGACCTCTGCTCCATATGCTTATCTAATTCCCTTTTGAAGCCGTCCATGCTTGTAGCACCCACCACTTCCTGTGGCAGTGAATTCCATGTGTTAATCACTCTTTGGGTGAAGAAGTACTTCCTTTTATCCGTTCTAACCCGACCGCTCTGCAGTTTCATGGAGTGCCCACGAGTTCTTGTATTGTGAGAAAGGGAGAAAAGTACCTCTTTCTTTACCTGCTCTTTCCCATGCATAATCTTATAAACCTCGATCATGTCACCCCTCAGTCGTCTTTTCTCCAAGCTAAAGAGCCCTAAGCGCTTTAACCTTTCCTCATAGGGAAAGTGTTCCAACCCTTTTATCATTCGAGTTGCCCTTTTCTGCACTTTTTCCAAAGCTATAATATCCTTTTTAAGGTGTGGTGCCCAGAACTGCACACAGTATTCCAAATGAGGTCTCACCATTGATTTATATAGGGGCATTATTATATTGGCTGATCTGTTTTCAATACCCTTCCTAATAATCCCCAGCATAGCATTGGCCTTCTTTATTGCAGTCACACACTGTCTCGACATTTTCAGTGAGTTATCCACTACAACTCCAAGATCTCTCTCTTGCTCAGTCTCTGCCAGTTCAGACCCCATCAATGTGTATTTATATTTAGGATTTTTGGCTCCAATGTGCATCACCTTGCACTTGGCCACATTGAACCCCATTTGCCATGTTGACGCCCACTCGCCCATCCTTGACAGATCCCCTTGGAGTGCCTCACAATCCTCACTGGTTTTCACCACCCTGAACAACTTTGTATCATCCGCAAATTTAGCCACTTCACTGCTTACTCCCATCTCCAAATCATTAATGAACAAGTTAAAAAGCAGTGGACCAAGTACTGATCCCTGCGGTACCCCACTGCTTACCACCCTCCACTGAGAAAATTGCCCACCTACACTCACTCTCTGTTTTCTATGAACTAGCCAGTTTTTGATCCATAAAAGGACTTGTCCTTCTATCCCATGATTTTTGAGCTTACTTAGGAGCCTTTGATGAGGAACTTTATCAAAAGCTTTCTGGAAGTCAAGGTAAATAATATCTATTGGATCCCCCTTGTCCACATGTTTGTTCACCCCCTCAAAGAACACTAACAGGTTAGTGAGACAAGATCTTCCCTTACAGAAACCGTGCTGAGTCTGCCTCAATAGGTTTTGTTCATCTATGTGCCTACTAATTCTTTCCTTAATAATGGTTTCCACCAATTTACCCGGTATCGACGTCAGACTGACTGGCCTGTAATTTCCCGGATCTCCTCTGGAACCCTTTTTAAAGATGGGAGTGACATTAGCTACCTTCCAATCCTCAGGAATGGAGGCAGATTTTAAGGAAAGATTACATATCTTTGTCAGGAGATCTACAAGTTCACATTTGAGTTCTTTCAGAACTCTCGGATGTATGCCATCTGGGCCTGGTGATTTTTCAGTTTTTAAGTTGTCTATCAGTTTTAGGACCTCCTCTCTCGTCACCTCAATCTGACTCAGGTCTTTCAACACCCCTCCTGAAATCAGTGGTTCTGGAGTGGGCAAGCACTTCTCATCTTCCACAGTGAAGACGGAGGCAAAAAATGCATTTAGCTTCTCAGCCATTTCCCTATCATCCTTCAATACTCCTTTTACCCCTTGGTCGTCCAAGGGCCCCACTGCCTCCCTGGCTGGTTTCCTGTTTCTAATGTATTTGAAGAAAGTTTTATTGTTGGTTTTTACGTTTTTTGCTATATGCTCCTCATATTCCCTTTTTGCCTGCCTGACCTCAGACTTGCATTTTATTTGCCATAGCCTGTGTTCCGTTTTATCAGCCTCACTGTGACTAGCTTTCCACTGCTTAAAGGAATTCTTTTTACTTTTTACAGCCTCCATTACTCTGTTTGTTAACCATGCAGGCTTTTTCCTATACCTGTTTGTGCCTTTCCTAACCTGCGGAATATATATTTTTTGAGCTTCTAGGATCGTAGTTTTAAATAGATCCCAAGCTTCCCCAATTGTTTTGACCCTTTCTACTTTTCCTTTCAGTTTCCTCCCCACGTGTCCCCTCATATCAGAGAAATTACCCCTTTTAAAGTTAAAAATGGTTGTGTGAGTCTTTTTGGCCAATTCTCTATTTGTACAAATGATGAACTCAACAACATTATGATCACTGTTTCCAAGCGGTGCAATCACTTTTACATCTCTCACCAGGTCTTGAGTGTTACTTAGGACCAAATCAAGGATCGCCTCTCCCCTGGTAGGTTCCGTGACCATCTGCTCCATAGCACAGTCATTTAGAGTGTCTAGAAACTCAATCTCTTTTTCCCGGCTAGAACACATATTGACCCAATCAATGTGTGGGTAGTTAAAATCACCTATTATTACACAGTGTTTTTGTCTAGTTGCTATCTTTAAGGCATTCATCATTTTATAATCCTCCTCTATCTTTTGATCTGGTGGGCGATAACAAACTCCCAGTGTTAAGTTTCCTTTTGGCCCCCCTATTTCAACCCATAGAACTTCCAGAAGCGAATCCAATTCACTTAGCCTCTCAATCTTTCTAGACTTTATACCCTCTCTGACATACAGAGCTACCCCACCTCCAACCCTTCCCCCCCTATCCTTCCGATATAATATATAACCGGGAATCACTGTGTCCCACTGATTTTCCTCATCCCACCAAGTTTCAGAAATACCCACAATGTCTATTTTTCCCTCCGACACCAAGCACTCCAACTCCCCGATTTTACCTCGGACACTTCTAGCATTTGTATAGAAACAGCTGTAATTTCCCTTACAAGTTAAGCCTGCATCCTTCCTCTTGCTATCTCGAGTCGTTGTCCGGCAGTCCATGTCACCAGCCATGGCCTCTGTGGACAATTTCAATCCACCTCCCTGTAGAAAAGCAACCGGTACCCCCTCACCTCTCTCAGATGAGCCAACCCGAACCAGAGACTTTTCATCTCCTGTCGGCTTTCCCCCAATATTCAGTTTAAAAGCTGCTCTGCCACCTTTTTGATTTTAAGTGCCAGCAGCCTGGTTCCTTCTCGGGACAAGTGGAGACCGTCTCGCCTGTACAGCTCCCTCTTGTTCCAAAAAGTATCCCAGTGCCTAACAAACCTGAACCCTTCCCCCCTACACCATCGTCTCATCCACGCATTGAGACTCCTGATCTCTGCCTGTCTCTCCGGCCCTGCGCGTGGAACAGGTAACACTTCTGAGAAGGCTACCTTGGAGGTCCTGGACCTAAGTTTCCTGCCCAGCAGCCTAAATTTCTCCTCCAGGACCTCACGACTGCATTTCCCCACATCGTTGGTGCCGACATGCACCACGACCACTGGCTCCTCCCCAGCACTATCTACCAGCCTATCTAAAACACGCGTAATGTCCGCTACCTTCGCACCAGGCAGGCAAGTCACCATACGGTCAGTACGCGGGTTCGCCACCCAGCTGTCTACCTGCCTAAGGATCGAATCACCCACTACCAAGAGCCCCCCTCCCACCCTGCTCAGGGATGGTTCCTTGGTGCAAAAGGAGAGCCGCTCACCAGCTGGGGAAGAGGTCCCTTCTGAGGGCACATTCCCCTTATCCTCAGCATGGTGCCCTGTTTCCCCTAGACCCTCATGCTCCCTGACAGCAGCGGGGCTGCCAGATCCAGAGTGGGACGTAGCTAACAAGTCCCCGAGAGTCTTTTCTGTGTGCCTAGCTGACTGTCTCTGCTTCTCCAGGTCAGCCACCTTGGCCTCAAGGGAGCACACACGTTCCCTGAGAACCAGGAGCTCCTTGCACCGAGGACACACCCAAGACTTCTGCCCAGTGGGCAGATAGTCATACATGTGACACTCCGTGCAAAACACTGGATAGCCCCCAACCCCCTGCTGGCATTCTGGCTTCATAATTCTTTTAAAATAAATAAATATAATCCCCCTTTTAAACCCTTGGTATTTATGTGGTTTTTGTTATCAAGTCAAATTATTTTACGGGAAAGACAAAGAGCCTAGGGCCTTGTCTTTCTGGCTCTTTTTGGGCTTCTTACAGAGCCCCTAGTCTAAGAGCCACAGGCAAAGAGCCCTTTAGCTCGTGCCTCTGGCAAGGTGCTTCCTTAAATAGAGGCCTCCCCCAGCAGAGGTCAGGCAGCAGCTATTCAAATTCAAATTCACCCAGGCACTCAATCACAAGCAAAACAATGCCCCTTCCACTTCCTCTCAATTACAGGCAATCCCAGTCAAACAATGCCCGTTCCTCTCCCACACTCAATCAGCCAGGACTCTGCAAGAACTCTAAGTGCTTCCACACACTGCTAAACACAGTTTTCCCACAAAATATCCTTAGCTGAATTCTCTCAGCTGAAAGCAAGTAAAAGAAACCCACTCACCTCTCTCACAGCTCTCTCTCCTGCTCCTGCTCAGAGCTCAGCTGGTCTCCTACATGGTGTCAGACTCCTGCAGCCATGGTTGAGTACAAGTCCAGGAACTATAAGGAGTTCTGACACTTTGTCAGACTCCTGCAGCAATCAGTTCCCAACAGCTTTTATTCAAAGAAGTAAAGTTTATTGAGAGATTGAGAATATGCAGATATCTTAACCATCTCGTGTTCGAACTAAAATAAAGCATGCAAAGCAAATACTTATACATCATTCAAGGGGACCCCCTGATGACCCAGGGCCAATCGGGGATCAGGTAGAAGCCTGCCAAAGTAACAGGCTACTTTTCCCAAGAGAAATGCTACACCAGGCACTGATGGTCATACAGAGATAATAGAAACACAGAAGACACAGCAGAATTGAAACTTAACATTCCAGAGTCACCCCCACTCCCATGGCAGCCAGGGCTTGAGAAAGACCAAGCTGACACATGGAGGGCACCAATATTATGGAATACATTCCCCAGCTGGATTCATCTGCCCCCGTCGAACATTGTCTTCTGCCAGTGGGTAATGACTTGTTTGATTTCCCTTCACTAACCCTCCTTCCCATTTAATTGTTAATTAGCGTTTAAATAAACAGAGAAACATAACACGCATTAAAACTATATTACAAACTTCAAAAATAATACACATGTATGTATGTTAGCAAGCATCTCGAATAACTCTGACTAGGCCAATTTTGCCAGAGCATTGAAGCTAAGCAGGGTTGGCCATGGTCATGGAGTACTTGGATTTGAGACCACCAAGCAAGAATGGGGCTGCTATGCAGAAGAAGGCAAGGAGCAAGGAGGGAGGTCTCTTTTGTGCTGTTTCCTTCGAGGCAGACAGAGCTCTTAACTGAGGTCTGGAGGAAGCAGACATTGCCATGTGCTGGCTTGCACACTGGAAGGAGGCGGGAAGGTAATGGAAATCTGTAGAGATCTGTAACTTTCTAAGCCAAGGAGCCTGCCTTTTATTTAACAACAGATAGGGCATGTATAGGAGCTGCGGTGGCTCAGACTGGAAGGTCTGTAGTTTGGCAGTTCGAGACCCGAGTGCCGCATGATGGAGTGAGCTCCCATCTCTGGCCCCAGCTCCTGCCAACCTAGCAGTTTGAAAGCAAGAAATTGCAAGTAGATAAATAGGTACCGCTTCGGTGGGAAGGTAATAGTGTTCTGTATGCCTCAGCGTTTAGTCATGCCAGCAACATGACCATGGAGAAGTCTTTGGACAGTGCTGGCTCTTCAGTTTGGAAACAGAAATGAGCACCGCCCTCTAGAGTCAGATTCGACTAGCTTTCGAGCAAGGGAAACCTTTACTAGAGTATGTATAGAGGGGAGGGACAGAGGATTTGCATTTTACCCATTTCTTTTTAATCCCTTGCTTTGTCTGGTGATGTGCTAATATGCTTATGAACATTTTCTTTTTAATAAATACTTTATAACTTTGGATGCTAGTAGCGGTTCTCTGTACCACGTAGACCTCCACCGTCTTGGACATGCTATTTTAAATGGAGCACAAGAGGGAAGGCAGGCAGTTGGCAAGTGGCTATTCCTCCAAGGGCACATGAGGCAGTAAATGTTCCCCGTGGTGACCAGGCTCTGGGCAGCGGGCAGCGGGAGACACAGAGGCCAGGCCTCAGAACTTGGAAGGGAAGCTGGGAGTCCTGACCCAAAGGTCAAGTGGTGGTGGTCGGTTCCCAAAGAGAAAGAAAAACCTCTCCCAGGTGTTGAGAAAACCTTGGAGGGCAGAGCAGAAGAGGGCCTGCAGGCCAGAGCAAGCCTGTTCCGCCACACCAGCCGTGGAAGAACTAAAGGGCTCTGCCTGCCCCAAGGAGGGAGGGAAGAACAACATCTCTCTGAGGGGTGTCTCCAAAGGACCGTCTGTGCAAGGAGCCAGTTGGAAGGTGGAAATGCCATTGCCTGAGGAATCAGTAGAATCAAGGAAGGACAGGAGCACGTGCTGCCTGCTAGCACTGTTGCCTTTTGATACTGTCCATGGGGTTTTCTTGGCAAAAATACTAGAGTGGGCTGCCATTTCCTTCTCCAGCCACCCTGCCAACAAACGTCCGCATGGTCAAAGCAATGGTATTCCCAGTAGTCATGTATGGCTGCGAGAGTTGGACTGTAAGGAAGGCCGAGTGCCGAAGAATAGATGCTTTCGAACTATGGTGCTGGAGAAGACTCTTGAGAGTCCCTTGGACTGCAAGAAGATCAAATCAGTCAATCCTAAAAGAAATCAACCCTGACTGTTCCCTGGAAGGCCAGATAATGAAACTGAAGCTCCAATACTTTGGCCGCCCAATGAGAAGGGAGCACTCACTGGAGAAGACCCTGATGCTGGGAAAGACTGAAGGTCAAAGAAGACGGGGACGGCAAAGGATGCGATGGTTAGACAGTGTCATAGATGCAACGAATATGAAATTGAGCAAACTTCAGAGGACGGTGGAAAACAGGAGGGCCTGGCATGATCTGGTCCATGGGGTCGCGAAGAGTCGGACTCGACTGTGCGACTGAACAACAAAAAGCACTGTCACACCTAAAGTTGAAAACAACACAAATTTCTCT
The DNA here is from genome assembly GCF_001447785.1 of Gekko japonicus. Lineage (NCBI taxonomy): Eukaryota > Metazoa > Chordata > Lepidosauria > Squamata > Gekkonidae > Gekko > Gekko japonicus. Next base: position 1,463,080 of record NW_015167528.1, on the reverse strand, counting down.
GGGGCGGGATGGTAGTTTCACTAGGAATCCTGGATTCTGGAACATCACAGCAATGACATGAAACAGCAATTTCCATATGTATCTTCAGCTTGAGTATTTTGTTATGCACACCCCTGAACAGGACGTAAACTGAACTGACGGACATTCAAGCACCCCACTTTACCAGTGGAAAACCTATAATGAACAAGGATTAGAAGTACACAAAATGACCACATTTACTTGAAAGGAAGACTACCCTGAATAGAATAGGACCCCCTTTAAAACTGTCATAGACACACAAACACACACACACACACACACACACACACTGTTATTGGCCCTAACTGTAACTTTTATGCAAATGTAAGACTCCCCCCCCCCCTTTTTTGTGGCATAACTGTGACAAACCCTGGTCTTACTTTTAAGTACGTTTTCTTGGTATCAGACAGCAACACAGATGTTGCATGCTCTCATAAATATGTGAAGCAATGTGCATACATGATTTCATAGATTTTGTTTTTCAGCTGTAGCTGTTCAATTGAGTCTCTCATCCTATTCATTTAAAGCCAGAGGTTTTTTTTTTTCATTTTTCTGATTGTAAATGGCTCCCTGTAATCATAGAGGTGAGACGTATTTATTTTCTACCCAAATTATGGACTCCGGCTTCCTGTGCTAGAGAGCGGATTTCTGTAATGAAACTGGATCTGGATCCATCCTAAAATCTTAAGCCCCTTGAAGTCCCGTCGATTCACACATAAAAAGAGGCCAAAGCAAACCACACGTCCTACTTTTTTAAAGTACAAAATGAGCCATGGCTCACAGTTGATACCTGTCATTTTGTTTCACCTCCTCTATCAGCAGTGTCTCCTGCCAACCTAGCCGTTCGAAAGCAAGAAATTGCAAGTAGATAAATAGGGACCACTTTGGTGGGAAGGGAACAGCGTTCCATGCACCTTGGGAGTTTAGTCATGCCGGCCACATGACCATGGAAACGTCTTCGGACAGCGCTGGCTCTTCGGCTTTGAAACGGAGATGAGCACCACAACCCTAGAGTCGGACTCGACTGGCTTTCGAGAAAGGGAGACCTTTACCTTTACCTATCAGCAGTGCAGTTTTCAGGGCCACAGAGTAGGATGCATCCAGCTGCCCATGCAGTCACGACCCCACCAGTCTGCTGCCTATGGACATTCCACACAGGGGGGCAACAATGCAGGGCCTCTTGTCAGGCACAGCTGGTGTCGTGAACACCCCAGCGTCCATAAACCACAGTCAGAATCCACCAGTCACACAACAACAGCCGATGATGCCCCAGCGAGTGGCACACACAGGAGCAGCCCATCTCTGGCTACCAATATGGCTGCTGCCCCCCAACCCAGAGGGCCAGCAGACAGGGCAGAATGACCCTGCAGCTGTTGCACCACAACAGAGCCCAAGAGGCCCTTTCCCCAGCCCAGAGAAGATGCCGCCCCTTCCCCAGCAACAGAGGGCCCCCCACACACACACACAGCCTCGCTCCTAGGCATATACCTCCTTCCCTCGGAGAAGTGAAAACAGAGGCCAGATGTCAACCCATGACTCCCGGCACTCCAGACTGGCTCCTAAGCCCAGAGGAGGAGGGGAGTCTCCCAGGGATCATGCCAGCAGGCACAGGGCACCCCTTCAGCCCTGACAGCACCACCGCCCGCACGGGGCCAGGCAGAGGATATGGCACAGATGGGCATGTCACGGCGACAGCAGGACCACAGCTCCTGATTCCATCCCTGTACGGGCAGAAGAAAGAGGAGGGCAAAAGTCCCTGGGAGGACAGCGGAGGGGGGGGACACAGGAAGCTCAGCTGACGGGCGGCCCCAGATTCCCGTCCTTCTCCACTGGGCACCCCCACTCCACAGCTTCCCTGGCAGGCAGCAGAGTGCCTGCCTGTCCAAAGGATTTGCATGGCTCAGACGCCAGCAGGGCTGTGGGAGAGTGCGGAACTCAGAGATCCCCCCTCAGACCGCCCTTTCTGCAGGCACACTGCACACCGCCATCCGCAGGGTGTGTGCACGCGGGGGGGGAGGAGCAGGGGACTGGGGGGGGCAGCCTCCAAGGTCCCACTGGGGCCCAGCTACGCTTTGCAGCTGAACAAAACAGCAGCCCTCCAAAAAAGAAGGAAGAGTGGCAGCCACCCCATCATGGAGACCCCGAGTTAGAGGTGTGAAGGGGGGAAGTTAGGGACAGGGGAAGGGGTGAGGCAGAGAGGGTGTGGAGCAGCTGTCAGTCCAGGGGAAAACAAACAGTCATAGGCACAGCTGTGGGAAAATCCAGACTTTATTGAACCGCAAATCATGAGGAGGTCTGATGAACTAAGGGGCCCACTCTCCGGGCTCCGGGGAAGACAGGCTGGAACCAGAGACTGAGTGTGTGTGTGGGGGGGGAGTCATGCCCATGTGCCCTGCTGGTCTCCCTCTTGAATCACCACCCGCACTGAAGCAAAACAGAGACATGCAGTGATGGCAGACAGCAGAGGTCCACAGTCCCAGCCCCAAGGCAGATACAGATGCAGATGCAGATGCCATCCAAACTACACTCACCTGTCCTGTGACTGCAAATGACCAGTCCACCCCTGCACCTGCTGCACAGGGTTCGGATCTTGCAAGGGAACGAGATGCAGGGTTGGCCACCCAGCGAGCTGATCCACGGAGCAAAGGGGGGGGCAGCTGCAACACGGAGCCCTGTCCTCCACCGGGCGGGGGGGGGGGTCCTGATAAAGGAGTGAGCTAACGGCCCAGTACAGGACTGAAGGCATTCCCTCCCCACCCAAACTTTCCTGGGATCTTTTCTCATTGCATGACAGGAGCCATGATGCCGGCTGCTGGCTCAGTGGTGGGAGGTGGCATTGCTGGAGAGGCACCCGGCCGTGTGTGAGGGGAACAGGGAGGCAGATCTGGATCCCCGGCCCTTGCTTACCTGTAAGTACACGGTTGCCCCTTCAGGTCAAGCCCCCAGAGAGGGAGTACCTTTTAGGCTCCTTAGAAAGGGACCCATTTGCCTCCCCTCTCCCTCCGGGGCATTTGCAGTAGGTGCCAGGGGCCCGCTCTGTGCTGCTCTGTGCTCACCCTGCATCCGCACAGCAAGGGGCTCTGAGGCAGGGTCCCAGGTCACAAGCCCAGCCTAATAACTTACAGGGTGTCCTGGTGGAGGCTTTTGTTGGGCTGGGGGGCAGGGGTTGGGTGCTTGGGAGGGGGTTGGGTGCCACAGACAATGGGGGCAATTGAGAGTAAGTAGTAGGGTTTTATACCCTGCTTTTATCTCACAATCTCTTACACATAGGGTGTGCAGCAAAACATTATCTCTTCTGAAAGGCCCGATCCCCTCAAGTGAGAGGTAAGCCCCAGCACCTCCTCAGTCCCACAGTCAATACGGAACCCCATTCAATCTGGTTCCAGCCCAGTTGCGTATCTTTAGCAGAACCTCCTTCTCAAGGGGGCCTCTTGGCAGGTGAAGGTTGTCTCTCCCAAGTCTCCCCCCCCCCAGTCCATTTACAACCAGCTCTGGATCAACAGAGGGCCCACCTCTCTCGCCCTTTGCCCGTGGGCTCCTAGAAATCCACCCCCTCTGGCCAGAGAAACATTTCCCCTGCCTCCTCTCCATCCCTGGACATTTGCTCACCTTTGTTTAGGTCTCAGGCTAGTCCCATTCCTGTAGTCTTGAGAGAGAGAGAATCAATTTGTATTTAGCCATAGGCTACTACAAACTAAGGATAACTGTTTGCATGTTTGGCTTAAGACCTCGGGTCAATGAAGCTAATAAATGAAATGGAAATGGAAACCAAGGATAACAACAGAGAGGGTTGCTATAAGGTATTTGTATAAAATGGAATAAAATCTAAGATATAATAAAACCATAAAACCTTAGACAAATCAGAATAAGATAAACTGTAAAATATAAGCTGTTAATTAAGTCAAAAGGTGTCCACTAAGATCAGTATTAATTAGTTCCCATAAGAAGAGTGTTGGCCCGTATCTTCTTTGCAGTCCAGGCATATAATACCATTCTATAAGATATGTTGACATCGGAATTAGCTAACAAGAATACAGTCTTCTCAGAGTCTGAGTAGAAACGTAATTCCAATAAAATCCTGGAGAGGAATTTTAACCTAGGTTGGACATACATTGAACGTTCAAGAATATAATGGGGAAGATCCTCAATAACAGATGAGGCACAAAAACAGAAGTGCTGTTCCTTATGTGTTCCTCTTGCTTGAAAGCTAGTCAAATCCAACTCTACAGTTGCAGTGCTCATCTCCATTTCCAAGCCGAAGAGCCAGCGCTGTCCAAAGACATTTCCGTGGTCATGTGGCCAGCATGACTAGACACCAAGGTGCACTGAACACTGTTACCTTCCCACTGAAGTGGTACCTATTTATCTAACTGCAATTTCTTGCTTTCGAACTGCTAGGTTGGCAGGAGCTGGGACCAGAGACGGGAGCTCACTCCACCATGTGGCACTCAGGTCTTGAACTGCTGAACTACCGACCTTCCGGTCTGCAGCTCGGCGTCTTAACCACTTGAGACACCGCAGCCCTACAGTGTTCTACTATAGCAGCCGGCTAATATGGCCGTTGGCACTGATTCAAAACGTAAGGATGTGAAGGCTGTAGTCGGCATCGGGTGCTCCTCTGGGCCTTTGGGGTGGGGCCTACTGGTGGGGGCACACGAGCTTTTGGTTTCCATGGGCCCCTATGGACCATGCCATGTATTTTTTGCTGACTCAACTTTCCACTTCTGTTCCAGGGCTGAAATGGTTTCAGGAGCCAACTAACTCTTTCCATGCCCCCTGGCCTGCCTGCTTCCATGCCAATGCAGGGGCCCGTGCCTCTGACTCACTGACGAGTGGCCGCAACAGGGCTGTGCATTTGGGCGAGAATTGCAGGACAGCCCAGGGCACTGCCCCAGCACAGCTCCCATTCACTCTGGCACATCTTGTAGCTAGCTGGGCCCCTGAACACTCCCGCGCCTTATGACTGTGCTGTTCATGATGAAAGGGTTGAACATTTAATTATCTTTTAACATGTCGCCAGAAATGCACTTGACCCCAGCTGCTACCTTTGAAAAGGATTTCACCTTCCAGGTTAATAATACAAGACACTTCGTCCTAAATGAGGTCCTACAAATCCAGGCCTCCAACCAGCACCAGAAGGAAAAATACAGATTTGCATTTCATTGGAATAAACAGCTTGCATTTGGTCTGAAATTAATGTATTGCCAGATACTAACTTTGGGTATGCCAGGAACAAATCATATGGCTGAAAATTATTTCCAGATACGGCTGTTAACCCAGATCTGGAGTTCCCCAACTGTATCTCCTTTTTATTGCTTGTTATATAGGGGGCACCATAGTTCATGGTTACCCCATAGCACATGTAAGATTTCCACTGCAGTAACGATGGCTGTTGTGGCAGAAATTGTTCATACTCCTGTGCAGAACTGAGAATAGTATAATTTACACTCTGGTCTCAAAGGGGAAAAAGATCAACAACATCAGATATGCAGACGATACCACTCTAATGGCAGAAAGTGAAGAGGACCTAAAGAGCCTCTTGCTCAGAGTAAAAGAGGAGAGCGCAAAAGTGGGCTTGAAGCTCAACATAAAAAAAACTAAGATCATGGCATCCGGCCCCATCACTCCTTGGCAAATAGAAGGGGAAGTCGTGGAAGCAGTGACAGACTTCACGTTCCTGGGATCCAAGATCACTGCAGATGGTGACTGCAGCCATGAAATTAAAAGACACCTGGCAAACCTAGACAGCATAATAAACAGAAGAGATATCACCCTCCCAACAAAAGTCCATATGGTCAAAGCAATAGTATTCCCAGTAGTAATGTATGGTTGTGAGAGTTGGACTATAAGAAAGGCCGAGTGCTAAAGAATAGATGCTTTTGAATTATGGTGCTGGAGAAGACTCTTGAGAGTCCCTTGGACTTCAAGGAGATCCATCCTAAAAGAAATCAACCCTGACTGTTCCCTGGAAGGTCAGATACTGAAGCTGAAGCTCAAATACTTTGGCCACCAAATGAGAAGGGAGCACTCACTGGAGAAGACACTGATGCTGGGAAAGATTGAAGGCAAAAGAAGTAGGGGACGGCAACGGATGAGATGGTTAGACAATGTTATCGATGATGATGATGAAGAAGAAGAGGAGGAGGAGGAGGAGGAGGAGGAGGAGATTGGATTTATACCTCGCCCTTCACTACCCAAAGTAGTCAGAGCAGTTTACAATCTCCTTTCCCTTCCCCTCCCCACAACAGACACCCTGTGAGGGAGGTGGGGCTGAGAGAGCTCTAACAGAAACTGTTCTTTTTCAAGGACAGCTCTTATCAGAACTATGGCTTGCCCAAGGTCATCCAGCAAGTGCAAGTGGAGGAGTGGGGAATCAAACCTGGTTCTCCCAGATTAGAGTCCGTGCACTTAACCACTACACCAAACTGGCTCTCGATGCAACGGACATGAAATTAAGCAAACTCCAGAGCGCGATGGAAGACAGGAGGGCTTCTCCCCCATAGCCAGTCAGAACACAGAAGTTATTTGCATATGCAGCCTTATTGGCCTTTGCCTTGGAACACAGAGGTCGTTTGCATATGCGACTTGATTGGCTTTTGCCTCTTAACATTCTAACCAGTTTTTCTGTTCTGAGGTAAAATGTGTCCAATCTCCAGGTGAGGGCTGGAGATCACTCAGAATTACAACTGCTTTCCAGATGGCAGAGATCAGTTCCCCTGGAGAAAATGGTGGGCTCTGTATCCTTATATGCTGCTGAGGTGGCCCCCGTATGACAGCCAATGTGACGTAGCAGTCAGGGCTTCAGAGCACGGGAGAGGCTGCAGGTGTGTGGGGGGGTGGAAAGCTGAAGAGTGAGGGGGAAATAAAGGTAGGTTAATAATTGGCTGGGAAGGAGATAGGGTTGCCAACTCCAGGTGGGAAATTCCTGGAGATGTGAGGGATGGAGCCTGGAGAGGGTGAGGTTTCAGGAGGCGTGGGACCTCGGACAGGTAAAAAAGCCATAGACTCCACCCTCCAAACCAACCATTCCCTTCTGGGGAACCATCGTTGCCAGTCTCCAGGTGAGGACTGGAGATCACTCAAAAATTACAACTGCTCTTTAGGTAGCAGAGATCAGTTCCTCTGGAGAAAATGGTGGACTCAGTGTCATTATACCCTGCTGAGGTCACCACAGCAAATTGACACTGAGTGTCCAAAGCCAGGGCACCCGCCCAGAGCCCCTTTCTAGAGATCGTTGTATTTATTTCCACAACGAACCTTTTTCCTAGTAATTATATAATTTATGTTTGCTATTGGTAGTAGTTTGATCATCAAAAAGAATCAAAAACAATGTTCCTCTCTCTTTTTTTCAACAGAACTCCTTTTTTGGTCCTACATTGATTAACTACATTGTCTTATTATTGTATCATTGAGCCTATATGTACAAATATTTCTTGACCACTGAAGGAGGCCACTTTGGTCAAAATGTGTCTGGTCACAATAGGTCCCACTTGTGTATATCGTACACTTCTATTCTGTACTGAAGCTACAATTGGGCCCATAATTGTGTTTAAATAATTGATAATAAATATGTGGAATTTTGATAATATATAAGTTTTAGTTTTTAGTCACTGGCCTTTTACTTTGTACGTAACGAACCTTTCAGGTTGATTCATTTGCTTTGGTTAAGTTCCCCCTCCCCTCCTTTCTTTGTATTGAATCAGACCATAGGTCCATCAAGGTCAGTATTGTCTACTCTAACTGGCAGTGGCTCTCCAGGGTCTCGGGGAGAAGTCTTTCACTTCACTTACTGCCAAATCCTCTTTAACTGGAGTTACCAGGGACCTTCTGCATTCAAAGAAGAGGCTCTTCCACAGTCACTTTCCCCCCAGGAGCAGCATTTTGTGAAGATCCACAAGCTATGGAAGGAGGCAAGAAGTTCAATCCGGCCACTGAAGTTTCTCCTCTAGTCTGGATCCAACCCGTAGTCTGGAGCGGTGAAGAAATAAATACTGACAGCTTGAGGCGTCAAACTGCTGTGAAGTAGGACAGGGAGCCAGTATAAATGTTTAAGGAGTAGGAAGGATGAAAGGTAGCAGAAAGCTAAGCCTTGTTCACACCTTAGCACCCGAATCTGCTGTCAAGGGCAACTTGAAACAGGCCTGAAGGGTTGAATGCGGTGTTTTAATACCATCACAGCTTGGCCCGGCAACACAGCTGGAAGATCAAGTGGATGAGGGTAATGGACAGCTCCTGCCAGTCGAGGAGCAGATTCTGGCTGATAACCATAATGCCTGATTTCAAACAGACCACTTTACAAAAGGATGTGTTACATTCCAAACCTAAGTAGGGCTGTGTCCAAGCACAACTAAGAATAATGTGATTGCTCAGGCTGATCTGTGTGAGCAAATCAGGGAGCCATCATGGTGTGTGGAGGTTAAAGTGTCAGGCTGCGAGAGGCCCAGGCTCAGACCCCCCACTCTGCCAGGGAAGCTTGCGGAATGACCTGGGGCTCATCACACAGTCTCAGACTCCGCCTAAACTACCTTACGGGGCTGTTGTGAGGATAAAATGGAGGAGAGGAAATGATATAAGCTGCTTCAGGTTCCCAGTGGGAAGAGACACGGGGTACAAATGAAGTAGATAAGTGTTGGGATTCTTTTAAGTAAGTCAGCAGAGTAAGTAAGAGACTGAGTTCATGGTGTGTATTAAAATATAAAAGTTTACTATAAACCTAACATGGGAAAAAGGTACACAGGATATAAAATAACAAAGAGCTAATATGCCTACATCCTTGCAGCTAAAAGGTAAAACGGGAATGGCGGGCGTCTTCTCCCTCAGTCAGAAACAAAGAGAGGAAAGAGAAGCCAATATGCTAAGTACTTGACAGGTTGGTTTCCAATCAGACTAGCAAGTTAGCTCCAAAGTTCCCAGGCATTCTATTGTCTAAACAGATTGGGTACAAACAAACATGTGACTTCCTGTTGATCATAACAAACATCATTAACCCTGTAAATACTGAAGTGTTTTGACTTGTAACACCCAACAATAAGTAATACGTAATTGAAAAAAAGAAGGGGGGGGGGGGGGGGGACAGAGAGAGGTTTTTGAGTCCATCGACATGACCTGCCGCTCCTGTATTGTACCTTGGGGGTGCCAGTGGCCGGCTTATGGGGCAGGCTCTGCTTCCTGTTCTCCACCCATCATCAGTGGAGCAGCGAGGGGGGGGGGGGGGGGAGGGGGAGAGAGATGTTGTCAGATGTGGCAGCAGCACTACCAGGTGAAAACCCAGAAGTTGTGTCACTGGGTTGAGCAATGTTCCAGGGACTTCCCCAATCTCTTACCATATATCTTTACCAAAGAGACTGAGAAGAAAACTCCTCGTGGGTCCCCTAGTTACAGCTTCTTAGTTTCAATGTACTTATGCTGGAAACTTTTCCGCAGAGAGAAAAGGCAAACAAAAGTGAAGGATTTTATATTACGATGATAATATATAACTCAACGGAAACTGCAAAGAAAAACTGAGAGGAAGAGGGGGCCACTCCTCCAGTTTCATTATCCTCAGTTCGAAAGGTTTTCTGGATGTGAGCCGTTTCATGGGAATTGTGCGTTCCGTCAAAAGATACCAATTGAGTGGGTTTCATTATATGGAAAGTGTTATCTGAGACTATTAAATGATAATAAAGTTTACCCATGTAAAGTGTAATTATAAAGCAAACAGCAAAGGCAAATGAAACATATAATTTGCAAAGGACGGGTGTCATTTTTATGGCACGCAAGGGCCAAAATATTCTATTCTGATAAGATTGTTTGAACATTTCTATAAAATGCTGTCCTGGTGGCACTCTGCACCGGTGAGTCTAAACACTAAGCTCGTTGTGATGCTGTGACATGGAGCTGCTTCGCTAAGGTTTTTTTTCTTTCTCTCCCCCCCCCCTTTGCTTTTGAGCAAACAAACAAACAAACAAAAAACAACAGATGCAAAGGCTACAGTCCACGGGAAAAGAATGGCTTGTGGCGGAGGCGGCGGCGGGGGGGGGGGGTTAACCCTTTCCTGTAAGCAGTTTTCCACTAATTTACCAATGGGTGAATGATATCTGCCTCTTGGAAAGATGTATTAAAAATAAACATGCTTCTGATAGTTGTTGATAATGCGATTACTTTACATGTAGTGGGAACATGAAAAACGATTCTTTGGGGGAGAGGGCCGCTGAAGGTCCAGTAGGTTACAATGTTCCCAGAGTGCCTTCAGACTCCACTCTGGAGGTCCCGCCCCGAAGATGCTACTTGAACAGATCCCCATCAGCTCCCAGGATAACTCACAGCTCTGGAATTCTGTATATCTGAGTACCCATCCTTGTTAGCCCTCGTGGTTATCCTGGACCCATTTTGGGATTAGGCATTGTGACAGAACTACCTGTGATCAGACAAGATGAATGGGGGGGGGGAAGAGCTGCCTAAGGCCGCCGAACGAAGTTGTAACTGAGCTGAGAACTGAAGCAAGAACTTCCTCCCTGGCAAGCCCACCGTTCCTCTCTTCCTCCGTGTGCACATGATGTGCAGATCAACAGGTCCGGAATGCCCTGGAGCTCTTGGCTCTCACGGTGCCCCACGGTGCCCCACGGTGCTGGAGAGCTGCTGTTTCTCGTCTCTTCTCTTGTTCCCCTTCCTTTACAGGGTACCAATCCGATCACAGCCAGGCAGCCGCCTGGAAGAGGCTCCTGAGCTTCCCTGCTGGAGCACACCTGATCTCTCTCTCTCTGGTCCAGCTGAGCCAGATACAGTCAAGCATCTTTGTCTCCCTTCGAGGTCGAGGACGTGACTTCCTAACCCAACTCCTTTAGGACCGGGTGTTGGGATTACTTTTAAGTAAGTCAGCAGAGTATTAAGAGACTGAGTCCATGGTGTGTATTAAAATACAAAAGTTCACTATAAAGCTAACATGGGAAAAAGGTACACAGGATATAAAATAACAAAGAGCTAATATGGCTACGTCCTTACAGCTAAAAGGTAAAACGGGAAGAGAATGGCGTCTCCTTCTCAGTCAGAACAAAGAGAGGAAAGAGAAGCCAATATGCTAAATACTTGACACATTGGCTTCCAATCAGACTAGCAAGTTCGCTCCAAATTTCCCGGGCACTCTATTGTCTAAACAGATTGGTTACAAACAAACATGTGACTTCCTGTTGATCATAACAAACATCATTAACCCTGTAAATACTGAAGTGTTTTGAGTTGTTCCACTCAACACTCCTTCTCAAGTTACAACACTGAAGTCATGCAAGTTCAGTCTTTCACGTAGAGTCTCAAACTTCTTCTTCTCAAGTGGCTTGGTGAATATGTCTGCGATCATCTCCTCAGTAGGACAGTATTGGAGTTCAATCAGTCCTTGGTCTTGCAGGTCTTTCACATAGTTACATTTGAGAGCGATGGTATTATTCTTGGATTTGGTGCTCTCACCTTTGCAGATAGTGATGCAACCTTGATTGTCTTCAAACAGTATTATTGGTTTTGGTTCATCTATTCCAAAGTCTTTCAGTAGATGAATAATCCAGTACAGTTTATAGCTGGCACTTTCCGCTGATACGCATTCACCTTCTGCGGTAGAGATAGCTACGACTGATTGCTTTTGACTAGTCCATTCAATCAAACTGTCTCCATAGTAGAATAAGTATCCACTTGTAGATTTGCCATCAGGTGTGTCTTTGCCCCAGTTGGCATCCATAAATCCGGTCAGTCTTGGGTCATCACAGGCTGAGATTTTAAGTTTGTAGTCCAAAGTTCCTATTAGATATCTTGCCAGTCTCTTTATAGCTTTCCAGTCATGGATAGTTGGTGAGCTGGTCTTTCTGCATAAGAGTCCAACAGCTGAAGTTATATCTGGTCTGCAGATTGTGCTCAAGTATAATAATTTTCCAATTGTGGATCTGTATTAATGGTTGTCTTTAAGTAGTGGTCCATCTGTATTCTTGAGGTAATCCTTTTCAAGAGGAGTGCTCACTGGTTTGGAATGTTTCATTCCCACAGATTCAATAAAGTCCATGAACTTTTACTTTTGGCTCAAAAGAAAACTTCCATCCTCAGTCATTTCAATTTGTTCTGCTGTTCCTTGTTGAAAGTTCTGTTTTTGTAACAGCTTAGTCAGTTTATCATTCCATGCTTTCGCTGCTTGTTTTAATCCATAAACACTTTTGTTGAGTTTGCACACTAGGCCTTCTTGTCCTTCCATTGAAAATCCTTCTGGTTGTTCCATGTAGATTTCTTCAGTCAGGTCTCCATTGAGAAAAGCAGTTTTGACATCCAAATGTTCAATATGCATGCCCCTTGAGGCTGCTATGCTTAGAAGTATCCTGAAGGATGTGTAGCTTACAACAGGTGCAAAAATATCAGAAAAGTCTATTCCAAATTTTTGTGAGAAGCTCTCTGATGCTGGTGGTTGATGGATTTCCTTCCAGGTATAAGGTTCCTTCACTGGTTGTACATTTGCACAAATTCCATATCTTGGTGGTGGTATACCTTTGTTACTTCTTGCTGATTGTCTCACAGTGGTTGGTTCCCCTTCTCTTGGCATAGCCTCTCCTGGTATATAGGTTTCTGCCCCTCAAGGCTGTCCAGGAATGAGGGGAAGCCTATACTTTTACAATACATTTAACAATAACCCAGGGAGTATGCTATCCTCTCTGGATTTCAGAACAATAAGCCACCAGAATCCCTTTTTAACTAGTCCCGGCTTTTCCCCAAGGGAGGGATTCCATACCTTTAGGTTAGCCTCTGGGACAGAACACACTAGCACCTCCTCAGAGATGCACACTTAATGCTCAATGGTATCATGTGTGGTCAGCATTCAGGCTGCAAGATTTAGCCTTGGAATTCAGTTACAACATCAAAACAAGTTAGAAACAAGAATAATATTTTATTCAGCACAGAGCATTGCCATTAGACTACAAGGATTCAAAACAGGAAAGGCTAGGGCAGTTTGCCTTAACTACACATTAGAGGTGCATATTTACCAGTACAGTGTCCATGTTCCAAAAGTGTCCAGGATACAGTCCAGTTAGGTGCCAAGGGATTTTTAGGAACAATCCCATCTTTGCACGCCATGTGCTCAGCTCCAACAGACCACACGGCAGGACAGCATTTCAGGTGAACAGCACACAAGAGCAGCAGTGAACACAGCAGGAGAAGAGAATTCTCTCATTGGGAATGACCAGATATAGTGCAATACCAGTCCCAAATTAGCCCTGGCCAGGAGCCAATAGGGAGTGGAATGGGGGGGTGTCCAAATCTTAGTTGTCATGGGTACAACTGGGGATAGGCTGGGAGTTTGGAAACCACGCCTGCAGTCACATGGCCCCCAACTCCAGCCTGTCCATTGGCTACGTGAGCTTCTGACATGCTGGTCTAGCTTCCAGCATGGAAGTGTGAAGAATGTGGGTTTATGACATGACCATTGAGGCCATTTGGCTTCAACAGGAAATACAACACAGCAGGGTATCAGCAAGACATCCCAGGGGAAGGCAGGGGCTTTTAGAATTCAATATTTCTATACACCTGGTTCTCCTTCTGAGCTGGAACTCTCTTGTGGAGATGGACCTTCCTGTTCACAGGTGGTCTCTGCAGATTGCCAAGTGAACAAGTCGTTGAAGGAGATTCCTGAGTAGCAGGTTGCACTGTGGACCCAGCTGGCTTAGAAGTTTGTAGGATGTTGCTTTCATCAACATGTACCACATTGCATTCCTTAACTGTGCAAGTTTTAAAGTCTAGGATTCTGTAGCCTCTTCCTCCAAGAGCGTATCCCGCTAGGATATCAGGCTCTGCTCTTGCATCAAGTTTGCCCCTTCTCTTCTTTGGTACGTGGGCATAGACTTTAGATCCAAAGGCTTTTATGTGTTTAAGTCCAGGCACCCTATTATGCCATAATTTAAAAGGACTTTTATTTGTGGTTTTTGATGGAACTCTATTATGAAGGTAAATGGCTGT